>NW_024429189.1:26403226-26708226 GCF_017639785.1 Mesocricetus auratus | reverse complement strand
ACACTCTCCCACCCAAGATCACTACCTACTTTCATAACATGGATTTAGTATCTTACATGTTCAAAATAAAATATTTAACTTTGTTCCTGATAACAATTGATTAGACACTTAGACCAACGCCTCCTCTTTCCAGTTCTAGAGCTAAAAGAAGTAAAGAGGATATATCTTAATTTTCCTAAAAAGCAGCAAATTTTTGACAAGACAAGAAGGAATCACTATTCTAAGCTGGGGTGGAAATGAAATTGAGAAAGGCAAATGAGTACAGCAGCTATTGCACTGTGAGAAAAGCTGCCAACCTATATAGTGGGAGGAAACCTTGGCCACATATGTATTTGACAGTGTATTAGCCACAATGCATAAATAACTAAAAATATTAAACATCAAAAGAATCAACCAATCAATAGATGTGCCGAATGGATGGAACAGTTCTCAAAAGAAACACTGCAAAAGACAATTGAAAAAGTGTTCACCATTCTCAGGTAAGAGAATACTGAAAATATAAGCTGCACTGAAATCCCATTTCACCTCTGTAAGAATGGCCAGGAGCATGCTACCTGAAAATTACTAACATCTATTCTGTCATAGGAGGAACTGCCTGAGGTTCTAGTTCGAGTTCATTCACAACTGTGGACATACACACTGTCTTTCCTCCTTGTCTTTAATATGACAGGTAGTAGTTTAAGAGAGTTCAGGAAATTGAGCAAGGCCACTGATTATTTAGTGCAGGAAGCATGACTCTACCATTTACCTTTATGATTTAAAAATCTACTCTCCAAGTCATTACATCATTTAAAAAGATTTATCTTTATTTTATGTGTGTGTGTGTGTTTGCCTGGTTGTATATAAGTGCACTGCATTTATGTCTGGGATCCACAGGGACTAGAGATGGCACAGATCTTCTGGGACTACAGTAAAAGACAGTTGTAAGACACCCACCTTGTCTTGTCAATGGCAGTGGGTGCTCTTAACCACTGAGCTCTCTCCAACCTACCTCCAACCCATTATCCCCCAGTCAATAGTCTTACAAGGTTTTCTTATGAATATCAACCAAGGAAGCTCCACCAGCCAAACCCTGAAGCTTTGCACAGATCTCTGGTTAAATTTTGCCATTATTTCTCTATGGGTGTGGACCTGCCCATACCAGCAGTTCTGTCTGTGGTAGTGTGCTGAATTTGCAGGTCCTGAGGTTTCCTTGGCAGGCTGCCATCCATTCTCACCTTCTCAGGCTTGTGGCTACAACAGTTGGCACACCATTTTCCTGCCTGCTCTTTCTAAACATTTCTTCCATCTGATTAGTAATTTAAAATCTCCCTGTTGTGTTTGTTGATCTCCACCTGCTTGTTGCTTTTCCTGTGTTTAGAGGTTGAAATGCTGTGTTGGTGCAAACTTAACAAGACACACATCCTTTGGAACTACCCAGATGGCAGAGCACAGGATGAGAGTCACACGGCTCAGTTTCATTGAGTTCATCTCTGCACTAAGGATTCCACATTCAAAGTTAGAGTTCAGTTGCCCAAAACTGGCTAATAATGATTTCAATAAAAATATCTTTTCATTTGCTGACTGCAACCCCAATAAACAACTGGCTTCTATCAAGTCTCAGAATAAGTTTCTTTCCAAAGAGGGACTTTGAAAAAAATCTTTAAAAGACAATGCATACCAAAGGAAGCTACTTGTATTTCCTGGGTGAGCTTGGGCCACTGGGAACCTGAAAGGTTGGGAATACATACTCTGAACCAAAACACCAGAGATTACATTTTAGCCTCTTAAATTTATTGAGAAGTCACTGGAGTGGTTGTCAGTGCTCAGAATATTGTACTAACACAAAAGAAATGCTAACCTTGACATGAAAGTAATCGACCACAAGCAGAAAGGCTTTATTGGACAGATGTAGACTCTTCAAAGCACAGCTAATATTTTGTTTGTTTCTTATCAAAGTTATTTGCCTATTTCACTATTGGATTCCTACTAATGACAATGCCTAGGAGGTACCCCATTGTTTTAGGAGGCAGGTTTACAACTTCAGTTCTCAGCATTTCAGTTCACATACCTCTGGTTTTATTTGTTTACTCCTACATCAGTTTGGCCAATTGTGTTCATGGCACTAGACCTTCACCTCAAATAAAACATAAGTACTTCAGACATCTTAAACAGTAGCATCTTAGCTCTGTCCCTAGCACTTGTTCTATCTGTTAGACCGTGATAGGTGGAGGAGATGTGAAAACAAAAGAAAGACTGGGCCAGCCCCAACAATTGCAGATTGCCTTCATGGCAACAGTCTGAACAGGAGTGGAGACTGTGCATACACACCTAGGCACAATGAAGTTGAAGATTTCACAGGGCTGAAAAGAGAACTGTGGTTGAGGTGTAAAATTCAATCTATAGACCTGCAGTCTATTTCCTGCAGTCTCAGGCCAGCAAATGCTGGAGATGTTCTAATTAAAGTGTTGAGTTTCTCATCAGGAGTTGCTCAGCTCATGGCTACTGGCAGTGTCCTTACTAATATGCTAACTCTCAAGCATCCTTCAACTATCCTATAGTTCTTTCTTTTACGTCATTAACCCTTTAGTGTCCCCCCTTTCATCTTGACTTTGTTCTGTTTCCCTCATCTCATGACCTCACCACTAGCTCTCATATTGTTAGAGCTCAGAAAATCACCAATTTCTTAATTTTAAATAAACTTTTAGCGAATTGGACAAGAAATTCTTTGCACCTTAGAAATATTGTGGAATGTCTGGATTTTTTTTCTCATTTTCTTTCCCACACTTAAACTTTTATTTTTTTCCCCCAGACAATAAAGCACTCGGTGACCATACTTTACGGTTTAATAAACCAACTTAGCGTTTTAAAATCCTTACCATTTTGATCATCGAACTTCCCTTCACTCCTCAGTGCACCATAGGCTGAATTTTGCTCCTTAGTCAAATGAAACCCTTCTCCCCAGAAAACCAAAGACAATTAACACCCGTTTTGTGATGTCATCCTTGACATACACACTCAATGCAATTGACAACTTTTTCTGTCTTAAATTCCGCCTGATGGAAACTTGCATACCACTCTTCTTCCCGTCGATATTTCTTTCCTCCTCCGCCCTCCTGTCTTTCCACTGTTCAGTTTTAACCATGGCTCTTCTTTCCTCTCACTCTACCTACCCTCAGGCATTTCCTGTAAGTTGCTTTTTTTGTTGTTGTTAGTTTTGGTTTTTAAAGCAGGGGTTCATGTAGTCCAGACTGGCCTCAAACTCACTGTGTAGCACCCAGAACAACTTTGAACTTCTGATCTTCCTGTTTCCACATTCCAAGTGCTAGGATGACTATTGTATACCACCGTGCCTAATGAACTTGGTAATGGGGCTCAAACTCGATGTTTTGAGCATGGTACTATACCAATTGAGCTACTTGCCTACCCCCTTCAATTCCTTGTATACTTTTCTTTCTTTCAACCCAAATTACTGCCATAACTTCTTCTAATTGTGTTGCTGCTATTGATCTACGTTTCAGTCTTCTGTAATTAAAACTTTCTCTGACTCGTTAGATAAAGATGAGATACATATAAACAACATGGAAAAACTTCCAGTTTTTGTACTTCCTTCTCATTTTGGCATGCCACTGGTCCACCTCAAGATAAATCACCTGTATGTAGCCCTTTCTTTGTGTCGTGTTTTGTCTTTGAATTTCTCCTTTCTCTGCCAGGAAAGCTCCTGCTGATCTTTCCACGTTCCCTCTATGTTTTGTCTTTTGAGGGGCTTGTGTTTGCTACTGCGACTCTGTGTGTAGTTCTCTTTAGAGAACTATGTAGATATCTCATTACATGTGGACTCTCAGTTTCTTAGGAATGTGAATGGAAGTTTGTTAGTCAGGCATAGAATTTCAAATGATGCAGAATGCTCAATTAATATTTGTGGACTATCCAGGTGGATAAAATTATAAATATCAGGTGAGCATTGAGCTACTTATCCTTTTAAATGTCAGCTTTGGAATCATGTAATTCTAAAGAGAGTTTTGTTTCTAATACTAAGGAATCAAATATTAATACTTTTGCCTTGCATACCCAGCATCTGTGCTTTCTAGAGCTCATATATTTTATGTAGTGATGCAATCTTTTCCAAATAATTCCACTGAGGATATGTACAGAAAAACAACAAGTAAATGCCCCAGAGAACAGCAGAATCCTATTAAAAATTTGAGTTGAAAAATGTAGGATTTTAAAACTTTAAAAGGAAGCTATTTAGCTGAACAATTTGGTCTAGCGTAGTTTAGCATACTGCCAGCTTCATCAAGAAAATTTAAGGTCTAAGAAAAAGCAGCTCACAATTCACATAAAGTTAGCTTTCATCTCCTAAATATTGGCCTGATAATGTCTTGGTTTAAACTTTTCATTCATTCCAGTCAACAGGGCTTGCTAATGAAAACTTTAGGAAGCACATTCAAATGTACAAATCATCCACAGTGTGGTCTTTAGCCATATTTTCATAGGCAAGCTGTAATGAAAGAACTGAATTTTAGTGCCCCCCCTTGAGTGAAGCCAAGTTAGGCTACAAACACCCTTCCTGTCCACAGAGTGATGCTGGCACAAATTTGCTCCGGTACATTAATTTTTCCATCCTAACTTTGTGGGCAGGGACAAGCTTGCAGCTCTCTGTGGATACAGATCTAGGGATGCTGAGAAGAGCACAGGTATTTTATGGTTTGGTCAGATATATATTCCAGCACTTTTGGAAGAAGAAAAAAGCATCAAACCCAATTTGAGCTAATAAACTAATGACTGCTATCCCTAATGACTGAGCTTCAAAGGAGATCTTAATTAAGTGACTCAGTTATTATTATATTGCCATGTATTTTTTATTCCTTCCTGTTAAATCATGCATTTGGTGTTATATAGAATCTCTATGCTTATTAAAAAATAACTAGTATGCATGAGCTTATGAAAGGGAACTTCACTCAGATTTTTAAAAAGCAAATGAAAACCTTCAAATCT
Organism: Mesocricetus auratus; assembly: GCF_017639785.1. NCBI lineage: Eukaryota > Metazoa > Chordata > Mammalia > Rodentia > Cricetidae > Mesocricetus > Mesocricetus auratus. The sequence goes on along the minus strand of NW_024429189.1, from coordinate 26,703,249 downwards.
AACTGGGGCCATATGGTATACTCAGAAACACTTGTGAAAGGAAAGTTAAACCTTGAATATATTGATGATTTTACTGAAAGGGAAAAAGTCTCTTTTCCATCTTTGCGTCTGAAAACACTTTTGAATCAAGCATTAGGAACACATTTCTGTAGAAGAAACTGAATTCGGTAACATATATCTAATATTATGTTTATAAATAGTACATGGTTTTGAATAACACAAAAGCTTAACATTCTGCCTTAAAACTGTTCTAGAGGCTTAAAAATATCTACAACTTATTTTCCATTTGCATTTCTTCATTGTGTCTTGCAAATTCTTTTACCTTGTCTTTATACAAAGACAAAAACCCAGCAAACCAGGTGTACTGCATACGTACTTACATGACTCTAGAAGTGCAAATTTCCATTGACTTGCCACTCATTGGTTTTGCCTCCTCATAAATCTCTTATACATAATTTATACTAATATGTAAATAATATACTATGTTCTTGGTTATTTGTTTTCCTTCCTTTCAAATTGCAAATGTGAACCTTGCAGAAAAACAAACAAAAATCAAGAATATATCACACTAATGGAGAATGTCTCTGGGTTGGATGGCGAACAGTAAGCAGCCTTAGTGCTCATTGAAACCAGAAGTACTTTCTCTTTATGTACTGAAAAGTAAGCTTGTGAGTCTCTTACATTGATACCATATCCACTGGTACATGTGCCTTTTTACTTCTTATAGTAGTAATAAGCAGAGCCCACGTATTAAGACAGCATCATGCTGTGCTATTAAAACTAAGGACATTGTTTCTGGCAGGATCTTCTTGCCCAGTCTGTTGTGAGAGATAAGGATTTGCTGTGCTACACCTTCATGGAGGGGCAGAAAGAGACAATCCTTCTTTGACAGATATCCAGAGCTTTCTAGGTGATAAGTCAGGATAGCATTGAGTAAAATATTTAATTTGGATATAAACAAAATGATTGCTTATCAGCCAGGAGCAGCAAAGTATTTAGTTGATTTAGTTAACACTTAATAATATGCATGAGTTCCAGAATGAGTCTTTATATTTTAACATATGAATAGTTTAACACACCTGAAAAGAATAAAGATCTGTAAATGACAAAATGTGAAGGGTCAAAGAAGTTAATATGGCAACTTTTGTAAGTACAAAAAGATTCTTAATAAGCATACTAGTCATTTGAAGGAACAATTGACATTAAAATTACATATCTAAACTGAGAACATTGTTTAGACATCTTGGCATAAACTGAAATTGGATGTGGCAATAAAAATAGAATTCCTGAGTATTTAATCACCTTGTCATTCACAGTTTTCTCATGGAAGCACAAACAGAGATATCTGCAGGTGGAACTTTTCTCCTGGTGAAGATCTCTAATTCCATTGTTTGGAATTATGACTCCACCCCAGCCAAGTGGACATGTTCTCCTGGTGGAGAGCTATAATCCCATTGTTTGGCACTATGACTCCATCTCTAGCTTACATTGCAAAAAACACTCAAATAAATGAATAGCTATGAAGAAAAGAATGCTCAGGGCAAAAAATATATTACCAATAGACAAAAACTCTGAATTCTGTGGGTGTAGAGCAAGTTAGAAGTCCCATAAGGCAGAAACCATGAGGTATGAGAAGACCAAGGCTACAGAGACTAACTCTTGTCAAGATTCCCCAAAGCATCATCCATTCTCACTGAATTGTCAATCATCAGAATAAGAACATCTAGCAAGAATAAATGTTCTCATGCAAAGTAGAGAGAGGTGAGAACCCATGGGGAAAGAAACTGGGTCTCAGATGAAGTTCAGGAAAGAATGGGAAAACAAGCAAGCAGGCCCCACTAAGAATGTTATAGAAAGACAAAAACTACCAAACAAAAAAATGTTTAACAGTTTGGAGTGACGGTGTCTTTGATAGCAAGGAAGATACAGTTCACTATTGCTAAACAGATTCCCCAGGAACGTGAAGTTCCCACTCCTCAGACAAGAAAAAGGTGAGGCTCTTTATATAGTAGCTCATAATGACTTATGTGTGCAGAAGAGGTAGGTGTGACTGTTCAAAATTCCACTTTTTTCTCATTTGAACATTAATTCATAGGTATATTTGATGATAAGTTTAAAGTTGGCTAAAGTATATTAATGCCTAATCTCTAGCATGCTAAAGAATAAATCTGCCTCAGAACTCAGCCCTAAACAGAATATATGTACTCCATTTCCTCTTCTTAGGGCTCAGGGAGGGTCAGAAGCTTCTGACCGTCAGAAGCAGTAGATGGCTACCAGGAAATGGGGTATTCTGAAGACAGCAGGGAAGCTGCATATATGCACTCACAGTGAGTGTTACAGTGTGCACAAGATTTGTGTTAAGCCTAAGGCACAAGACTTGTATTAAATCCAATCATTGAAAGGAGGAACTGGGTATGAAGTCCCATCCATAGCTGAGAAGCTCTGGCATTTGTTAGCGATTGAGAGAGAGAAATTTAATTTTTTCAAGGAATATAGCTACTTGTAGGTCAAGCATAGTCTAATACATTCAAGACTATTTGCTCAACATAAATTTGTCTTATTGTTGGGGGATGGGGGCACAAACTTAGGGTGAAATTAAAAGAGGGTAGATCTGGGAAGAGTTGGGGGAGGGGAGCTGACTATGATCAAAGCATGTTATATAAAATTCTCATAGAATTAATAAAATTAGAAAAATTTTAAAAACATAACTAGTCTTCATATTTCAAGACAGTTTTTGTCATGTTACAAAATGCACATGGTTGGTTTTGAAGGCAATCAAAATCTCTCATTTTTAATCATGTTTTTAAAACATCATTTTGTTAACAATGTATTTCCTAATTTTCCAACTGCCTTATTATATTTCTAGTTAAATAATTTTGCATTCCACCTTTGTCATATACCAGAATGGCTCAAATAGTTCCATGATTTCATGTACTCTTCGTAATCATTGATTTTAATGACTGCACAGCATTAAAATTTGTAGCTTTGCTATAGTTAATGGCATTCAATTGACTATCTAAGTTGTTTTCTCTCTTTTAAGAGTAAAATGTTATTGTTATTTCTGTGTATGACACATTTTGGTCTTTATGTAATAAGAATACAGCATATTTCATAAAATAAAATTTGAGGTCAAAGCTATAAGTTGTATGTAGTTTTAATTACTTTTTACAAATTTGCAAGCAATGTATGAAACTCAGAAAGAGAAACAAAGGGGAAGTATTTAATGAAATGTTACAGCTTTCCTTCATTTTCTGTCTCTTGTTCTCATGGATCTCCTTCATTTTGTCCATTCTGTTTACACAGCTTCTGTAAGTACATAAGCACATATGAGTAAAGATGCTTTCCTATACAAATAATATATATTATCTATAGTATTGTTCCATAACATATTTATGTACTTCATGGGAAGTCTTATTTTTAACTGGAAGTTTTCATTTTATCTTTTCACAGTTTTAAAGTATCTCAAATTTCCTCAACGAATCATCTAAGCATCAATATTTTAATTTTATGTACTATATATGAAGTAAAATTTCAGACACCTGTATAGTACGTACAATTATCATGCCTCCTTTCTACTTCTTTTTGTGAAGGTAAGACCTCTGTTATTTTTAATTACTGGCAACTTAAAAACATTTATGTAAATTTATTTTTAAAAACTAATTTCCAGAAACACATTATTACTTGGAGTGTGAGTATGCATCACACAAAAAAGTAAATCATAAATCAAGTAACATGCTTATTTTTTTCCAGAATAGTTTATTTGGTTGCAAAGGGTGAGATTACTTTCTACCAATTATGACAACTGGTATTGGATTCTTATTATTAATGGGTTCTATTTATTGTGTATAGAAACAAGCAACATGGCTTCCAGGAAAATGTTTTGAAAATAGCAGAGAGAAAATCTGTGCCTGTATGGAAGGGTTATTTATACTGAGACCCGCTCGGGGAGAGTAACCAATGCAGATGCCCCTATGTCTGCCTTCAATTAGATTAGAGGGAAGGAAACAGCTTAGCAGTGTGTTTTCACCAATGTGAATGGAAAGGACAAAGGGTAAAGGGTAATTAGCTCCTGACCTGAAATAGCTCATAAGAGAAGGTAATTCCAGTAAAAGTTTTGCTTTGGCTGTTTCAATGGTGTGTGTGTGTGTGTGTGTGTGTGTGTGTGTGTGTGTGTGTGTGTGTGTTGATAGGTATTCATCAGTAGTAAAAGTCTGTTTATGGGAACACCTCATGGCAGGGTCACAAAATCATGCGCACTTAAGAGAAGCAGCCCTGACTGGTGAGTTTGAGAGAGCATTCACCATCCAAAGATACATGTGTGACTTGGGTCATTCCATTTGGGGTTGCAGTAGAAGGTGAGCCAAAGTTTGCTATATCACATGAGATTCTATGAAATCTAGGAACATGCATTTGAAATCTGATTTGGTATGTATATTTATAACTTTTTCAATGTTCAAATCAACAACTATCTTATGAAAAGAGTAGAGGTATTTCTAAATTCTAACTTTCTGCCAACTATGCAATTCCAAGGTCTTCAAACTATGCTAAAATAAAATAGGTTAAGTTCAATGACAGGCCCTCATTCTCTCACTCAAGAAGAGTTTATTGAGAGGACAGTAATATAAAATTCATGCCCTGTCACAAATGCCAAAATAACAGAGCTAATGGAGTAGATTATCCTTTCCCAGTAGTAGTCCAACCACAAGCGATACATACCTGAAAAGTTACCTCTGCCTCCTGCAATGTACAATTTCTGTATCATAGCCATTATAGGTGTTCCAGATCCTGCCCTCAAGTTACCCATCTTGCTGGCAATAGGAATAGAAGAAGAAATGTCAGACCTGTCCATGCCTCTTTTCATTCACTTTCACAATACCACCCAGAAGCTTGAATTCCTTTTCACTTTCAAACAGTCACATTGTCATCTCTAACAAACAGAAAACTGAAAAATCTAGTTCATTATTTTCTAACTGGTGACCACATGTCTGGATTCCAGACATTAATATGTACATACTTAGTAGATTTTATCAATGAAGAAACATTTAGCCATATCTCCCACCAAAATTCAACTATACTAGAAGGTGAGTGTCCCCACCAAAAAAAAATCTCACCATAAATTATATGTTGTACTTGAAAACAGCTTAAAATACAATAGGAAATGGACACTTAGGAAAGGATGGTATTCTAGAAAAGGGAATGGTGTGGTTAAAAATATGAGTGCTGCAAAATGTGATGCTTCTTTGATGCTGGAAGTTTGCCTCAGAACCTGATTGGCCTCCTCACCACAATGAGATTCTCACCTGGGAGAATGCTGGGGAGAAGACAGAGCCACTGAAGTTGGCCTCAACCCCTGGAGCCATGCTAATTCCATGGAATTTGGCCAGACTGAGAAGTTAGGCTTATCCTATCAGAGCAAACCACTGTATGAGTAGGGCTGCAGACTGAGAAAAAGTCTGCCAGCCCATAAAAAAATGCCTCCTTTTCTACTGAATCATCCAACCAGATCACAAGTACCCAACAATAAAAAGCAATAGCTCCCACAGTCCCCAAAGCAAAGGCAACACTCAGTATTTTAACAAATCAATGGGGACAAAGAACAGATGTAAGGCTCTGTATCCACCTTAGGATGACATTGGTAATTCTTAACTTCTAGACTTTAATATAAATCAGTGGGAGATTATTTTTCTTTGTTTTCTCTTCCTTTGTCACTCAACTCCCTCCACTCCCCTTGCAGCTTGCAAGACCCAGGGTTTTCTCGAAAACTTCATCTTATAGTCCTTCTTCCAAATCTCCTGTTTGGACTCCACACTTTGAAGGCATTCTCTTCTCAAGCCATGCATCCGTTTTTCCTCAAGCCATATTCACTCTAACAGAGGAAAGTAGACTACCACTGAAACAGAGATCATTCAATCACCACAGTAAAATTGATGTGAAGTATCTCAGACAACTTGAATAGGATAGCAGCTGTGGAATGGAAAGGAAGAAATGTGAACACAAGGGTAGAAATGTGAGTTAGACATCTACTCCTCTGAGTAAGTGTCTGATTGATGGTGGAGAATAAGCTAAGGAAAGATTATGGCAATAGGGTTCCCAACATGGTAGCTGAAAAAGTAAATGCTGGCTCATTAAGCAAATGAAATTCAGAAAGACAATTGATAAGGTTGAGACATTTAGTTTGTGGTAATGAGGAAGGAATTCTTTAGTAATAAAATGTATATTGTGTTTTTCTGTTAATAGCTTCATTGTATCATTAGCATCACTAGAAATATGCTACTAAATTTTTGTTAGGATAAGAAAGTAACTGTTAGGAGTTTTTCTCACTTGCAAATAAATTCATATAGATTAGGAATTCTTAAATAATTGTAGTAGCAATAAAAAATAAATTCAAACTTAGGCAAGGAAAGGTTTTTATTCAAAATGAGTATTGGTTGGGTGTGGTTGCAAATGCCTTTAATCCAAGCACTTGAGAGGAGGAGGAGGGTGTATCTCTCTGAGTTTAAGGCCAGCCGGGTCTACAGAGGAAGGTCAAGATAATTAGGACCTGGACATTATCTCCAGCTTTGCTTATTTCCTTTCCATACAAATCCTAATTAATGAATATGTTACTACTGATCACACTATCTTTGTTTAATTCCCACAAAACTATTGGGATTGAATGTGTGCCTGTTTTGACTTGATTATTACTGTATTTTCCTAAGGAAAATATTGATTAGGTTTACTGTGCTCAGAAAGCACTATACATAGAGTCTGGTGCCATAAGTACACAGGTTTAGGAATTAGTTACTAAACTCCATATACAGTCATGTAGAATAAACACCTCAACCCTCTAACCCAGTCCAACTTGAGCATTGCAAATGCTTCCAATCAAAGACTACCCCACCAATAGATATACTAATATGCAAATAGGAAATTTCACAGGATTCTATTCCTAATCTAAAAAACGACAGTGACTAAGTCTTTGTTAAGTCTAGGAATCTGAAAGTAAGAGAAATAGTCTTCAAGATGACCTGCCCCCATTGGTATAGGATACCTATTGGTCAGTCCTGAAATCAAATGGATAATAACAAGTTGTATTCAAATACTTGTGCATGGATATGTGTGTTTGTGAGTATGTGCACATGTATATATATAGCAACAAAGAAGTAGAGGTCATAAATTTGATCAGGACTAAGGAAAGGCAAGGGAGGCTGCAAGAAAGAAAATAAATAATTTCATTTTAATTTCAATTTTTGAAAAAATAAAAAGAAAGAAAAAATAATCCAAATACCAACCTACTAGCAATGTGCCTAAATGTACACATACAGGAAGCATTAAAAAATCAAGGAAATATAGCTCCTACAAAAAGTATTAATTCCACAATGAAAGACTCCAATGAGAGTGAATTGGATGAAAAACTAAATAAATAATTCAAAAGAAGGCTTAAACAAATGTTCAACAAAATCAAACAGAGAAAGAATAAACTCCTTCAAAGAGAAAACAGCTAACTGAATTAAAAGTATCAATACAAAATATTAAAAGCAAAACTAAATATGTAAAATGTTAAAAAGTTGAAAATTTGGAAATACAAAGTTCAATAAGTTAAATTTTTTAAAAAGTCTTTGTTAAGTCTCATTAGTAGACTGGATCAGGTGCTAGGCAGATTATCAGGGCTTGAAGACAGCTTAGATGAGCTACAACACTCATATAATGATAAAGATAAAATAATAATACAGTACAAACAGAACATGAAATTTGTATCATGTCATCACTAAAAGACAAAAATTTATGAATTATGGGCATAAAAGATGGAAGAAATTGAACCAAAGGCATAAAAAGATGTTATATAAAGAAAATCACTGAACAAATTTCCCCAAATCTTGGAAAAGAGATGAGTGTTAACATTCAGCTATGGGAGGCATTTAGAATGCTGAGCAAATAAGATCACCCCCCCCAAGAAAATAACATTCTCCCCATGCCATCTGATCATTAAACACTAAGGATACATAATGAAGAAAGAATATGAAAAATTTCAAGTATCACAAAGTCATATTAAAGGCACACCTTTCAGAATACAATAGATTTCTCAAGGGAAACCAAAAGCCAGGAGGACATATAAATGTATGCATAACTACAAACTTAAAGCAATATACTCAATAAAGCTAAAGCATGCGTCATTGTTGAAATAGAAAAAAACAATACTTTCCTTGATAAAAAGAAACTATAAGAATTCCTTCATGCTTCATTGTTGAAACAGAAAAAACAATACTTTCCTTGATAAAAAGAAACTATAAGAATTCCTGACCACTAAGTCAACACTACAGAAGGTCCTTGAAGGAATCTCATACACTGAAGTGAAATATGAACATATCTATGAAACTATGGAGGAAATAAAATCAAACACACTGAAGTAGAATTTATGCAAAAAAGGATTAGAAAAGTACAAAACCCTCGAAAACAACAAAATGGAAGGTATTAATGCATACTTTTAGATAATGCTGAATGTTAATAGCCTCAATTACACAATCAAAAGACAGACTAGGAGATTGAATTACCATAACAGGATGCACCCACTTGTTGCCTACAAGAAGTGCATCTCACCGGCAAATACAAACACATTGTTTCATGAAAGTAGAGAAAAAGGTATTCCAAATAAAGAAGCCGAACAAGCAAGCAGCTGTAGCAACACTAATACTAACTCTAATCTGACAAGATAAACTTCAAACTAAAATCATTTAGAAGAGATGAAGCAAGTCACTTAATGTTGATTAAGGGAGTAATCCACCAAGAGAATATTTCAGTTCTGTGTATGCATGTACTAGGCATCAACATGTTTAATTTTATGAAACAAACACTGTGGGTTATAAAGGTATAGACTGACACTAACACAGTAATGGGGTGAATTTAATATTCTACTCTAGTCAATATATAGGTATTCTAGACAAAAAAGTCACCAAATAACTTTGTAGATCAAGTGAACTTAATGGTTATCCACAGACTATCCCACCAAAATGTTGAAGAATGCACAATACTCTTAACAAATTGTGTTATTTAGATTTCTATTGCTGCATAAATTCCATGACCAAAAGTAGCTTTGGAGGATATGTTTTATTTATTTATTCATGTTACATTCCCAGGTAACAGTTCGTCACTGAGAGGAAGTCAGGAACCTGGAGGCAGAGATTGGAGTGGAGATCACTGAGGAGTGCGACTTATGGGCTTGCCATCTGTGGCTTGCTCAGTTTGATTTCTTACAGAAAACTATGATGTACATTTTGCTTTAAAATAAATATTTTAAAAGTCAGTAGTTATTTTGGAAAATGAGTATTTCTGCTGAAGAGACACAAAAGTTTAACTTATTCCATTTAAATAACAGGAATGCTGAAACAACTGGATAATGAAGGAAAACTTGATTTTCATGTGAGTTCTCTAGAAGTTTATATAGACTATCAATACTTGCATTCCTTTTCTCCCCTTTACCTGCCTATTTTTTTGAGCTTCCCTGGGCACACTCTTGCTCTTCTTTCCTTGTATGTTTGTATTTGCTGTTGTGATCCTAAGTACGCCATTTAATAATGTCAAGAGGACCATTTTCCATAGAATATTATCATAATGTGTTATGCTGTGAACATGTTATTTAGTTGGGGGAAGGGAGATTCTCTTGTATATCACACAGAAGTTGGCCTATGCACTCAATAAAAGCTCATTACGGAAAGATTATAAACGTATAACAATACATTTTAAGTGAGATGCAATGATCCATGAAATTGGTGTGGCTAATTAGCAGATCAAATCTCTGTAAGAACCGGATGTCTTTAATATCCTGCAGTTGCTTAATTCTATAGGTATTTTACTATCCACAAACCGCTTAGTAAAATTAAATAATAGTTATAAATGTTCAGTGGGATTAAAGCAACTGTAAAATGAAACCAAACAAAATGAGTTTATTTTGTTAATAGAATAAAGAAAATCCCAGTGTTAATATAACATTACACAGAATCTAGAGCAAACATCCTCTGAATCCCAGCCTCATTTCACATGTAATTAACCTTTCTCAATCAAGCTAAGCATCCTTTACACCTCCTTCCCAACTGCTACACATCCACATTCCTACTTCCACATGGGTAAAAGCCAGGCATCAATTCAGACTAGTAATATTGCCTCACATAATGCTTCCAGAGCAACATCAACCCAAGAGTACTAAAAAAAACTAAGTAATTCTCCCAGTTATCTGAAGGTATTACAAGTCTGTTTTTTTCTTTTTAGGAAGTAGGCAGTTTAAGTAGTTCTCAGTTGTTAACATGACATACTATATTTTGTTCATCTAAGTCATTTTGTCACTGCCTACTCTCTCAAAAGTGCTATAAATTCAGAGGTAGCAAACCTACTCCTTTGGGAAGGATATTCTACTCCGTCCACAGAGATGAAGCATACTATGTAGGCTTGGGTCAGTCAGGTCTTTTGATCCCCTTAGCATTAGTGATTACAAGATCCCAATAGGAATGACAGGAAAGACATGGGAGAGAGCTACTTGAAAAACATAAACAAGAGAATGTGAGATAGAGCTGGCATCACAGGTGAGGCATACCTGAAGAACAAAGTCGACACAAAGAAGAGAGTCCAGCCAGGGTAGGCAGAAGCTGCTACTTTCCAGTCATTGAGCCTGCATTGCACCATCTATAAAGTCTGTGTTGCCTTGAGACTTCACAGTTTTATCAGCCAAGAAATTTTCTTCTCTGAACCTTCTTTTGATGAGCATTACAACTATAACAGTTCTAAATGAAATAGTATCAGACCTCTATGTTAAGACGAATATCAAGTGGATGAAGGAATTAGAAACCTGAATATTGATTTGTGTTCAGCTCTTCACTTCTTAGACTGCCTTTGGTAAATAACTTGTGCTGAGGACAAGATTCCTTTCAGTTGTTAGAAATTCTAGTACAAGCATTAAATGGATTACTAATCAATTGTACATCCAAGACACACTAATGATAAATGATATTTATTGTCTTGTAACAACGAGTTAGCCGAGTATTTTTAAAGCTGAAATCCAGACAGTTTTATTTCAACTACACTGAATCTTAATCAAGGCAGTGATTTTACCTGTATCTATTACTGTTCTAGTTAATCAATGTGCTGGATTCTGCTCTTTTAGAGATGTGTGGTAGTCAGAAAAGAGGAAAAAATTCTGCTGTCTATAGGTCATGGACTTTAAGCTGACTTTTCTTTTTTACTATAAAGAGAGGAAACGAAGGAGTTAAGTGGAAATGAGGTGAAGTAACTCAGCCCTAATTAGATCAGTGGGATTTGTGGAAAGCTTGAAGAGAAAAAGTAGCTCAAAAGGTCTTTTCAAAACATCCAATAGAGGGATATGCTTTTAAGCACTGTTCTACTCAACTCGTTAATAAATTATAAAATTGGAGATTATAGAAGTTAGCATTGGAATGTGCTTCTTTAAGATTCAGAAAAGTAACAAGAATCAAAATAGTGCAGGGCATCTGGGCTGCAGTCCTATGAATAATGAAGCGGGACACAACATGGCATCTATGGATCAAAGGGAACTAAAAATGTTGCCCTCCAGAGGAAGCATCAGACACAGTATGCTAAGAATATATCCCACAGGGATTCTATCATATTATGTTGGGCCTGGAATGGATGAGAGACTGATGGCCCCAATAAACTGAGCAAAGCAGAGCACTGGGTGAGCACTGCCTATACTCTGTCCCTAGCATTTCAGCAGAACTGCAGTCTTTCATTTTCCTTTCAGCATTAGAGTCAGAGGTCAAAGAGGTATAGTGAGGAAACTTCCCTCCATGAGGAAACATAAAGAGAAAGGGAAAATAGAAACAAAACTACTCCATTTAGTCTTCTATCATAGTGCATCTACAATAAGGGAATTTAGCTTTTGTAACAATCCGAAGACTGATTTTGACGACATGTAGTGAGCCCAGAGTGGTTATCTTTCTCAGGAGGAAGGAAGACGAGTAGAGAACTGATTGGTACTTCAGATTTTTGAGATAATTTGCAAGGAAATGGTGTCTTGTTGTTGTTGTTACTTCAGAATAGTGACAGGAAGTTGATACTTGATGGCCATTGAGAGCAAGGAAGATAGAGAAGTTGCCTTGCAGACTTAGAGAATTTGCAGTGTCATAGACAGACACCAGGGGGAGCTAATGGTTATTAACTACTGAGAAGAAACCAAAATTGAAAGGATGCTATGTACTGGAGTAAAGAAATTAAACAAGCTCAATGGTATTAAATATCCCCAAATCTCTACCAAAAGTTATTGGTGAGGTTCTTCCCCTATATGACACAGGCCTTAAGGACTGGGAGAAGTTGTTGTTCAGACTTACGAGTCCTGACACATTGTGATGTACATTAAGAAATAAGGAAGTGTGCATGAAGCAAGAATCAAAATAAGCTACCCAAAGCTGGCTGTAGAGTAACAGAACTTCAGGAATTATCTTGTAAAGAATTCAGTATTACTATGAAATGTATTCTAAAGTCATAAAAATCATATACAGACAAAACAAGATTTTAAAAGCAAGGCATCAAATAAAAGAATTGAGTAGCTAAAGAACTGAAAATACAGTAATCCAGCAAGGTGGTTTAAGGTCAAGGCTGATAAATCAAGAGGTTAACAAGTAAGTTTAAAGACAGATGATTTGAAATTACCTACCTAGAGGGAACAACGGAAAGATAATGTGAAAGAATGAAGAAAGACAAAGGAAATAATGAGATAGTGTCAAGAAAACAAACACACATATTAGAGGATCCATAGGGGGTTAGAGAGACAGAAAGAGAATGGTTGGGAACTCTGGAAACTGATTTGAAGAAACACATGGTGGGAAATTTCCAAGATGAAGTAGTCACCAAGACTCAAGATAGCTGGTAGGCTCCTACCGGTAATGCAAACCAAGAATCTATTAAGACACATTGCAGTCATATGTTCAAAGGCCAGTGAGAAATTTTGAAAGCATAAGAGAAAATGATTAGTTGCATGTAAACAAAACTCCTCTCCCAGCTTAAAATCACTGCTTACATATTTAATAAGACATTTCAAAGCACCAGAAGGAAAAACTGACATGCCAAGGAAGAATATCATTCTAGGCAAAACTATACTTCAGAAATGATGGAGAGAAATAAAGATAGACAAGGGCTGAGGGCATTGATCACCACTTTATTTCCCCACACAATACTTTCTAAAAGAACTCCAAACTAAAGCAAAAGGATGTTAAACAATTTGCATAAACATATTATTTAAGAAAGTGGGAGTTTCCTGGCAGTGCTAAATATATAACCAAATACAACATAATGTTATATTGTAATGGCAGTACATACACCATTATTAACAGTGGTGTAGAAATTAAGCAGGTTAAACTATACAGTTCCTGTCACCAGGCATGGTATTTGCTGCTATGCCTTGCTGTGATGCCTTCTAGTCATGATGGACTTTCATACACCTGGAACTAAAATCCAAAATAAAGTCTTTCTTCTGTAAGTTGCCATGGCCATATAAACAGCAGCAACAACAAAACAACTGACACAATTTCTTTTTTTCATCTCCTCAAGACAGGGTTTCTCTGTGCAGCTTTGGATCCTGTCCTGGTAATCGCTCAGTAGGCCAGGCTGTCCTTGAACTCACAGAAATCCACCTGTCTCTGCCTTTCAAATACTGGGATTAATGGCATGTGCCACCACTTTCTGGCTCCATTACAGACATTTTGTTTTGCAGTCTTCAGTAGTCTTTTTGATCCCTTAAGTTTATCTTTAATTTTTTTCTGTTGATGATATTATAAATAAGATTATTTAATTTCTTTTTCTGGTTGCTTAAAATATTATATAAAAAGATATTGAACTTAGTAGTATTTTGAAACACCATTTTGTTCCTCAATTATTTGTAATAGGTTTGGGTTATTATTTATTTGTTTACTTAGTGTGTCTATGTGATTATCTGGGGTTTCTTTCCTACTTATAAAGCATTGCCATCTTCAACATAGATGATTTTTTACTTCTTTCCAATTCACTTGTGTTTTGTGAATTTATAAAAAAATAAGCTTCTGTGATATCCCGCATGAACAGAATGATACTATAAGGAGAGATTGAAGAATACCTATTAAATAATGATCTCAATACATGATAAAACACCATGACTGAAGGAACTTATAAAAGAAGTCACTTATTTTCAATTGTGGTTTCAGAAGGATATGAGTTCATCGTGGCAGGAAGGCACAGCCACAGACAGCAGGCATGGCAACTGGAGAAGGAAGGCAAGAACTCACATCTTCAAAACACAAGCAAACATGGGAGAGCAAAGAGGAAGCATGCAAGGCTGCCCAGTCTCAACTCCACTGGATAACTTCTTCCTGTGAGACGGCATCTCCTAAACTCCCTGAAACAGCACCGCCAACTAGCAACCAGCTGTTTAAATACACCGCCAACTAACAACCAGCTGTTTAAATACACAAACCTATGATGGGCATTCCTTATTCAAACCATCACAGGAAGGGAAGATACTAGTTAATGGAAATAGATCTAAGGTTCATCGATAAAAAGACAATGTGATTAGAATCTGTACACCTCCAATAGTGAGCTCCTAATTCAGCAGGATCCTCATTAAAACTCCAATGGGGTTTTCATCAACAAGGGAAATACAATTTTAAAGTTTTTATATGGAATTCTTAATGAGAATCAATGGTAGATCCTTGCCTAACATGAACAAGGTCTTCAGTTAAATCCCTAGCATATACGTGTGTGTGTGTGTGTGTGTGTGTGTGTGTGTATTATATGGAATTGTAAATGACCTTAAAATCTTAAAACAATCTTGAAAACAAACAATTTTGAGGTTCATATTCTTTGTTTGCAAAACACTGTTTTTTCATATATTTTGATTTAATAATATATGCAAGCTACCATTTTTAAGGGAAATATACTAGCCAATAGGAAGATCAAACAGTGCACAGGTTAACTCCAGTTTTCACTTTGCATTCCAGTCCTCTAATTGAGATAATCTTAACATATTTTTAAGAATTGTGCCAGTTCCAGCTGGGCATGTTAGCACAGGCCTATGACCCCACCATTCTGGAAATGGAGGCAGTAAAATAACAAGTTCAAGAACATCTTGCACTGTACAGCAAGCCACTGTCTCAATTCTTACTACCACCCTGAAAAGAGAAAAAGAAAAATAAGTATATACAGTCAAAATATGACACTTTTTCACTGAGTTAGTTTTTCATTCTCCAAATTGACATCTTGTTGGCACCAAAGTCTCCAACCCACTTCTGTATCTCGGGGACCTCCTGTTCTCTGTCTGAGGTCCTTGAACTAGGGGCTTGCGATGTTTCCAAATGATGTCCTGCAAGTGCGCAGACAGGTGTTCCTACTTGCTCATGACTTCTCGTTTTTTCTCAATATATGTTTTTATTTAAATTAGAAACGTGAATATTTCACATGTCAGTCCCAGCTCCCTCTCCCACACCTACTCCCTTGTCACTCCACCAGTCCTTCAGGCCCCCACCCAATCCCCACATCATTCCCCAGGGAGGGTGAGGCCCCCCTTGGGGGGATCTCTAAAGTCTGTCATTTCAACCTGGACAGGTGCAAAACACTTTCAATGAAGTTATAGGAACTAAAATTTGAATGAAGGCCAAAAATAGACCTATGGAATAGAAACCTCTGAAATAACCCACACAACTATAAACACAAATATTAATTTCAGTAGGGTATGACTTTAATCTCAGCACTTGAGAGGCAGAGGCAAGAAATCTCCAAATTCAAGGCCAGTCTGGTCTACAAAGTGGGTTCCAGGACAGCTAAGGTAAGGGTACAAAGAGAAACTCTGACTCTAAAAAAAAATCAAACAAAAAATACAGAAAACAAATACTAATTCTGTCTGAAACCAGCAGAAAGGAACTCAGAGTCAATATCCACATTTTAAATATTAGTAAAAAATAATAAAACAGGAAATGAACTCAGTCTCAAATGCTTACCACAATTGTAACCATTAAGTAGGTTGAATTGGAAATTCTATTAAGTACAATGGGCCTAATAGTTTCTTTTGACTCTGCCACCTCCAAACTCACCACGATTTTAAAAGTAGAGAGACCATGTAAAAGCATGTAGAAACAAAAATAATAAGCAATAGTTTCAGGGGGAATGCGAAAATATAAGTGGACAGCAACGTGTTGGAAGATATCACTTTAACAAAGGGTAGAGGAGTGTATCTGTGTCTCACAGTACCCCAGAAGATCTGAGAAATGAAAAGTTCCCAACACTGCCATGTGGGAGAATGTGAGGCTATTAATGGGGAGCTTCCTCCAGGAAGAGGTACCTTAGTGTTCATGTGAAACTAGAGGCGGGGTGACCACAGGGCTGACGCTGATGCTACTTTGCAGCTGTGGTTTGGATTGGGGAACAGAAACCATGTGGGACATAGCAGACTCTAGGAAGCATACCATCCCACAATTAACTCTGACCTAAAGAAAAGATTTCTACCCTACTCCCAGCAAGGCACTGAACCATGTCCTTGGAGGCTTCTAAGGAAATGCTGGGCTTCTATCCAACTATTCATTGTCTCTTATCATCCTCCTCCAAAGCCATCTGGATGCATGAAGAAAATGTTCAGAAACCGTATCTGAGTTCTTGCCATGGGAACCCCTTCTCCTTACAGTATTGCTACTCCAGTAACTTAGTTCTATTCTTTTGCTTTGACTAGTTAGCTACCTAGATAACAAGTATTTACACCTGCCTTACAATTTTTAAAGAATAAATCCTATTTTGTGAACCAAGTGGTGTGATTTTTCTGACCTCTGATTAGACATAAAATATTAAAATATTTTTAAAACTGAATATTTAAAAAATTCAACCATTATCCATCGGGATAAAAATATAAAGGTAACAGTAGGCAACCCATCCCTCTGGTTTTTACAATCTTTCTGCACATTTTCTATGGTTCTGCCCAAGCATCGGGTGTAGGTTTTGTGGTGTAACTGTATCAATTGATTCTAGGTATCCTGTAGTCACTTATTCCATGCATTTTGATCAGTTGTAGAGCTATGCAAAGCAGTAGTCATTTGTTGCAAAAGATGCTTCTTGGACAATGGAGGAGATAACCTTACATGTGGATATAAAAACTAAGTATTTAGAATAAAGTTAGAAATTATGTTGGTTTAGAAAAATGGTAATTATAGGTTCTCCTTTAGGATTTATGACCACTCAGGGCACAAGTAGTTGGCTAGGTTTATAGTAGCAGGCATGAATTCCCTTCTACTGAACAATTCTTGAATCTGATTAGAGATATCTTGGTTACCTTCAAGACAGCTGTGCCAATATTACATCATCTGTCAGTTCAGGAATTGTTGTGGGTTGTATGGTTTACAGCTGAGTGAAGACCATTGATCTCCATTTTCCCCAGCAGCTTCCATAGCACATTAAGATACTATGAGACTCAGTCCTTGGGGAAAAGCCTTCCAAGTCTGTTCCAACTCAGTACCTCAATGTCTTGTCCGCAGCAATGGGCTCTTCCTTTAAAGTTCTGGAAGGCAACCAAGGACAATGGAAGGAGACTATATTGTTTTGGAAATCTCTTCAAATTCACAGATGGCTATTAGAAATGCTTTTCTTTGCTTGTTTATGCAAAGCAGAACACTTTTTCAAAGTAGAGACCATGTGAAAATGTGGAATTCAGATGAGAAAGTGAAACTTGTCTCACACAAATATTACATCTGGCAATTAAACAGAATTCTCCAGCCTATGGCCCCTCAGTGAAAACTCATGGAAAGAAGCTAGTAAATTAGCAATAATTACCAGAAATAAGAAATGAAAGTTTCCATGTTCTCCTTGTATACTGGTAGCAGGGAATGTCATTTGCCAAACGCTGTTTTTTTTCTATTTCCTGGCAATAAAATAATTCATAGAGGTTCCCAAATAATTTCAGTCAATTGAAGCTGGATGCCAATCTCATTTGTATTTAAATGGTATAATAAAATGATAATTCAGAAAATGCAGCTAAAGGAGAGGTGACAGGTAGACATTTTATAGCAGAGAGATGACAAGAGCCTTTAAAATGGTCATGAAGAATGAATCGCAAACAATCAAATATTCAAGTCATTGTCTACCACTTTACAGCAATTGGAAATTGCAAGATCATCCAAACACCCCCTCTCTTGGTGTCTGAGCTTAGTTTGGACAGTCAGTAATTGCTCTGTTTCCCCTCTGTCTCAGCTTTCCCACCGATCCATTGATTCTGCCCCACAGGCCACTGAGTTCACTTTGCAGTGAGGCACATGCTGGGAGCAGGGCTTTGTTTCCTTCACTGACCAGCACAGAAATGTTTTCCTGAAAAGTCAGGTTTCTGGGCACTTCATGTTTCCCGTGGCAGTCGTTAATTATCCAATGAGAAATTGTATGTTAGTAGAAGAATTGCCTCCAATCTATCTGCAGAGTCCCTGCAATGCTCTTGTGAACCAAACTTGAAAACAAACTTTGTCACACTGCGGGATCTGTCTGAATGTTCATCAAAAATAGAAAACCTTTCAAAAAGCCTAATGATAACATTCCAAAGACAGTATTGGAATCATTCATAATCTGTTCTCTTCTCTTTAAATGAGGATGTCCTTGCTGTCAAAGACTATTGCAAGCCTTCGTTTCCCTAACATTTTAGAATTTACAAGAAGAGTCTTGAGTAAAACACAAAACCTTTTGAAAGGTTCAGGCATTATGCTGGCCTGCCCTGTTATCTGGCAGGATGAACTCAGGCAGCACTCTGGCCAGCCCAGAGTTCCATAAGAACCATGCAGGTGCAAAGGACCCCTTTAAAGAACTGACCTCTGCCTGCTTACGCTCTCTTATTCCCGTCTTACTCTCCATCTCATCTCCTCTCTTACTCGCATCTCTCTCTCTCTCTCTCTCTCTCTCTCTCTCTCTCTCTCTCTCTCTCTCTCTCTCTCTCTCTCTCTCTCTCTCTCTCTCTCTCTCTCTCTCTCTCTCATCTTATCTCTCTCTCTCAGCTCTGTACAGGTTAGCTACCTCTCACCCCCCTTTCCCTCCCTGTCTACCAATAAACTCCACGTGGGACCGTTGAGTCGCGGTTTGTGTCTTGTTACTAGATAAACCTAAACATTTTAACAATACCTTTTCCATGCCTATGTCACATTTGAAGACTTGTAGAGATGTAGACAGCTTTGTAAAGCACTGGGCATCAATTCTAATGCAGTATATGTCCAGAAAAAACAGAAAAGCAGATTATCTTTTGGGGAATCGTACTCATGATTTAGTAGCAATTTCTGTCATGTTAAAATCCAGTCTTATTTTGTATTGCTCTCCTTTTATGTCCTTTTATTTTTTGTTTTTTTTTCTAAGACAGGGTTTCTCTGTATTGCTTTGGAGCCTGTCCTGGAACCTGCTCTGTAGACCAGGCTGGCCTTGAACTCACAGAGATCCACCTGCCTCTACCTCCTGAGTGATGGGATTAAAGGCATGCACTAGCAACGCCTGGCTTATATCCTTTTACAAGACATATCTAATGAATTTTCAGTTGAAAGGGTCCATTCCTCTTTTCACACTTAGTACAACTCATGTTAAGGAAGGAGAATTTCTAAGAGGGTTGTGTATGTCTACAGTTAACATTCCAAGCTTTTATTTTTTAACACAAACTCAATTTAAAAGATAGTGTCCATCAGCAAATTATTAGAAATCTCTAAGTAAATTATCATAATTTTCTGATTTTCATGGTAGTTCTATAAAATGGGAAGACCTTGGGGGAAAGGAAGCTTGGCTTCCGACTGCTCAGCTTCAAATGTGGTAGTCTTCAGAGGACTCTAAAGCCTTCCTGATGCAACACTGATGCTCTTTGTGTCTGGCCAGATGTAGTCTTTGGCACAGAACACTCATGTTAAGACAGGGATGGTTCAGGTTGCAGTGTGTGATGTTAAGGGAAGTATGTCATATATGGAAGATGGAAATTAAGAGTTCATACACTGTTTTTATCCGTCTTCTCCAGATACTGTGAAAACACACAGTAACTATGTACACCAGCTCAGAGAAAAGGAGCCACCATGTACTGTTTCTGTCTTTCCTTTGAGTCATAATAACACTTCCCTGTAGAGAGACGCCTTCCTGCCAGCCTGGTACCAGAGCCACATCAGTCCCAAATAAACACACAGGAGGCTATATTAATTATGAAGCTGTTGGCCTTGCTTGTTTCTTACTGGCTAGCTCTGACTTAAGTATTTATCCCATAATTGTTAATCTAAGTATTTCTCTTACCGGAGAAAAGTTCTGGACATCTTACTTCTCTGGTGGGCGACATTGTGTTTCTGTGTTTCTGCTACCCAGAGTCCTCCTGGACTCCTAGTCCCACCTATCTTGCTTCCCTATTGGCCAACAGTGCTTGATTGACATATACACAGGACTTCCTCATCACTTCCCTCCTTAGAATGCTGGATGGTAATTTGAAAATAAGTTGAGAGATTTCAAAGAGGGCTAGGGTGACATGAAATAGGTGAGTTAAATATATAAATATCAAAACTATTTTTGTGATTATTTAAGAGCAAAACTATCTTAGTAAAATGATACCAGAAACTCACATCCTTATGGCCCCATCACATGAACTCACCTTTCAGACAACGCTTTTTAATTTATTTTTCACTCCTCCTTTCTCATCAGAAAATACCAGGACTCTTAGAGATATTAACCAAACATAATGTATCAAGTTATAATAAAACTAGGCACATCCCCTTATATTAAGACTCAATGAGGCAGCCTATTAAGAGGACAAGGATCCCAAAAGTAGAGAAAAGGATCAGAGACAGCCCCACTCCCTCTACCAGTAGTACCACAGGAACTCCCAAGGTACACAACCACAACATATATGGGGAGTGGAGAGGGGTAGGGTAGGAAGTTGAGGGGACTGGTGGGAGAGAGGAGGGGAGGGAGAGGGAGCTGGGATTGACATGTGAAGCAAGCTTGTTTCTAATTTAAATTTAAAAAGTGGAAAATATTTCTGATAGAAGTTCATTGAAACTTAAGAAATTCTTAATATTGATCCATTTTAGTAAATACCAGATATCCAGGCTCCATTATGCTGATTTTTGTCTATAAATACATGTTTTTGTTAACTTTGATGAAAAAGAATTATTTACAGCTGGGTGTTGGTGGCTCACACCTTTAATCTCAGCCCTCGGGAGGCAGAGGCAGGTGGATCTCTGTGAGTTCGAGGCCAGCCTTGTCTACAGAGCTAGTTCCAGGACAGCCTCCAAAACAATACAGAGAAACCCTATCTCTAAAAACAGCAACAACAAAAAAGAATTATCTGCACTTAACTTTTATTTTCCAGACAAAATTCCTCACACTAAATTCTTAAATTTATTGACTTTATGACGTTACTTTGGGGACATTTTGTGACCCATTCAAGAAACAGTTAAAATCTCTACTAAATAACGTAGTTTGACATGTGATGAACAGTATAAAAATTAAGAAGACCATTGACAATATTGAGCCAAGCCATTTATATGTCACTCTAGATATTTCTAATAAGATTTTCTAATAATAGAACACTTTTAAAAAACTGAATTATCTTTCTCATATCCAATAATACTTAATATTTAATACTCAATTTATAGATTTCCTATGATCAAAATGCTACCATTATTTCTCAAGGAAGTTCCTAATATGAAAATGTATCTAGTCTGAACATGGCGACTGTCTTGCATCGATAGTTAAGTAGCTGCCTAGGAACATTGAACCAGCAACTGGGGCACTGTCATGAGATAGTCTACTGAAGGCTCACCATGAAAAATAAAATCTATTACCTTGGTGATTCAAGTGAAGAGATAACTGATTAGATGATAAACTAAAGAAAATTACTATTCTCAACTATGAAAGAATCCTTTATCTAAGCAGCCAAGCACCTGTGGTAGTTGCCTCATACCTTTGTGAGCATAGCTATGTCTGATCTGAGCTGGTGCAAATATGAAACTCTCCAGCAAAACAATGCCGTGTTCTTCTGTCCTTGTATCCCTAAAATATTGGCTGCAAAACATGTATTTTTGAAGTTATCATGTATTCTAAGGTGTAATCAGGTTTGTGGGTTGATGTTAGTTGTCTGAAAATGTAGACTTGAAAAGAAACAAGAACTTTTTTGTACAAAAATTGTTTAAATAAAATGGAAAATGAATGCTATTCTATAGAAATATGGTATGAAACTTTTAAAGATAGGCGTCCAAATGGGTAAGGTTATTTTTCGGGGGGTAGCTTTAAAGTTTTCAAAAATTATTTTCTTTTTAAACTACTTTATCTGAGGACATATTTGATTGATGATGCAGATTGAAGCTCCTTGGATTATATTCCAAGAGCATGAGTGAGGACAGCTCAGGTGGTATCTTGCTAACTATTGGACAGTGGGAAACTGAAACTGGAAATTAACTCTCGCTGAAACTACTATAATACTAAATCAAATATCAGTACAAACAGAACCACCATAAGTTGATCTAATGTTCACTTGAAAAATAATCCTTTAGGCTTGACTTTAAGTACCACCTTTTTGCCCAAAACAGGAGATAACCATTTTCATGCATGAAAAAAATCAATGAAGCACTCTGCTATGTACTAGATTAGACTGATGGTTAATGACATAGCAAGAACAGTTGAATGAAAAAGTGGTCCAAAAATTTTCTCTTTTCATAATGGACTTCTCATTAACTCAACTGTTCCTCGGCACCATCCATGTGTTCCAGCAGCTCATAACCTATTTTTTTATTTTATGTATGTTTTTTATTTAAATTAGAAACATGCATGCTTCAAATGTCTATCCTGGCTCCCATCTTCTCCCTCCACCAGCCCCACCCCCACCGCCCCACCCCCAGCACAATCCCCACATCATTCCCCAGGGAGGGTAAGGCCCTTCTTGGAGGGATCTCCAGAGTCTGTCGTTTAATCCAGGGCAAGCCCTAGGCCCTTCCCCATGTGTCCAGGCTGAGAGAGCATCCCTCCACGTGGAATGGGCTCCCAAAGTTCATTTGTATGCCATGGTGGACACTACCCAAGGCCCCAGAGATTTCTGAGGCCTCCTCACTGACACTACATTCATGGAGTCTGGATCAGTCCTCTGTTGGCCTCTTAGTCATCAGTCTGGGGTTCAAGAGCTCCCCCTTGTCCAGTCAGCTGTCTTTGTGGGTTTCACCAGCTCAGTCTTGACCGTCTTGCTGATCATTCCTCCATCTCTGTTACTGGCTTTCAGGGGGTCATTTCAGTATTAGGTGTGAGTATCTGTCTCTGCTTCCATCAGTCAGAGGATGAAGGTTCTAGGATGCCACATAAGGTAGTCACCAACCTTATCAGGTAGGGGCTATTAATGTAGTTTCTCTGCTATTACTTAGTTTTCCAGTTGGTGTTATCCTTGTACATCTGTGGGATTCTCACTAGTGTCAGCTCTCTCCTCAAGGCTATAATGGCTCCAACTATTATGGTATCTCTCATCCTCGTCTCCTCTATTCTTACCCCAACTCAGCCTTCCTCCTCCCCCATGTCTTCTTCTACCCTCCTCTTATCCCCCTCTCTTTTTCCTGGTTCCCTCTCTTCTCCCCGCATGTTCCCAAACTGCTCAGGAGATATTGTCTCTTTCTACTTCTCTGGGGGTATAATGCATATCTCTTGGGAACCTCCCTGTTTCCCTGACTCACTGGCCCTGGTATTGTAGGCTGACACTCCCCTGATCCATATCTAAAATCCAAATATGAGTGAGTACATACCATGTTTGTCTTTTTGTGAATCAGTTACCTCACTCAGGATGATTTCTTCCAGTGTCATCAATTTGCCTGCAAATTTCAAGATTCTGTTGTATTTTCCATTGTGTAAATGTACCATATTTTCTGTATCCATTCTTCAGTTGTGGTGCATCTAGGTTGCTTCCAGGATCTAGCTATTGCAAATAAGGCTACTATGAACATAGTAGAACAGACATCCTTGTTGTATTAATGGGCATCTTTTGGGTATATGCCTAAGAGTGGAATTGCTAGGTTGTGTGGTAGACTGAGTCCCATTTTCCTGAGGAATCTCCATACTGATTTCCAAAGTGGATGTACAAGTTTGCACTCCCACCAGCAATGGATGAGTATTCCCCTTTCTCCACATTCTCTCCAGCATAAGCTGTCATTGCTGTTTTTGATTTTAGACATTTTGACAGGAGTAAGATGATATCTCAGGGTCATTTTGATTTGCATTTCCCTAATGGCTAAGGATGTGGAGCACTCTCAAGTGTCGCTCAGCCATTTTAGTCTCCTCTATTGAGAAATCTCTATTTAGTTCAGTCCCCCACTTTTTAATTGGGTCCTTTGGTGTTTTGGAGAATAGCTTCTTGAGTTCTTTGTAATTTTGGAGATCAGCCCTCTGTCAGATGTGGGGTTAGTGAATAGCTTTTCCCAATCTGTGGGTTGCCCTTTTGTCTTGCTGACTGTGTCCTTTGCCTTACAGAAGTTACTCAGTTTCAGGAGGTCCCCTTTATTAATTTTCAATCTCAGTGTTTGTGCTACTGGTGTTATGTTCAGGAAGCATCCTCCTGTACCAATTCGTTCAAGAGTACCTCCCACTTTCTCTTCTAACAGGTTCAGTGTGGCTAGATTTCTGTTGAGGTCTTTGATCCATTTGGACTTAAGTTTTTTGCATGGCGATAGATATGGATCTATATGTAGTCTTCTACATGCCAATATCCAGTTATGCCAGCACCATTTGTTGAAGATGCTATCTTTTTTTCCATTGTATAATTTTATCGTCTTTGTCAAAAATCAGCCGCTCATAGGTTTGTGGATTAATCTCAGAGTGTTCAATTCGATTGCACTGGTCTACCTGTCTATTTTTGTGCCAATTCCAAGCTGTTTTCAGGACTATAGCTCTATAGTAGAGCTTGAAGTCAGGAATAGTGATGCCTCCAGATGTTGCTTTGTTGTGCAGGGTTGTCTTAGCTACCCTGGGTCTTTTGTTTTGCCATGTAAAGTTAAGAATTGTTCTTTCAAGGTCTGTGAAGAATTGTGCTGGGATTTTGATGGGGATTTCATTGAGTCTGTAGATTGCTTTTGGCAGGATTGCCATTTTTACTACATTGATCCTACGTATCCAAGAGCATGGGAGATCTTTCCATTTTCTGGTGTCTTCTTTAATATCTTTCTTTAAAGACTCAAAGTTCTTGCGATACAGGTCTTTCACTTGTTTGGTTAGCATTACCCCAAGGTATTTTATCTTCTGTGTGGCAATTGTAAAGGGTGATGTTTCTATGATTTCTTTCTCAGCCCTCTTATCTTCTATATATAGTAGGGCTACTGATTTTCTTGAGTTGATCTTGTATCCTGACACTTTGCTGAAGGTGTTAATCAGCTGAAAGAGTTCCCTGGTAGAGTTCTTTGCATCACTTATGTAAACTATCATGTCATCTTCAAATAGTGAAAGTTTTACCTTTCCAATTTGTATCCCCTTGATCTCCTTTTGTTGTCTTATTGCTCTAGCTAGAACTTCAAGTACAATATTGAAGAGGTATGGGGAAAGGGGACAGCCTTGCCTTGTTCCTGATTTTAGAGGAATTGTGTTGAGTTTCTGTCCATTTAGTTTGATATTGGCTGTTGGTTTGCTGTATATAGCTTTTATCATGTTTAGGTATGTTCCTGTTATCCCAAATCTCTCCAAGACCATTATCATGAAGGGGCATTGGATTTTATCAAAGGCTTTTTCAGCATCTAGTGAGATGATAATGTTATTTTTGTTCCTCAGCTTGTTTATATGGTGGATTACATTGATGGATTTTCCTATGTTAAACCAACCCTAGTTCCCTGGAATGCAGCCTACTAGATCATGGTGGATGAGTTTTCTGATGTGTTCTTGGATCCGATTTGCCAGCATTTTATTGAGTATTTTTGCATCAATATTCATGAGGGAAATTGGTCTGAAGTTCTCTTTTTTAGTTGTGTCTTTGTATCAATGTTATTGAAGCCTTGTAAAAAGAGTTTGGCAAAGACCCTTCTGCTTCTATTGCATGCTATACTTTGAGGAGAATTGGTATAATCTGTTCTTTGAATTTCTGGTAGAATTCTGTACTGAAGCCCTCTGGCCCTGGGCTCTTTTTGGTTGGGAGACTTTTGATGACTGTTTCTATTTTCCTTAGATGTTATAGGTCTATTCAAATTGCTTATCTGTTCTTGATTTAATTTTGGCAGGTGATATCTATCCAGGAAGTCATCCATTTCCTTTAAATTTTCGAATTTTGTGGAGTACAGGCTTTCAAAGTATGACCTGATGATTCTCTGGATTTCTTCAGTGTCTGTTGTTATGTCCCCCTTTTCATTTCTGATTTTGTTAATTTGCATGTTCACATGTTCACATTCTGCCATTTGTTGAGTTTAGATAAAGGTTGTCTATCTTGTTGATTTTCTCAAAGAACCAACTCTTTGTTACATTGATTCTTTGTATTGTTTTCCTAGTTTCTGCTTTATTGATTTCAGCCCTCAATTTGATTATTTCCTGGTGTCTACTCCTCCTGTGTGAGTTTGCTTCTTTGTGTTCTAGAGCTTTCAGCTGTGCTGTTTGTTCTCTAATGTAACTATTCTCCAGTTTCTTAATGTGGGCACTTAGTGCTATGAACTTTCCTCTTAGCACTGCTTTCGAAGTGTCCCATAAGTTTTGATATGTTGTGTCTTCATTCTCATTGAATTCTAGGAAGTCTTTAATTTCTTCTTTATTTCTTCTTTGACCCAGGCATGGTGCAATAGCTCATTATTCAATTTCCATGAGTTTGTAAGGTTCCTGCAGTTTGTGTTATTGTTGAACTCTAACTTTAAAGTATGGTTGTCTGATAAGATACGTGGAGTTATTCCAACTTTTTTGTACCTGGTGAGGTTTGGTATGTTGACAAGTATGTGGTCAATTTTTGAGAAGGTTCCATGTGGTGCTGAGAAGAAGGTATATTCTTATGTGTTTGGATGGAATGGGCTGGTAGATGTCTGTCAAACCCAATTGGGTCATAACCTCTATTAGTTCCTTTGTTTCATTGTTAAATTTCTGTCTTGTAGTCCTGTCTAGTGGTGATAGTTGTGTGTTGAAGTCTCCCACTATTGGTTTGTGAGGTTTTATGTGTGGTTTGAGTTTTAGTAATGTTTATTTTATGAATGTAGATGCCTTTGTATTTGGGGCATAGATGTTCAGAATCGAGACTTCATCTTGGTGGATTTTTCTTGTGATGAACATGAAATGATCTCCTTTATCTCTTTTGATTGATTTCTGTTTAAATTCTAGTTTGCTAGATATTAGGATTGTTACCCCTGCTTGTTTCTTGGGGCCATTTTATTAGAAAATATTTTCCCAACCCTTAACTCTGTCTTTGAGGCTGAGGTTTGTTTCTTGTATGCAGCAGAAGGATGGGTTCTGTCTTCGAATCCATTCTGTCAGCCTGTGCCTTTTTATGGGCGATATAAGACCATTATATCAAGGGATATTATTGACCTTTGATTGCTGGTTCTTGTTTGTTTTGGAATGGTTGTTCTTTGTGGAATTGTATGTGGATTTCCATCCCTTTTCTCTTTTGGGTATTGGTAAAGTGGGATTATCTATTTACTATGTTTTCCTGGTTGTAGTTAACATCTTTGGACTGGAGTTTTCCTTACAGGACTTTCTGTAGGGCTGGATTAGTGGATATGAATTGTTTAAATCTGGTTTTGTCATGGAATATATTGCTTTCTCCATCTATAGTGATTAAAAGCTTTTCTGGGTATAGTAGTCTGGGCTGGCATCCGTGGTCTCTTAATGTTGATAGAATATCTATCCAGGACCTCTGGCTTTCAGAGTTTCCATGGAGAAGTCAGGTGTAATTCTTATAGGTTTGCCTTTATATGTTATTTGACCTTTTTTCTTAGCTGCTCTAAGTATGCTTTCTTTATTTTGTATGCTTGGGGTCTTGATTATTATGTGGCAAGGGGACCTTTTTGTGATCTACTCTATTTAGTGTTTTGTAAGCTTCTTGTGCCTTCATTGGCCTGTCTTACTTTAGGTTGGGAAAGTTTTTTACTATGATTTTGTTGAATATGTTGTCTGTCTCTTTCAATTGGGTTTCTTCACCCTCTTCTATACCTATTATTCTTAGGTTTGGTCTTTTCATGGTGTCTCATATTTCCTGGATATTTTGTGTTAGGGATTTCTTGAACTTCAGATTTTCTTTGATTGATGAATATATTTCTCCTAGTGTGTCTTCAACACCTGAGATTCTCTCTTCCATCTCTTGTATACTGTTGGTTATGCTTGCGTCTGTAGTACCTGTCTGTTTCCCCAGTTTTTCGATTTTCAGCATTCCTTCAGACTGTGTTTTTTTATTGTCTCCATGTCAGCTTTTAATCCTTGCAGTGTTTGAATTGTTTCTTGTAATTTGCTTCGTGTTTTCTTCCCTTCCTTCCATTTTTTTGGAATTTTTGGTTTGTTTTTTCTCCTATTTCTTGCATTTTTTGGTTTGGTTTTTTCTTCCATTTCTTTTAAGGGATTTTCTCATATCGCCTTTGAGGGCCTCTATCATTTTCATGAAGGTGTTTTTAAGGCCATTCTCTTCTGCTTCATCCACATTGGGGTGTTCAGGTCTTACTGGTGTAGAATCTCTAGACTCTGCTGGTGTCATATTTGTTTTTCTGTTGCTGAGTGTGTTCTTATATTGCCTTTTCCCCATCACTTCTTCCAATGGGTGTAGAAAAAGTCTCTTCCTCTCCTGGTGGGTAGGCAACCAGGGTTCCCTTTTGGTGGGCAATGATGATAGTCAATGCTATAGGGAATACAATATATTTATTTACCAGAGAGAGAGAATCACACAAGTTTGGAGTCAGAAGCTTGGCCGGCTTCCAAAACAGGAGGTCCTTTTTCCTTTGGCTTCCTTTTATCTCTACCTGTGCTAATTGACTTGTCCCTGCCCTCATGGGCGGATAATTTTGTGGGGTTCACTCCTACAGGTGGATGCAAGCAAATCCATTACTCTCTGGCCTCTGCTCTCTGCCCTCTGCCCTGGGTTTGGGTGGAAGTGGAGCAGCTGTCCCCACAGGCTCCTGGTTGCTTGGTTGTCCTTCCAGGGAAGTCGACCTGGCTCTGACCTCTGCCCTGAGTGTGGGCAGAAGTGGCCCAGCTCTCTCTACAGGTTCCTGGTCACTTGGGTGTCCCTCCGGCGGAGTCAACCTGGCTGCTGTCCTCAAGCCAGGGGTTCCAAGAGAGGGCGAGCAGGAGAAAATCGGGTCTAAGAGGGGGACCGGGTGCTCACCTCTGTCCTCTGCCCCTAGTGTGGGCAGAAGTGTACCAGCTCTCTCTTCAGGCTCCTGTTCGCTTGGTCTCATAAACTAATTCTGAGGGTAACCTTGTAAAAAAACAAACAAACTGAAAGCTACACCCAGCTTTAAGCATACAACCATACAACATACTAAGGGAAGAAAACTACCCAAGAAGTTTCTTGGCCCAAGTCTTCTCTTCCTTAGCTGGAGAATATCAGCTGATTTACCTCACAGTTCATGTTATATATTTCATACCCAGGATTTTATATTGATGTATAAACAGTGTTATTGACATGGCATGTATTGTCTCTTTTTCTGACATGGAGAAAGAAGAAAGGATTCAGAAATCACCTGTGGGATTCACTCTGAATTTTGGAAAGTAACTGGATAAACCTCTGGGTGAATCTATAAAAAACACAGGAAAAACACATCAGTTAAAATGGCTAAGATATTTTAGCTCATCCCAGCCATCTCCCTTTTGGACTGAAGGGTTTGTTTACTTTGCACTGTCTTTGGTGGCAGAATAAAGATCTTATATGATGCCAGGTCTCCTGGTGAGTAGTGTCTTCCTCCCACATTGTATTTTTCTCATTGATTTAGGTTACATAAAGATTGATTTTCAAAAGCCATGATATGAAAGTAATATGAAGAGTTTCTTTCATGTTGCCAAGTTGAAAAGGAGATGCTCTCAGGGGCATGAGATGACTCATGAGAGGAAACAGTGGAACATCTGAGATGTGACTAACCCTGAAGGCATAGCTCAGCAATGCTGCTATTGCCTAGAGGACTATATTCAGACTCTAACAGCTTTACTCACAGCCTGAGTCTTGTTGGAAATAGAGACGGATTAAAAAAAAAAACAAGCCTTCAATCTTTGCTCCACACCCAATTGGTTTTTTTGTTGTTGTTGTTGTTCTGTCAGCTTCCTCTCTCACCTAAAAAAAATTCTTAGTTGTTTTAAGTTGGAACTTACATAACTCCTTTTGGCTTCCTTCAGATGCTAAGAAGGAATTCTGATAATTTGTGTCTGACTCAGAGAAAAAGCAATTGAGTGGTCACATAATGGCATTTTCCACATTCTGGTGGCCTGTGCTTAAGACCAGGAACCAGAAATACATTTTAACTTACTTACACCTCCAGTGTATATGTAACGTGATTTTTGATGAAGTATTTGTATGCTATGCAGGCTTGTCTTCTACAAAAAGTATGTTTTATATAGGTTAAAAATGCAAGCTTTGGGGTTGTAGTTATGGATTGTTTGGCAGAGCGCTTGCCTGATATCTGTGATTAGATTCAATACCATTGCAACTAAAACGGTACATAAATACAAGTTTCAGCCCAAACTAAGAGTTACCAGATTTAAGTCTGTCATATTTACTGCATCTAGGGAATAGGTCCTTATACTATTTTTTGTGTCGGTAAATCATTCATTATTAGTTACATTAGATATTTGTTGTTAAGCCATTTCCTTCTACTTCTGTAGGTGACTAAATTTTTACATTGCAAAGTGTTTGGTATACAGAAAGTGGGGAAAGAAAAATCTAAAAGTCATCGAGAAGCAAAGATTTGAGCTGTGTAATTGATATAATTTACTCCATACATAACCAACATAGCTCATTTTATATAAAAAACTTTACCTGCCTCCCCCTTTCTATTATTTACCTGTAGTTGCTTTCCCACAATTAGAAATACCAAGGTTTGGATGAATTATAACACCTTGTTACTTAGAGGAAATAAACTATAAACTGGGCAAGAAACGGCAGCTGCAATTTTGAAATGAATTACCTGATATTCTTTTTCAACCTATTATAATTGATAGCTTAAATAACTCCATGTTCATTTTCTTGGGAGGGGATTAGAGATGAAAAGAATATACTTGCCTGATTTTTCTGATTTAGAAGCTGAGGTTTTTAGCACAATGGAAGGAGTTCTGAAGAAAGGAAAGTGTTTGAAAGAATATGATCATTTATAAGAAATGTTTCCTGACCCCTACATCAAGCTCAGAGGAGCAGGTGCCAAACTTGAGAGAATCAAGACAGCATTGGGTGATCAATAGAGTTCCTCATAATAGAAACCGCTGTTTCCTTCTGCTGCCTTGTGAAGGAGAATCAGAACCCCAGAAGTGCTTAGAACCCTAAGAACTGACAGAAGTATGCTTCGGTCCTCTATTGGAATCAGAAAAGAAGTAAGGTCCCCATGTACAGCTAGCCATGTGACAGCTCAGGCAGATTCATGGATTCCTTGTCCAGGCTGTCACAAGGTCTGTGCAATTGTTTCATGTAGTGGGCAGAACACTAATGGAGTATGAGGGCTCATGGCTACAAAAAAATGATAACAAGGACCTTCAAAACTATTGAATGATAAATGGAGTAATGGTTTCCTGCGTGGGCACCAGTACAGTTGGTGAATACCGAAGACCAGATACAAACTTAACTTCTTTGATATCATCACACTGTGATTGATCTCAAGAGCTTGTATATGAAGCAAGACTTAACATGAGCCTAATGTAAATATGAATCTGTCCTAGAAGTAAGTATTTACTTTTCTTCTATATTCTGGTTTCATGTTAAATCTAATAAGGCAAAGTATAATTTTTCATTAACTTGGATTATGGTAGTTTTAGTCTAGACTGCATTCCTATACATGATAGCCTCTTAGACTAACATGAATCCCATGATAAGAGTGGGTCAGGTAACATCATCCAGGTAAGTAAGAAGGTGGCTTTGGTTTGCCGGCCAGATAATAATTGACTCTCAGTTTGTCATCTGATACTCAAAAAAATTGTAATGAAAAATGTGATGTGATAGAGAGTAGTAGTGATCTGTTAAGATATATCATTTTATATCAAAGTTCATATATCTAACATATTTGAGACAAAACTTCTAATTCAGTGTGCATCTTGTTTACATAAAAACTAGTATAACTGTGTAAGTCATTATTTTATAACTCAGAAATTTTTAGAAAAAATGAAGACAGACTCGTGGCATGTCTTACAGTATCCCTAACTCTGTATTTCCTAAAGTACGAAGACTATATCTATTTTGATCACTTATGTTATCTGCAGTCATCTACCTGACCCTGAATATGTCTTTGTTATTAGCTTTGGCTCGCTGGAATGCTCTTCTTATGCTTGATATTGATTGGACCCACCATAGCTTCTCGGGAGACCCCATCGCCAATTATTTATATGATCTTAGCCAAATCACAGACCTTCTCTGAGCTTAAGTGACAGTGGCTTTCTATCAATTTTCCCTTCGGTAACTCTGATTCTATTGTGTTTTATTCACCTCACTCTATGTCTTCAATGATATTGGCAATGTTGCATTCCCAAATCTCACCAGTCTTCATCTCCTGATTCACTGATGTTTTCTCAGCTAAACCTCACCATCCTTCTGGTCCTCAGCCTCACCAACTATGGAATATCAGTGCTAATGCTCATTTCTCATCTATTAGATTCTAGGCATGTTATTAAAATTTCTTAGAATATGAGTAGTTTTATACAGATGGAAGTACTTTAATAATTTGTCCTTTTTAGTAATCAAGGCAAAGGAACTGCAGCCATCAAACTCTGGTGTAATCTCCTTTATTGAATATGATAATGTTACTGGGTATCTCTCAGTGTTCTTCTGGGAGTTAATGCATGAAAATGCCATTTTGCATAATAATAATGTCAAAAACATAACTCTGAAAAGATTCATCTTAGTTTTGAAATTCAAACAGAGCATTGGTACATTATCTTTTAAGAATTTCAAAATGCTTTGTAATTTTGCATTGTATAATATCTCTGACAAGATAGAAGAGGCAAGTAGTCAGTTTAAGTACACAGGTGTGATCTGATCCCAGAGCTCTGCTTCTGAACTCATGCTTGTTTTAGGTAAAGGTCACCAAGAAATGCTCCTTCTGAAACTTCAGATATTAGAAAAAAATACGACAATATTGGGGTGAGTAACCTTTGTGCTGATCACTCTGTCAAGAATCCATAAATATGGGCACATGAGAAGAGACTTCTGTATTCACACATTTCCAGAACGGAATTCAATGTTTGGAATTATTGTCAGCTGTATTTTATTTGACAAATGCAGGCTCCAGGACATCAATATTTAAAGCCCTTGATATCATGCTTTCTTGATAGTAAGAACACCGTCCTCACTTCCTTTCAGCCTCAGAAAGATTTGAAAGGCAGTGGTCCCACATACCAACGTAGCTGCACTCTTGCTCACTCACTCCTTACTATCCTTTGTTTTGTGCTGCTGTTTATCAGGGAGCACCATTTGAAAGTTAATAATAACATAATTTAGAGTAATAATTACATTTTTCTCAATAGCTGTGGGAAAACGCTGGGTTGAGTAACGAGATAAAGATGAGTGTCTCAGTCTTAACAGGACATTAATCAACATATTAACTGTGTGGGCAAACTGATTTGAGGCTGTTATAGTTTAATTTGTCTCAAAATCATTATTTTTAGTGTATTGCATAATGTGCTTTAAAATATGTGTTGAACTGATTACAAGATTTAGATTGCAATAGAATAGATGCTACTCCTTATCATGTCGTGACTTATCTCTTTTTTATAGCGCACAATATAAAATCGATATTCCAGAAACTTTGACATTTCACAGCTGTGTTCAGATACAGCTGAATTAGTTATACAACCTCTCAGCCTAAATTCTGTTATAGTAACAGAAACTGTATATTTTCATAATTCTGAGTGTCAATATGTATTTATAACTCATTGTTACTTTAAAATAATTCACAATGAATGCTTAAATGCCATTGCAATTCTAATAAATAATAATAATTTCCAAATTTATAAGCCTTTGACCAGTTTTAGATGACAAAAATTCAATTCTAAACAGTAGATCGTCACATATCAGGCTTTAGATATTTGGACGCTAAAAGCCATACAAAACATTCAGCTACACTTCTCTTGTTTAATAATAGATTTTATTGAAATTAGAAACAAACTTATTTTACATATCAATCCCAGTTTCCTCTCCCTCCCATCCTCCCATCCCTCCCATGGACCCTCCCCCCATCCAATCTCCCCATCCAATCCCCAGGGAGGGTGAGGCCTTCCATGAGGGAATATTCAAAATCTGTCAAGTCATTTGGGGCAGGGCCTAGGTCCTCCCCTGTGTATCTAGGCTAAGAGAGTATCCCTCCATGGGAAAGGGGCTCCTGAAGTCCATTCATGCACTAGGGACACATCCTGGTTCCACTGCCAGAGGCCCCATAGACTTCGCAGTGCTTCTAGCTGACACCCACGTTCAGGGGCCCTGGTTTGGTCCTGTGTTGGTTCCCCAGCTGTCAGACTGGAGTCCATGAGTTGCCACTTGTTCAGTTCAGCTGTTTCTGTGAGTTTTTCCAGCTTGGTCTTGACCCTCCTCCCTCTCTGAAACTGGATTCCAGGAATTTGGCTCAGCGCTTGCCTGTGGATCTCTGCTTCTGTCAGCTACTGGCTGAAGGCTCTAGGATGGCATGTAATCAATCTCATTATAGGGGACAGGCATTTAAGGCAGCCTCTCCACTATTGCTTAGGTCATCCTTGTGGATCTCTGTACAATTCCCTAGTGCCAGATTTCTCTTTAAACCTATAGTGGCTACCTCTATTGGTGTGTTTCTTTCTTGTCCTCCTCTATTCCTCTCCCTGCTCAATCTTCCTGACCCCTGATGTTCTCCTCCCCCCTCTTCCTCTCCCCTCTTCTTTCTCCTACCTCCCTCCCCTCTCCCCCATGCTCCCCATTTGTTCAGGGGCTCTTGTCCCTTCCCCCTTCACTGGGGGACCATGTATGCCTCTCTTATGGTCCTCCTTGTTTCCTAGCTTCTCTGGAGGTGTGGATTATAGGCTAATAATCTTTTTCTCTACGTCTAATATGCTTAAATGAGTGAGCGCATACCATGTTTGTCTTTCTGTGGCTGGGTTATCTCACTCAGGATGGTTTCTTCAAGTTCCATCCTTTTGCCTGCAAATTTCAATATTCCATTTTTTCCTCCCACCGAATAGTACTCTGTTATGTGAATATACCACATTTTTGGTATCCATTCTTCAGTCGAAGGGCATCTAGGTTGTTTCTACATGTTGGCTATTACAAATAATGCTGCTATGAGCATAGTTGAACAGATGTCCTTGTATGAATGTGCATCCTTTGGGTGTATGCCTAAGAGTTGAATTGCTGAATCTTGAGGTAGACTGGTTCCCGTTTTCTGGAGAAACCACTATACTGATTTCCAAAGTGGCTGTAGAGGTTTGCACTCCCTGCATACACATTTCTCAACTCCTTCCCAGTCTAGGCACAGATACAGGGAGTGTATGTGTGTGTGTGTATGTGTGGGTGTGTTAAATCTATCTATATATTTATTTATGGCTATTTTACTTGTTACATAGAGGTTAACAGGCAATTTCAAGCCTGCCTTTTTGGAGTAGTTTTGATTTAGTACCGAAGAGGATTTCGACACAATGACAGAATAACCAATATTTTAAGGAAAACAATGTGATGAAGAAGGGAAAGAGCAGATTGACAAAAGTGATAAAGACAGAGAGGAGAAAAGAAAAAATGAGAAAGAATTGCAGGAAGAAAGAAGATGAAGGTGGGGAAAGAGAAATAACAGAAACTTTGAGTTTGTGGTTTCATTTATGGAGAAGTTACAGAAGAATTTGAGAGCATTAAGAAACTCAGAAGAACTTAATTGACCCTGTAGAAAAGGCCCTTCGAGATGCTAAACTAGACAAGTCACAGATCCATGACATTGTCCTGGGTGGGTGGTTCTACCAGAATCCCCAAGATTCAGAAGCTTCTGCAGGACTTCTTCAATGGGAAAGAACTGAACAAGAGCATTAACCCTGATGAAGCTGTTGCTTATGGTGCAGCTGTTCAGGCCGCCATTCTGTCTGGTGACAAGTCTGAGAATGTTCAGGATTTGCTGCTGTTGGATGTCACTCCTCTTTCCCTTGGTATTGAAACTGCTGGTGGAGTCATGACAGTCCTCATCAAGCGCAATACCACCATTCCTACTAAGCAGACACAGACTTTCACTACATACTCTGACAATCAGCCCGGTGTGCTCATTCAGGTCTATGAAGGTGAAAGGGCCATGACCAAGGATAACAACCTGCTTGGAAAGTTTGAACTTACAGGCATCCCTCCAGCACCCCGTGGTGTGCCTCAGATTGAAGTCACTTTTGACATCGATGCCAATGGCATCCTCAATGTCTCTGCTGTAGATAAGAGCACTGGCAAGGAGAACAAGATCACCATCACCAATGACAAGGGCCGCTTGAGCAAGGAGGATATTGAACGCATGGTCCAGGAAGCTGAGAAGTACAAAGCTGAAGATGAGAAGCAGAGAGATAAGGTTTCCTCCAAGAATTCACTGGAGTCCTATGCTTTCAACATGAAAGCAACAGTTGAAGATGAGAAACTTCAAGGCAAGATCAATGATGAGGACAAACAGAAGATCCTAGACAAGTGTAATGAGATCATCAGTTGGCTGGATAAGAATCAGACTGCAGAAAAGGAAGAATTTGAACACCAGCAGAAGGAACTGGAG
Organism: Mesocricetus auratus; assembly: GCF_017639785.1. Taxonomy (NCBI): domain Eukaryota; kingdom Metazoa; phylum Chordata; class Mammalia; order Rodentia; family Cricetidae; genus Mesocricetus; species Mesocricetus auratus. Next base: position 26,666,452 of record NW_024429189.1, on the reverse strand, counting down.
AAAGTCTGCAACCCCATCATTACCAAGCTGTACCAGAGTGCTGGTGGCATGCCTGGAGGAATGCCTGGGGGCTTCCCTGGTGGTGGAGCTCCTCCATCTGGTGGTGCTTCTTCAGGGCCTACCATTGAAGAGGTGGATTAAGTCAGTCCAAGCAGAGGTGTAGCATTGTTCCACAGGGAAACATTTGAAGGACCCAAATTTAGCAAAGTTTCATGGCAGTTTTTAAACTTAAACTGCTAACAATAAATTACTGGGCATTCTCAATACTTGAACATGGAACATGTGCACAGAATAAAAACATTGCACTTTATAAGCACTGTATCCTAAATGGAAAATGCAATGTCTAATAAGGTGGAAAATGGAATGTCTAAATAAAACTATAAAAAAAAGAAACTCAGAAGAACTTAATTGAAGGAAAAGTTTCACTGAGAGAAGCCGAAAGACAACAGTAAGTCAGGGCATATAGAAACAAGGCAAGTGGAGACTTCCTTGCATTGGTATGGGTTTACTATTTTCTACATTCATTCATTCATTCATTCATTCATTCATCTCAATACTACTTTTCTGGGCTTATTTCTATGCATTATTTTGTTCCCAAAAGCTTTCTCCTTTGCATCTTATGTAAAGCTATCCAATCTCACTGGATTTTGTTCAAATGTCTTCTGGCTCCTTTGCTCCTTTCTTTAGTGGTAGATAATGCATTTAGACACTGCTGGAAGCCATGTTGACATCCATGATGCTAAAGATCCCATTGGTGAGACCATAGTTGAGTGCTACTGCTGGAGACCATGTCAATGTCCATTATCCATACTGCCACTGGAAATAATGCTGATGTCTGCATTCCCTCCTACCACTGGAGGACACACTGGTGTCTGTGATCTGTGCTGCTGCTGACTGCCATAGGCAAGGAAGCTTCTTTTACAGTGGTATTGATGACTGCAGACTCATAACTGAGACTAAGAGGCATTGAAGGCTTCTGTGACAACCTCTCTCACCCCACCCTCCAAAAAATGAAGCAGTCCAGACAGGAAACTATTAAATCTTGGGATAAGGATGCTGAAGTGTAATCCTTTACAGTTGATGGCTTCCGGCAGGGGTCTGGTGGGCAGGACTCATTTTTCTTTAAGGGACTGGCCACCAGGAGCTTGACCATGCTCCAATGGGTGTAAATGAAGAACACAAATTGGACTTGGTATACTTTTCTCTTTTTGTGGAAGGATGCAAGAACAGGAGGGTGGACCTGGGAGGAATGGGAAGCAAGTGTGATCAGATAGTATTGTATAAAATTCTGAAACAATTAATAAAGATATTATGTTATGGGGGGAACACACATACAGGATATATTGTTGCTGCTTAGTACTGGGTCAACATTCACAACTTGACTTACTCTAGGTGACTTTCCAGCAGATGTCAATACAGTAACTAGACTACCATTCTGGCACTTTGAAGACATACACTTTTTCTTCAAAATTCTTATGGGTAAAATCTGATATTCTTATGGGTAAAATCTGATATTCACCTTATCTCTTAGTGTGAAATGAGTGAAAACAATACCAAATCCCAGGAATTGCTTTTGGATTTGGACATGGAGAAGTGAGCAAATCAGAATAGCAGCCTGTGAACACTTATGGGAAATGTGCACAGTAGTAAGTGTGCAAAATCTGGTAAGTCAATTTCTAAAGGATCAAAAGAACATCTTTTGCATTATGAACAAAAGACTTTCAAGTAAGTGAATTTGGACTGGGGATATGAGGAAACGAAGAATTAGAGCAGAAGGAAACAGGAAGAGGGAGACAGCCAGGAGGAGACCCAGGATCGGCAGTATCAGGAAGTAACAGCAGCTGCAGTAGGATAGAAATGAGGTTTGATCATAGTACACAAGGTCATGGAGGATGCTTTATGAATGTTGCTTTCATCCTGCAGAATTGAAAAACTCTTGATCATGTCTCAGGCTGAGTAGTGGTATGATTTTATTGTTCCAGAATATCTGAGAATGAAAAAGGATGTTTGAAAGAAAAGAGTGGTGAAGCATGTTAAATAAATGCGGCTGGTTGATTAATAAAATAAGGACATGTAAGCAACCAATAAGTAATACATTACTTACTAGTAAGATGAAAGGATGATTTGAAAGAAACATCTGCTCTAATTAGCTTCCTGCAACTATGGAAAATGCCATAACCAGAACCAACACAGGTTGAGGAATAATAGTTACAGCTTACTGTCCATTCTCTAGGGATAATAGGAACTAAAGTGGAAACCACAGTAGCTGTTTACTGACTTGTTCTCCTGGTTTGCTCACATGTATTGCATATGCAACTCAGGCTATCCTTTCAGGAATCGCGCAACTCACAGTTGGCTGGGTTATCCTAAAGTTGTTAGCAATCAAGAAAATAGCCCACAAGCCAGTCAGATGGAGGTGATTCCTCAGCTGAAGTTTCCTCTTCCCAGGAATGTCTAGGTTTCTGTAAAGTTGATGAACTCTAATGAGCACATTCCTAATAGAGTGGTTTTAAGCACTGAAATGGAGTGAATGTGCACACTGATTTGAGGGGTTTGCTATTAGGGGGAAAGATACAAATCTATAAAAGCAGAGTTGGAATAAGAAGTGTTTATAAGATGGAAGACACAAGGACTTATTTCTAATAGATAATATCCAAGGAAAAGAGGAAGTAAATGGATAGAATACAAATGAAAAATCATGGGACTGGTGGGACTGGTGCCATACTGGAATAGGAAAGTATCCCAAGAGCATTAGGAGATTAGCCTCAGATGGGGACACCATGGACAGTGGTGGAGCTTGGGGAAGACACCACAGGAAAATAACTGAGGTGGGAGTTTCTTGTTGAAATTGTGTTTGGGTTGCTTAACTTTCCTTGGTCAAATAAAATCAAGATATTTATGTGAGAATAAAGGTAGATGAAACTACATAGAAGAATCAGGGAGAGAAAAAGAGAAAGAGATTTGAAATAACCTTCCAGGAAAATTCTACAGAGTAGAAAAATGTAGTACAGTTGGCAGGAAATGGAGTACAGTTGAAGGAGTGGAGAATTAGATTTAACCAGGGTTAGAGTTCTTGGCAATTGACCATGTGAGCATGAGCATAGATGTTGAACTGTATTGTTTTTATCTGTTCTTTAGCAAATCCTGCCAATCAGAAATATTTGACTTGCTTCAGACTCTAGCTTGAGTGAAAATTAAGCTTTTGTTTTGTTGAGACTGAGCTGGTGGGGGACTCTGTTAGATTAGTTAATGTTGATTCATCGAATTAAAATAATACCTGTTTTCTTATTTGGCCTAAACAACAATGTAAAAGATTATCTGTGTCTTCCCTAGTTCCTAGTTCTACTCTCTTTCTCCATTTACATGTGTCACATCTTTCAACCTCTACTGGACACACTGAACTTTCATAGAATCTCACACTGTGGCATTTTCCACCATAAGTAATTGTTGAATAAATGAATGATGAGGAATGAGACCATGTTTCATAAGATTTAAAGTTAAATGCATTTGTTTTTGTAGTAAGATATGTGCAGTCACTGAGAAACTCCGACAGGCATGCTTCATACACAATGATATAAAACCACACTCAGAGTCAGGTGCTGGTTTCTTTTTTGTTTGTTTTGTTTTGTTTTGTTTCTTGGCAGTCCACAGTGCTGAATTTCTTCAATTGGCAATGTCTCTAAACAATGCATACCTTTGTTGGAGACCTTTGAGTTGACATTTGCCTTTGCCCAAATATGCCACTGAGAACAAGGGGTAATGTTTTCAAAAGAAATTCTATTTTTTACATCTGTAGAAAACATCACAATCAGTGGGAATGTGTTGACAATGAAGATACAATTATCTAGTATGCCAATACAGGAGCTTTGGCATCAGCAAGGAGCCTTTCCAGGCACTTATTAAAATATTTTTAAGCCATGTTAGATGTGCTCTTGGGTAACTGAAGATGGAGAAGTTAGGATTTCAAAGGTGTGATTTCCATCTGTTATATTTGCTATAGAATAGTACAGATAGGGGCTAGAGACACAACTTGGTAGTAGGGCATTTGCCTAGTGTACTTGAGGCCCTAGGCACTGCATAGAACAAAATTTAAAATAATGCAAAATTAATAATAATAAAAGAATTACAAGTACCAAAAACCAGAAAAGGATATTGGAAGGGTTGTTTAGTTTTCACTTCCATTTAGTTCCATACTAAAGGTTTGCTTCAAATGGCCCCAGGATGCTCCAAATTTGTAGGGAATTATGAGTGATAAAATACGTGTCCCACTCCAACCCATACTCAAATTGTAGAGTGACCCATTTTCATATATTTTTATTTCTACTTTTTTTCAGTCTGCTATCCTCTATTTCTCTGCTTTTTCCCTTTTATCTGCTTCTTTTGTCATTTTCTTAATCACCGGCACACTTATTTATGATACTTATCCTGAGATGTGAATTTTTATTCACCCCAGTAAGAGAGAGCAACCTCAGATGGAATAAGCTATCTTACCCAAATCCAGTTCAGTGGAACACTGAGTTTGCTAGGGTTACTTATACTCAGGTGCTCTGGCTACGGGAAGGCCCCTGATCCAACACAGGTGAAGACTCGCCAGACTACAACACTGGTGTTTCCTGCACACCTTGGAGGCAGCTACCATCCTGATAGAGTCCCCTCCTCTCCAGGAATTCTTCGTTGTAAATAGCAGATCTGGGTGGAGGTGGTTGTGAGTCCTGTGAACTTCCTTGTGAGTTTCATGGCCTCCCTGCTTCTCCATCAGAACTGTTCTAGTCAATATTGCATTAGATGCCACCCCTACTCTCATAAAGCAGATTTCAAGTGCTTCCGGTTTCAAATACCTTCAAACTGGCTTTCAATTGCACTTATCTGAATGCTTACATTCCAGGCACCAGCTCATGGTGCTTTAATCAGTACACTCTTACATTAGCCTCCAAGTTTATACTCACTCTGGGCGTGCTGTCATTAACCCTTTCTTCAGGCCAAACTCCCCAGGAAATCTAGACTAAAGTAACAACATTTACATTTAAATGTGTAAAAAAGATTTCGATATCTTCTATATTAAACTGCTTAGACATTTAGCAACTTTTATTTTTCTATAATTTATTTGCTGGAGGATATATGTATGTATACCTAAAGTTAGATTATTTATATAGCCAAAATGCACATTTCATTGTACTTTACAATTTGTGAAGTTCATTTTATATCTTTGCTTTAAAATAAACTGGGTTCCAGGCTGAATGGATGAGGTACAATATTAGGAGTTGTAGCACTTATTAATTAATTAGCAATGCTAATGTCAGAAATCAGACAAACTGTCAAAGCAAGACTCGCTCCACACTTGCTATGCTCTGCAAAGCTGCTTGTGGTTATAAATCTTAAACTACACTATGAAAGTGATGTCCAGAAACTGACAGAGTGACTGTGGGTATCATGCACAGGGAGGAAAAATTCAAACACCTGACCTTAGAACCAAAGTTTAAAGCAGACACACACTTTAAGAAGCAATCACCTTCATAGCATGTGTACTCACTTAACTTGGTAAATGTCTTTCCTGTTGGCATGTACAAATGTGTCTGCTTTCATAGGCATGATAGAAATGGCATTATGTTCTAATGATAAGCATGCATTACCAGTACAAAGCAATGGACTTCCTCGTGGCATTTTTCACACCACATGTGCAGACGATATACTTCAATCATATTCACCATCCTTCTCCCTGCCTTGCTCCCTCTACTCACCCATTGTCTCATCAGTCTATCATGTATAGTCACCGCTGGCTTAAAACACTTAATAATCCGGTATACGTTCCACCGAGGTTTGTAGAGTGTCTGATTTGGGGATCCTCATTTCTAACTTGGCTTTTGTTGATAGCGTTTCCATTCCTTTTCAAATCTCTCATTTTTCTTGCAAGTGTCCAGCTTATCCACTAAATGTTGAGCATATTAATGTGATAACTCCTAGTCTGATCCTGCTCCAGGTTTGCTTCTAATTTGTTTGTTGAAATGAAGCTACTTTTCCTTGTTTCTGTGTCTCTGTGCTTCTGATGGTTTCACGTTTGATTTCAAGTATTATATATGAGACACTGTTGAAATAAAAGTAAATGATACATATGCATTGATGCATGCATTTCAATCAACTTTAAGCTGTCTCTTTGAATTTGTGCCAAACCAGGAGGTTTTTTAAAAACACAACCCTACTCCTTAGCACAACATATTCTGGCTTATTCTGAGAATGTCTGGATTTGGGTGGACCAGACAGGCTCATGTCCCCTCCCAACTGCTGTGCCTGACCTGCTTTGTTTGCATCTTCACAGAAACAATTGATGCAAGTGCTGTGACCATTCATGCTGTACTGGACCTTCCTAACAATGAGTTTTAGATACTTTTTTTCCACGTAAAGAAGTTGTCAGGTGAATTTTCTAGAAAATTTCAGGTATATGGCTGAGGTATATTGTTACACAGTTTGTACCTGAGCTAAAATCCTTGCTTCTCTACACACCCAAGGTTCAACTGGATTCCAGGAGGAAGGGAATCCTTTTCCTTCTCAAGTCCCCAAAATGTCCCTGACTTTTTATTCTGCCTCATCATGTATACCAATGAATATGAAAAACACATCAATGAAACCTGAGACATTGGCAGAGAGTTACATAGATGAATTCACATTAGACATCTGAGTGTCATTGACAAACTTTAGGACAAAAGTTCGGATGAGTAACCCATGCAAATCCGGAGCAATGGAAGTATGTGATAAATGGTAGAACCATGAGTCAAATAAAAATGACAGGTAAAGGTTCATGAACATCCCTAGCAATTGCGGTATATGTTTGATATATCTGTGTGATAAGATGGGGGATTTCATTATTATAGTTATTAAAGATTAAAACCCATAATAAACCTTAAAAACATTCTTAGTAAAATTGTATGTTTTATAAATATGGCACAAGCATCATAGTAAAACGTATGAACTGTTTTTCTAAAAAAATATAATATTGCAGGTGAAGTCATGAGAGTTTTTCCAGAAGCAAGTCAGCAAAACTATCTTCTAAGTGTGTTTTATGTCTAGTAATTCAAAAATTATAGCAAGATAAAATTCTTTGATTTACCTCATTTAAGCAAATATATCTAAAGTTTTGAAGCAAAAGAAGAAAAGAGGCAATTTTCTCCTGCTGAATGTGCATTACTTTATAATAATATAGAAGCTGGAGAGCCTTTAGAGCCTGTATTGCAATGAATCTTCAAATATAGGAACTCTGCATAAGAATAGCACAAAAGGAAAAGGGCATCTCCTGTGAATCAATGGGAAACATACTAAAATCCACACCATAAGCACTAAAATGCACACGCAATATGAAGCAATTGCTGGTCTCTACCAATATTTCCATTTGATCCACACTATTGATCCTTGAAAACATCTCTAGATCATTTGACAACATTTATTCCGTTACTTTAGTTTATCCTTTGACAATTTCCCACATATATTTAAATGTATTTTGAGCCTCAACACCCCCCAAACCTTTCCATCCCCCAATTCTCCCACTGAATCTGTCCAATGAGTTCATTTCCTATTTTCCATGTTATTGCTGATGCTGTGGTTGCCTACAGAGTTTAATGTCTAAGCACAGGTGGGCACCACCTCTTTTTCCTTATGAATTATTTGGCTATTTCCACCGCAGTTTGGGATTTACTTTGTGTATTTAGAAGTCCTGTACTTCTAAAAACGGAAATGCCCTGTGGTTATGTCATTCTCACTTCTGTTTGGTTAACTACAGTTGTGTGGTGTGATGAGAAAAACATCATCCATCATCCATTAGTATGCACAAATATGGTTAAGTATTAGTAAGATCAAGATGAATTTAATTTATCATTAAAGTTGGCCCCATTATTATTATCAAAGAGCAGACAGGACATTTGGTTTATTTCTTTTTTCTTTGAAATAAAAAATTAGCCTTATAGAAGTTAAGGAAACTAAAATTAGAAGATTTCACTTCAGATTCCACTATGCTTTACGTCTTCTTCCATGTGCAATGTGACTTATGCTTAGAACAGATTGTCACTAACATCAAGAATTATCCACAGAAAGGGCATTAGCAGAGCCTCTTGCTGTCAAGCTTCACACTACACACTAATAAATAAAGCTCCACACAGTCAATTATAAGGTAAGCAAGCAACTGGTAGGTTAAAAGAAACAGTGACTTAGGGCTCTGAGCTAAGAGAATATAGCACCAAGAACTCACACATAGGTAATAGCTGCCGAAATCTCCCAATTTAGAGTAAGGAAGTCTTATTGAGTAGACAGAGGATTCAGCAGAAACAACATAACTTTCTCACATTAGCAACGGAAGTAAACCAGGTGAAGTTCTTTTAATATAATTGAATAGGTGTCTGACTTTTATACATGGCCATTTGTGGGGGCTGGGCACTCTATATTCAGTTGTTCTTTGCATTTTGAGTGGTTGTGTTAAGGTAAACAAGGACTATGGGTAGCCCTGGAGAGGGGAATAGCAGGATACAAATGATAGAAAGGAGGAGGTAGGAAAAAGTGATATTAACTGGACAGTGAGGAGAAAGGTCAATACAGAATAAGAGATAGGGAACAGGGAAAGATGACACTAAGGTTGTTTGAATAAGCCATCAAGAGTTGTTACTTTTATTTACCTAAAATTAATTATAATAAATATAATTGTAAGTGCATATGCATATGTATATATGTATTATTTTTCTATTGTTGTGGTAAAGCACCATGACCAAGGCAAACTGTAAAAGAAAGCACTTAATTGGGCTTATGGTTCAAGAGGGTTAGAATTGGTCAAGGCATCATAAAGGCATGGTAGTAGAAATAGCAGATAGCTCACATCTTGACTCATAAGCAGGAGGCAGAGAGCAGGTACAATTGCTCTAGTTCGCCAAGCCTCTTTTCTCGTGATGTGGCTACACCCCTCTAAAAACCAAGAACCAAAGTAAATATCTTGTCCCTCGAGTTGTTTGCATAAGATATTCTGTCACAGATAAGAAAAGTAACTGACACAAGCAGATACCAGGTATACAGGAAAGCAAATAAGTGCACTATTACTGGGATAAAATAATGCCTGTAAGCTGAGGTTTCTTCATCAAATACAAAGATTAAGGTTAAAAAAGTTTTTTTCAACAAATTGCTATTGGAACAGTTAGTTTTTGTTGTGAAATATTAATTTGAGATGTGTTGCATTCATTTATGCTGTGGAATGTTTATTTGATGATGCAAAGACATGCTGCATTCTTTTGTGTTACATTTGTTTAACTGTGCAAAGTTGTGTTGCTTTGCCTGGTTGGTCTACTGAAGAGCTGAATAGCCAATGACTAAGCAGGAGAAAGGATATATGGGGTAGGCATACAGAGAGTGTAAATAGGAAGATAAATCTAGGGAAGAGTGAGCAGCAGAAAAAAAAAAAGAGAGAAGGAGAGGAAGACAGCAAGGGTCAGCCACCCAGTCAACAGAACCAGCCACAGGGCAATAAGGAAAGAAAGATACATAGAATAAAGAAAATTAAATCCAAGAGGCAAAATGTAGTTAAAGGGAGATGGAATAATTTAAGTTAGAAAATCTGGCTAGAAACAAGCTAAGCGAAGACTGGGTATTCATAAATAAGAGTAAGTCTCTGTGTATTTATTTGGGATTTGAGTGACAAGACCCCAAAGAGTGAAAAAACAGCTATAATTATGCATGCACAAGGAAATTAATCTGAAGTTTAATTAGAAATATATCATAGATTTAAAAAATCAAAACATCTAGATGGAAACATAATTTCTATATTGCTTTGGATTATGCAAATATTTCTTAGATAGGTTTCTAAAAGCATGATCCTTAAGCCTAAAATATTGGATTTATCAAATTTAAGAATTTGTATTCGCTGGAAGATAGAATATGCACATATACCTCGTTCTTGTGATGTTATTGTCACACATATCCTTTATAACTGAAACGCTATCAGAGGCCAGTAGCTGAAAATAGTGAGAAGGACTAAGAAAATAAAGGCCCAAGGAATTCTCATGTGATTTAAAAGTATGCTACATAAACTTATTGCAGTGGTGCTTTAGAAATATATATCATTTCCCATTCAAATAGACATATTTTACAAAAAAATTGAAAGGGAAAGCAATATTTAATGAGAAATATAAGCCAGGCTGCAGATCTATAGAAAGTAAAGAAATTAAATTAACAAACTTCCAGTAAAGAAAAAAAGGTAAGCCTATACAAGTGATTTCTCTCAAATATTTAAATTATGAAAAATACCATCCTAATGCAATTTAGAAGAAACTTTCCATATATAAAACCAGCATTACCCTGATACATGAAATTTTTAGACAGAAACTTTCAACTCAAATTAAAAATACTAGTTTTTAATATTAATCTTAACTATATACTTAAATCCACATTGAATATTAATAAGGCTGCCGTAGTTTGTATGCAAAGTGCTCCTCCCCCTCTTCCCCTATAATGTGTGTTTGTACACTTGACTACCAGATGCTGGTGTTGTTTTGGAAGAGAAGGAGATCTTTAGGAAGCAGAGCTTCACTGGAGGAAGTGAGACACTGAGAGAGGGCCACGAGGTTTGAAAGCATCCTGAGTAACAATGCTGTGTGACCAGCGAGGCTCCTCTCCTTGATGCCATGTCTTTCCTGCCTGTTTCTATGTCTTTCCTGCCATGATTGACTATCTTCCCCTGGCCCTGTACGCTAAAATAAATACCATCTCTCTTAGGTTGCTTTTTTCTCAGGATTTTTATCACAGCAGCAGGGAAAGAAAATTAAGACATACACTATGGCCAAATAAGATTTATCCCAAAGGGAGTAGTACTATGGCTAAAGAAATAAGTTTCATAATCAATACATGTTAATGCATTATATTGCTAAATATATTAATAGTCACAATGAAAACAGTGAACATAAGGTAGCATTCATGATTATTTTAAAACAACAACAAAAAATACTCTTAGTAAAAGGAACTAAAAACAGTATCTAAGCCCTGTAAAAATCATCTTCTACTAAATTGAAGCTGTCTATTCTTTATCTACATGCTATCATACTTAAAAAAGCAAGCCTCTTCTTAGTACTAACAAAATGTACAAAATACTCAGACATGACATAAGAGAAAAGCACATGCAGTGCCAAAAAATTATAGCATAATGATGAGAAAGTAAATATCTAAATAAGTTGAGACAGTATAATGTTCATGGGTTGGAAACTCAATATTATTAAAATGACAATCCTCCTTATGCTCTTTAATGAATATTTTATAATAAAAATAAATCTAAGCAGGTCTTTTTTCTTACCCTTTGGAAAAATTAAATCTAATGTATATAAGAATGTAAAAGACCTAGAACAGATGTGATGGGTTTTATGTGTCAATTTCATGGTAATGAAATTCCCAGTTATTCACTCAAACATTCAATGCTATTGTGAACATATTTTATAAAAGTGATCACAGCCAATAATCACTTGATTGTAAGTAAAGATCATCTGAGTTAATCTGAACAGGCTCGATTCAATCTGTTGTAAGTCCTTAAACACAAAATTGAAAAATAGTAGGATACAAAGTCAACATACAAAAATCAGATATCCTGGCTACCCAAAGCATACTTACCAAGAATAACAAGGAAAAGGAGCACATTCTCAAAAGCTTCAAAAACAATGATCACCTAGGAAGAACCCTACCCAAGAGAGGAGGAGAAAAGGAAACTTTGAAACACTAAACAAATAATTGAAGGCACAAGAAGTTGGAAAAATATCTCATGCTCACAGAGTGGCAGAATCAACATTGTTGAAAATAGCTGTATTATTATTAGTTATATTCATATTTATTCAACGTTCATGAAAATTCCAGTTGCATTCTTCACATATCTGAAGGAAAAACATCCAAAAACATATATGAAAGCACAGAAAGCCAAAATAATACCGAGCAAACAAAGTTGTAGACAGAAGGAACTATCATAATGACTGTTTCAAATTACACAAAGAAATGTGGCAAGAAAAATGGATGGTACTGGCATAAAAGAAAGCAAGCATCTGTGTTAAGGAGAATAGAAAACCCAGAAATAAATTCAAACAACTAAAGCCACCTAATTATTTTACCAAAGTTTAAGGAAAAGCATGAATCATCTTTTACAAATTAAAAGAAAAATCAATTCAAAATGGCATGCTTAAGAGCATCGAATGGCAAAGAACTGTAGAAGCATTCAATAACTTCGGGAGAAAAAATGAAGGAACAAAAATAAGTGTCTTCTCTGGAGAATTTTCAATAGAAATAAAAGGAGGCTATAATACTGATGATAAGGAAGTGAGACATGATTACATCTACACACCCGGGATGGAGTGGTGATGGAGAATGGTAGATGAAACAGAAAGATTGTGCTAATGTGAGAGATTTTCCCAATAACAAATATAATTCTTGATTAATTTGTCTATGCTTGCTTAGCAAATTGAAAAGAATATCAGAATAACCAAAACTTCATCAGAAAGTTCATAGTAAATAACCTTGACCTACTTCTTATTACAATCAGGAGCTCAGGTACAGGAAGGTGAGTGCTTAGACCTCAGAGATAAAGTGCACTGCAAATTGAGGAGGCCTGAAACAAAGGTGAATTCTTAGCTCATCATTTTATATATCATTTCAACGCAAATTATGAATCATTGTTCTAACATTTATTAGCATATCTTATAGACTTTTCAATGCTTTTACATTTTAAGACTAAGACAAAACTAACTGTGGGGGAGTGGAGAAACCATTGAGTGAATGCCTAAAGAATGTATGATGTCCTGAATAAATATGTATTGTTGACATGGCAGGACCATGTCAGGAACACAATGCCTCACCCATGAGAGTGGCAAATATGAGTGATCATGAATGATTAAACAGTGTGCACATAACCTAGCAAGTGCAACTTCCTTCTTCTCAAGGTTTCTAGTGTGAGATGACTCACATAGAAACAGTGAGCAGAGCAAACCGATGGGTTAAAGAGTGGTAGAAACTTTGTCAACTACATATCTTATGGGAAATGAATATCTAGGCTCTATACACAATTTTAAAAATTAAACACCAAAACAATTGCCCAATCCATGTATGAGCCTCTAAAATGAACAATGGCACTCGAAAGAAGTACAATTCTTCAATAAATGTTTTCAAAAATGTCCAATATCCTTAGCCATCTGAGAAAGGCAAATAAAACTGCTTTGAGATTCTACATCATCCAATACAGAATGAAGGCATCAAAAAAAATGTTGGGAAGATTGTAGGGAAATAAGAGTCCTTGATGTTGCTGGTGGAATGTAAACTGAAGCAACCACAGTGCAGTGGTCCCTAAAAATGAAAAACAGAACTACCATCTGACCCAGCAATCTCATCCCTAGATATCGACTTGAAGAAATTTAACTCATTGTATCACAATGTTGCTTCTCCATCCATAGTTGTTGATACACTACACATAGCTTTCTTATATACCCAGGATGGACTGCCCAGAGGCAGCACTGCTTCCAATGGGCTGGGTTCCCTCCCACATCAATCATCAACCCAGAGACATGACATTTTTTTCAAGTATTTCCATTTTCTCATATCCATAGTCTGTGTCAAGTTGGCAAAACAAACAAACAAAAATCCAGAAATAAACAAAATACCAACCAGGACACACTACAAAAAAATGAAAAAATTGGTGGATGTTATTGACAAATAACAAGCCTCATAAGAATCTTGCAGAAAATGTAAAACACTCTTATAAAATCCAATTAAAATGGGTGTTGGTGACGCAGCTCAAGGCAGATCACAAGTTTGGTGTATATGTGCAAGGTTCTCTTTCTCTAATAAAAAAAAAGAAGGGTGTACTGTATGGATACAAATACAGCACAAGCACAGGAATGCTACTCAGAATTACTAATTATTTAAATAAACACCAGTCAAATCCACAAGAATCCCACTACCTAATCACTAGATTCCCTATGAAAAATAAACTAGACTTAGGGAAATAAATGACAGTTCCATAAAGTATCAAAGGCACAATGATCTGAGTTGGTATCTCCAGCATCCATGTAAAATCAGCTAAATACAATGTCTCCCGCAATCCCAACACTGGAGGCAGGGGCAAGCTGAAGGAAGTGGATCCCCAGATCCATTGGCCATCCAGAAGGTATAGTTGGTCAGAAGGTTTAGTCAATCCCTGATCACTAGGTTCAATGAGAGAACATAATTCAAAAAATTAATGTTGACAGTGGTAGGGAAAGACAGCTGGTGTTGTTATGGCCTTTATACACACATGAGCACACATACGCATACACACGTATGCACATGCATGCAAACAGAAACATGCATTACACAAAACACATGCATACACAAGCACTTAAAAGAAAAGAAGTTAGCAATAACAAGTGATGGTGAGTACCAAAACTGAAATCCTCAAAGCTGCTTAAAAGGAATATTTAATAGCATAGACACTTGGACAGCTCTGACAGTTTCTTAATATTACAAGTATATCTTTTGTGTGTTTCACCAGTCCCATTTAGAATCTACCCAGAAGAACTGAAAACAAAGACATAATTTCCACAATGGTTCAGAGAAGCATTGCTCATAACAGCAATATGTTATATATATATATATATAATAACTTAAATTATAATTTTGTGTGTCTATAAACACTTTATATGCTTACTGCTTGATTTTGGTTTTTTTAGTCATTACTTTTGTTTCTTTATTTATTTCTGGAGGAACACACATGGCTCAGCAAACGTGGAAATTGGAGGACAGCTTGCAAGACTCAGTTCTTTCCTTACACCATGTAGTGTAGGTTCTAGGGATCCAACTCAGGACGTCAACCTCAAGATAAGATAAGCCATCTTGTCAGCCCTTGTTGCTGTGTGATGACACATTTAACATTTTTAAAAATAAAACTCTGACTTGATGTTTTTCTAACTAACATTCAAAGTATTATGCATTGATGCTTATCTTTTACTGTTCATATAAATTCATACATAGCAACTTCTAACTAGAGGTTGAAATACTTAATTACTGGAAATTTCAAAAAGCTCAATCTAATTATACATGGAGGAAAACCATTCTACTGTCTTTATTTCTAATTTCTTCCCTGTTCATAACATGGCATAGTAGATATCACGTTTTTTCTTTTCTGCTAAGAAGTTAATCGATATTTTTCTTATGCATTCCATAAAATTTAAAATAATACTCTTGTTTTTGAACTACTCAGCCTTTTAAAGTATAGTCGTAGCCCACCCTTAGTAACTTGTAATAAATTACATGTCTACATATGCGTAGCATTGCTCTTTTTTACATACATCTTTGTTGGGTTATTTCCCAGTATCTTATAGCACTTATTCCTGATGTGGAAATGTGGGTCCATTATTAGACATAACAAATCAATCTATATTTTAGAAATATCTTAAAATGGTTCCATGTGTTAGTTTCACAGTTGTTCCTTGCATTCCTAGAAATGTGTATTATTACCACTTAAACACCAATAGCGTTATGGTATAAACACATTCTCCCTCTTGCTACTGTTATAATCAGCTTAGACAAAGTCTCTAACTCGGTCTTCACCACATACCTGTAAGGCAGTCATTACTGGTAGAAACTGAGGCATGAAGTGGTTAAGTAACTTTGCCAGCCTTCTCTAGCTAGTAAAAAGAGATTTCAGTGTAAACAGTAAAATTATGAACTCAATTTGATACTATAACAAAAATATATTTATAAATTCCCATTGTATATGCTGTCATGGACTTCAGACCTTAAAACTTCTCCAGTATGTCAGGTTATAGCTGTGACTTTTATAGATACTTCCATTTCTTTTCATCTGTTCTCTACTGAGTAAGAAACTTTAAATTTGTGTATTCTGCAACCTGAGTCTCTTTATCTCTGAAGAAGAAAAATATAAATACTCTTAAGTTTAATCCTACTGTGAAGTTCTTGGGTCTGTTATTAAACAAATGTGTAAGTCAATCTATGTTTAGAACTACCTAGTAAATGAACAATGTTTTATGGCAGTGTTCTGTTCTCCTGTATAGTATTATTTTAGTCTGATATATAGAGAGAATACAATCAATTATATGAAACTTAAGTAATCATATGTAAAAGTTTGTCAAAGCCTTTAAATTCACATGGGTAAGGAAGCCCAAATAATAAACTAAGCACTTGTCAACTTTTATAACCCTGTGTGATAATTTACATATATCTACTACTCTAATGAAACTAGAGAACATCTACATATAAACATCGGCACTTGAGACCCCGATTACTCTAACGCTTTACTAATAGAATAATTTAAGGGCTTCTTTTTGTACAAATTGTGGCATCAAGTCACAAGAAATATCTCTATCAAGTAATTAGAAGTATGACCCTGTAAGAGATCCTCTAAGCAGCTTAGACAGCAATGGGAAAATATCCGTCTTGTGTGATTTTGATGTGTGACAAATCCAGGAACTGACAGAAGCTTGTAAATCATGTGTACTATCATGCCTTGTCTGAATGTCTCTACAGCATATACAAGTTGAAGGATTAAGTGTGAGAATAGCTTTCAGAGCTGAGTTGGAGCTGGGGGCTGTCGACACTGATTAAGATGCTGACAGAGTGCACAAAAAAGCCATTTGTTGGCATGACATATCAGATGGATAAAGAATCAGTCCTTGTCTTCTCAGTTCAGCTCTCTTTCAAACTGACTTCGAGATCAGCTGTCGTGTTTCCACAGGCAAACAGTACATTGAGTTTTAATATAAGCCTATGTAAAATACACTGCAATGAAAAGATTTTAAAGAGGCTTTTGTATAGCCTCAGTAAGCACAATAAACCATTGCTCATTAATAGGAACAGTGTCTCCAACAACACCACTACCAGTTGGAACAGCCACGTTTTCAAACAGCCGTGTCCATTAAAAGGCAAATTCTGTTTCCACCCATGACTAAACTGGGCAGCAAGGTTTGCTTTATTTGGCACTGGAAAATAAATGATGGAAAATTGGAGCTAACAATGTATTCTGATTATGCCTACAGTATACAATATTCTCTGAATGTGACAAACCATGCTTATCTCACTAGGGAATGTGCAGGAGGGAGGGAGAGATTCCTGTGATTTATTGGCATACACAGTGCTGTTAAGTATCCATTTTATTATTCTGCGTTGACACTGACATATTTTATTTCACTTCTATGAATTAAGATTTTCATACGCAAAATATTACCTAAATGTATATTGACCCTGAGAAATAAAAGTTATTTGGGGGAAGTAGTAAAGATCATTGAGTCCATCAAGAATTATATTCCTCTTGTTACTCTTCTAAATTACATATTTTGAAAACTGTCACTGTATCATACACTAGAAATGTCCTGTTTCCCACTTTCATCGTTTTAAAAAGTGATAGCACAGCAGAGAACACTGTGCCAAGAAGTCAAATTCTCCAGCTGAAAACAAATGCGGATTATTCACACATTTATGTAAAAGAAGCCCCAGTCATGGTGTGTGGCTACTGCTCTGTGGGAAACAGACCTTCCAAGGAATCACTGTAACTAGGAGTGCATGGCAAAGAATTGCCGATGCCAATGGGAGAAGATAAACTTCACCAAAGGGTAAAGAAAGTCTGAAGATAATTAACAGTCTTTTCCTGGTCACACGAGGTGAAATAAAACTACAAGAACACCAACCACAGGCTAGAAAGATGGCTCACTGGTTAAAAACACATATTACTTTTGAAAATAAATTGAAGTTAAATTCCCAGCAACCATGTTAGCTCCTCACAATCATCAGACTAAGCCCAGGTTTGTAGAATCTGACACCTCTGGTCTCCATGATCACACATCACACACACACACACACACACACACACACACACACACACACACACACACACCATGATAAAATTAATCTTTTAATTAAAAGGGTTAGGAGTTACAATATGTGGCAGAAAAGATTAGCTCACTCAGTACATGAAACTCAATTCAGCAGGAGGTTTGCAAAAGCAGAAGCACCACCAATTAATAATTAAGTATTTAAGTGTAGGAGAGAAAAATGCCTTTAGTTAATATTTTTTGTTTCTTGAGTATGAACTGTGTATTATGGAGCAAGGAGAAAAGTGTGACTATATTAATGCCATTGAGAATCTGAGAATTTGGGCAAAAGACAGACAGTATAGCCGTGTAAGATGATGAGGTTAAGCATTAACTCTAGTTTCAGGATTCAGCTGTAAGTGTTCATTAATGCATGAGAATTTTGTTATTGTTAATGTTTGTTTCATGAGACATTGCCAGAGCCCTGACTGGCCTCTTTACTTGAGATGATCCTCCTGTATCAACCAAGCGTTGAGTAGAGATGCTACATACAGGTTTTCTTGATTCATTTTTACTTAATTCATTTTTATTATTGTTTTTCAGTTGTGTGTATGTGGGAGGATAGGGGATAGGTATGTCCACATGAATATAGTTGCCCAAGATGGCTGCATCTCTGAAGCTATAGTTACAGAGTTTGTGAGTTTCCCGATGTGGGTGCTGGCAACTGTACTAAGGTCTTCTGCAAGAGAAAGAAGTACTCTTAGTCACAAGCCCCTTAGAGTGCTTTCTCAATATTATTTCTCTTTAAATCTACAAGAATTATTGTATATGTATGTATCTTGGGCAGAAGGCATATGGTTATCCTTGGTCATTCTGACATACTAAAGGAAACATACTCCGACTTCAAGACAACTTGGGGAATGACTTTAAGATGTTGTCAATGGTCCTTAAAAGTAGGAAGAAATGTTTGGATCATGGATTTGTTGGTGTATGATAAAGACAATGATCAGCAATGACTTCTGTCATAACAGACAGAGACGACAAGATTGTCGGGGCCCTCAAAGATAGCTCTGCTTTATCTTGACTTGAGGTCAGAGAGTTCAAACCTACTATTGCTCTTTCAAAGTTAAATGACGCAATATTTGGCCTGAGATGTGGCTAAACTAATGGATATCTTACCTTAACAACAGGATATTTGGCCTAAGAAGCAACTAATGAATGCCTTATTTTAACAACATGATATTTAGCCTCAAGTGTGGCTATTGCCTATCTTGCCTTGATATCAGGATACTTGATTTAGTGTGTAATTACTTGATGTTTTGGGTATTGAGAAGGTCTCTTTGTCTTCCCCCACTTTTGATTGGGGTATAGAAAGACTGTGTGCAATAAAATTAGGGCTTTTATAACAATATTCACTGGAGAACCCTCCTGATGATTCTATCCTGTGTCTCTGTCTTTTTTTTAGCATCTATTTCTTAATCCACAAGCTTCCCTCCAAACAGGGACCAGATGTATAAGGCAGGTGGAACTGGATCTTCTGATCTCCTGGAAGTGGGTCACTACACGAGATAATATTCCTTCAGATAATCTATCAGTACATAACATAATTTATGAGGTATTCCTACTGTCATTCCCTCCTCCTTCTCCATATCTTCTTCCCCCATCTTCTCTCCCTCTCATATACACACAATATACCCAAATCTGATTAAGGCTTTCTATATAAGTATCATGGGAAAAGAAGTATATCATCAAGTTATACAAAATGGTCAATATCTTTTCAGGTCATGAATAAAAAATAAATTTTACATATTCATGCATAAACACATCTGTATGTATTCATATATACATACACACACATGACACAGAGAAGGAAGCTTAAATGTAATTGATCTTAAGATACTAACATGTTATTTATAACTTAAAATAAATTCATATACAATTCTTATATACGAATATTTGCATCTTGGAACATGTATTTCAAAGTGATCTAGAAAGGAGAGGAAAGTGACATGAGTTATTACACTGGGTTTTTCAAGGGGTTTTCTTTAAACCCATGTATAAGATTTCACATGATAGTATACTCTTAAGACACAATGGAAAAATTATACTTTATTATTTATATATTTCAGCTTCTTATCTGGAAGACTTTTTAATAATTCTTATACTTTATATTTTGTCTCTTATGCTATCTTTTGACATTTCCACTACAAATTCATATTCTTTGTCTTTAATCCTTTGATTTTCATCATATACATTTTATTATATCCAAAGAGAATGGTATAATCTTAAATGGGAGTTGTTTCTCATAGTTATTGTTTTGGAATGTTCATCAACTCAGCACTGTTCTGTGAAACTAATGTCCTGAATTAAATTCCGGATGCTAGACTCATCTACTTCATGATGCAAATGGCAACCTGGCTGAGGTTACACTGACACTTTGTATGCACATTGTGTGGTTATTATCTCATAATACTTTGTACTATGAGAATTTCATATTCTTAGAAATGTATATATATCAACATATTAGATATGGAACATCTTCATTTTACTATGCTTGTTAATTAACACATGGCTTTATAATTTGTAGTCACTGGCAGTGGAGATGTACCAATAAGAAGTTTTTCATCTTAATACATAATGTAGCACACAGAAACTCCCAGTAACAAGGAAGCAACAAAACTGCACTTGAGAGTTTATGTAAATGCTAAGACCTTTCAGATTATACTCCATTCCAACATATACTCAACAGCTATGAATGCATAATTGAAAACATTTGAATTTTGATATATGAATTATTACTAGACTTTCACTATTAATTTCATTTAGATTATCTGAAAAAACATTACAACGCTTTAAAATATAAACTTCTCAACACTTTCAAATTTCAATGAAATAGACACTTAGTTTTATAATTAATATATTTGCTACTATAATTACAAAGACTATCCATGTGTGAGTGTGTGTGTGTGTTTGTGTGTGTGTGTGTGTGTGTGTGTGTGTGTGTGCACGCGCGCACAAGTGTTCACTGATCTGGAGCCTGTTGATTGTGCTAAGCTGGTTAGCTGTTAAGTCCCAGTGATATGCTTATGCCTGGTTTTGGGGGCCTTCTGGAGCTCAAATCCTGTCCTCACTTACAGACTGAACTTCCCCCCACCTTTACAGCTGCAGTTTTGCATTGAGTCTTAACCATTACTTTACGAACAACCGACGTGTTTTTAATGTGCAAAACAATCTTGGAAAACAGGGTTTGAGAGGACTGTTAATACTACTCTCAGTTTCCAATCCTGGAAAGAATTAACTTTCCAGCAGCTCATATCTGAGTCTCTAAACCTCCCTTTGTTTCAGTACACACATGATGTAAAATATCTTATTCCTTACATTAAGACATAACCTCTATGGAGAACAACCCTTCCAGATTAATGTCAATGCACTGCTCTTTTTAGTCTAAGAAACTATCATCTGCATGTGCATGATGTATCATTATGGAGATAACAACAAGGTAAAAAACAGAATGATTCCAACTCTCTGGAATGTACTGAAAATGTTAAGATGATATTCTCAGTAAACATGGATCAGTTTGAGGTGACCTGGAGTATGATTTGAAAGTACGTGAAGGCTAAATTAATCTGGCTCCAGAAGCTATAACATATGAATAAAATAAAGTCAAGAATGATGTGTCATCTAAATATTAGGAATAAACCGATCTGAGTTGGTTTTGTATAGGTGAGGTGAAGAACTTATCTTTGTAACCTGTCCCTGAGCATTTTCATAGAGCATGCTGACATGTAGAATTACCCACAGAAAGTCTCTTCACAAAAATTGTTTACAAGATGAAATAGAAATATTCCCCTAAGCTTGGTGATATTCCATGAAAGAGAATATATTTGACATCCTACCCAAGTATTAGCATTTGTATTTCATTCACTTCTCTAAAAATAAAAATGGTTGTGGTGGTATTTGCCAACTCTGTTGAACATTACAAGTTTTGCATAAGCACACCAGGTAATTTGGAGCTTTCTGGGTCAAACCTAGATACCTCACAGCCATTCATCCCCAGATCACTGCACAGTCTTCCTAGGGACATAGCTGCACATTGCTATGACTATCTTTTCCTGAATCTCTTTCTTTGTGTGTCTCCTGATTTTTCTAGCTTTGTCAAACTTTCTCTATCCAGTTCATCAGCTCATCCCATGTTCATCACCATGCCATCTCTTGGGGCTCTGCTTGGATTCTTCCTCCAAAGCACTTTCATAGACAATTTGCATTTGTTAAATCCCATAAGAAAATTGTTTTTCAAGGGCTTATCTCTTTTCAGATTAGTGACTACCCTAACTGTCATCACAGAATCTACATCCAGTAACTGATGGAAGCAGATGCAGTGACCCATAACCAAACACTGGGTTGAGCTCCTGGAGTTCAGTTGAAGAGAGGGAAAAGGGATCATATGAACAAGGGGGCTGGTAGTTAAGAACACGATGGAGAAGACCACAGAAACAGCTGGCCAAAGCTAGTGGGAGCTCATGAACTATGAACTGATAGATGGGAACCTTCATGGGACCGAAGTAGGCCCTCTCAATGTGGGTGACGATTATGTGACTTGATCTGTTGGGAGACCCCTGGCAGTGGCACCAGGATCTATCCCAGGTGCATGAAATGACTTTTTAAAGCGCATTCCCTATGGTAGGATACATTGTTCAGCCTTGATACGGGGGTAGGGGGTGGGGGGATGGGCAGTGGCTTGTTATGCTAGACTTGTTGATGCCCCCAAGGAAGGCCTTATCCACTCTGAGGAGTGTATGGGGGTAGGGTGAGAAGTAGGGGGAGAAAGGGGAGGGAGGACAAACTGGGATTAGTATCTTAAATAGAAAAAGAAAGCATTTCTTCAGCCACATAAGGTGTTGCATGCCTTTAATCCTAGCATTCAGAAGACAAAAACATATCTCTTAGTTTGAAGCAAGTCTATCTTTCAGAACAACAAAAAAAAGCATTCATCATATTTTATTGCTTTTTTTCCTTCTTTGAGATAATTTTCTCTGTGTAACAGTCCTGGCTGTCCTGGAATTTGCTCTGTAGTTGAGGTTGGCCTCAAACTCAGAGATCCACCTGCTTCTGCTGCCTGAGTATTGGGATTAAAGGTGTTGGCCACGACTATCTGGCTATATTACCTTTTATGTTCAAATATTTTTGTTGAATTTTTATTTTTGTTGCTGCAATTTTAGTTTGTAAGAGTTCTACCACATCTTGCCTGACCTTTAGAGAATATGGTGTCTTTTTCTTGTTTAGGTAGAATGTACTCCTCAGAAAATTGTCAGCATCATTAAAGCTTTCTCTTCGGGAAGAAAGAAAAGGAAATCCTCTGGGGGTGGGAACTCCTAAGAAAGAGAGAAAAGCTCATCCATAGTTTACCAAAGTTGGGGCAAAAATGCAAAAAGCTAGTGATATTATTTTCTCATGGAAACTTTCTCAATATAATACAGACTTTAAAGAAGGAAAGAGGGTGAGAGAAACCAAGAAAGAAGTCTATTTCCTAGGGGGGAGATGGTCCCAGGGACAAACAGGCTTGGATGTTGAAAGGAGTATGTTGAAGTTTCCTGTCACACGTGCATATGAAACATTCAAATCTTGCCCTGAATCATGGTAAATGTTTAAAATTGGATGAAACATGCCTGTCATATGAGCCCAACTCATGTCCCTACCATTGAACTTCCCAAGCTGAGCTGAATAGCTTGTTTAACTCTATGTTATAAGCCACAATCTTGCCCATTGTTGATGTCAAAATATCTAGGATAGCCTTGAACGTAGAGTGACTGCTCACTCTTTCTCAAATGTAAGAGGGTGGTATCAATTAAAAAGATAAAAAGATTATGGATGTCCTTTCCATGGTTATGTAGATTCTTCCTAGATACTTTCAGATTCAAAAAGCAGCAATGAATGCAACCAAAAGTATAGAATTTAAGAAATGTATTTTGAGACTGCATATCAAAATATATCTCATCCTAACCTGGTACTTGTAATTATTCTGCCTCAAACTCTTGCCTTCTAAAATTAAAAGTGTGAGTCACTATGACCAGCATGGTGGGGCAAATGGACATGGAATAGAGTGTTCATGAATAATTTTCCCATCTTCTAAATCACACTCAAGAACCTGTGTTTTCCTAATGTATAGTTTCATAGTTCTGCATTCATTTCCCCATGAAAACTCAGGAACTCTTTGTGTTTAGCTGAAAAGCACTTGGGATTTTCTTTGATCAAGCTCAGAAAATTTTATGATTCTCATGCTAACTGTGAAGCCAAAACACAAGTGACACACTACTCTGTTTGTCTATCACAAAAATATACAGGATGAAGAGAGAGTCCAAGAAGTTTTTCAGCATACTCAGAAATACATTTCTTCACTCTCAAGTGGTTGAAATGGCAACAAATAGATGATCTCTAATTTAATTTTAAATGAAAAGATAACCTCAAAAGAGAATTCTATACCAGAGATCATAGTCAGAGCGCCCTGGCATCAAGTGTCTCAAGACTAAATCAAGGGCAGATTAAAAATCCTTCTGAATTGACACTCAGTGACAAATGCATTTGATTGCATTTTTCTTCCAAGAGCATGCTTCAATGGAATGCTACTGTACAGAGCCCAATTTTAGAACTACAAGACTGAAAGGTCATTCAGTCCTCCCCAAAATGACCTGAGAGTTTCTTCTTTGCAATGTAGCATATGGAGCTGTCTCCAAGTTTCTTGGTATTAAATGTTTTGTTCAGATTTCTACTGAAACTGATTTCATTGCATTTGGTTCCCTGTTTCATTTTAGAGTCAAAAGATTTGATAGTTGGTACCCTATGTGAGGTGTCTCCTCAGCCCCACTATATCAATAAACCATCTGATTACTCTGTCCTTTGCTTACCTGTTCAAACTCCAGGTCTTCCTGCTGGTCAGCCCATATCATGACCTTAAGCCTGACTTTCCATCTTGAACTCTTCCCTTAAATACCAATAGAGATCTTCACTCTCCCTTCCTACAAAAATCCAGGAATCCTCCCTTCCCACCTTGGTGTCAAAAACTCCCTCACCAGTCCTATTTCCAGAGTAATTCCTTCTGGGAAAGTGTATGGAAAAAATCACTTGCTTAATATCTGAAAATGTACTATATTTTCCTATTCTTGAACAATCACATGGTATTTTGTAGATATTGAATTTTTTGTATTCTGGCAAATAATTTTAGCTAATGAGAAAGTGATTTTTATGCTTTTGCAGATGTTTTTCACCTTCCTGACAGCTATTAAGACTCACTATGTAACAGTGTTCTAGAATTTTGTTACACATGTGTAAACATAGTTGCAGTTCTGTCTTACTTGGGACCATGCACAGTTTCCTCCATTTCTCTAGGAAATTCTCATGAGGTTCTCAACATCTGCTCCTCACCATTGTTTTGTTCTCTCCAGGATTTATTCTTAGCCAGACAGCTCTCGAGACTTCTCAGTCCCCTTTCTTGCCTGTGCTTTTGAGCTGCCCTTTAATACTTTTAGGCTCTGTCTCTCCATGTCACACTGGATTAAATACATCTTTGATGCTGTCTTCTGAATCATGAATTTTCCTTTCTTCTCTTATCTCATTTCCCTTGTAGGGTTTTTAATCACTCTTTCTAAATATATCATCAATTCCTATTTGTCCTTTTGTGGTTCCCTATTATTGCCTTTAATTTTTTAATAAAAGTAAGTCCTTTTATTAACTATTTTAAAAGTATTTTAGGACTTGATTCTTATTTTAACAGACATTTAGCCTTTTATATATGAGATCCTCAATATATCTATCTTCCACAGAATATTCAATAGATTGTTTGATTATTTTCATTGTGTCTGTATTAAATTCATTTCTCAGTAACCAATTTTGTAGCTGCCTTTGGGGGATTATTTGTCAATAATCATTCATGGTCTTTAACTGTGAGTTTTTCCTTCTCTTTCCTCGCAATGTCTTCTCCAATGTCTTTCAATCTTTTCATTTTGATTTTTCTCTGGAGTTCTGAGTTGACCATATACTGCTCCCCAGAATAGCCTTCTGACCAGAATAGCAACTGAGTTGGAAGTAGACTAGTCCCAAGCTACACAATAAATGTGAATATTTCCAACTCAAAAACTTGAAATAATGGATATCTTGATCCAAGTCTTTAACTTGAGGCTGAGGTTTTTGGGAGACTTAATAGCCAAACCATTAGAGTACTAGCCTCCAACACTTAGGCCTAATATTAGCACTATTCTATGGGATAAAATGTGTGTCAGTGAAAGAATATATTAAACACAGGTGAAAATGCATACTGTTTAGTAGGTTTTTATTCTGAGCCTCTACCATTCAAGTTTTGTGCATCAGACCACTGCTTATGTCTCTGAGTGACATTTTTTGAGTCAATGTCAACAATGATTTTGGCTATAGCGTCACAATAAAGTCACCTAGTAATCTTTGAGAAACTATTGCCAAAGATACATTCCCAGAGATTCTGGTTTAATTCTTCTACTCTAAGATTTACTTATGTTACTTTAGTTTCAATTTTAATTTTAAGTGGCACATAGGAACACACAAGTTGTACATATTCCTGGAGTCAAGGTGTCATACAATATCTCAATACATGTATACATTGTGTAATGTGTATTAATAAATAAGAATAAAATGTCAGTCTCTTCCAACATTTATTATGTTTCATAGTGAAAGGATTCAAAACTCAAGCAGTGATTAGATGAGATTAATGTGTTTCTTCCATTTTGTGACATTCTTTGGTTTGTGGCCCTTCTTCACTGTCCAACTTTTGCAATGTCACATGTGTAAACTTCTCCCTCTGACATGCTGACTTCTTTAAACAAAAAAAAAGAAAATCTTAATTGAAACATAATTATGTCATTTTCTCTCTCCCATTTCCTTCCTCCAGTCCTCTCTTCATCTCCTCCCTGCAGCAGCTTCCATGCCCCACTCATTTCCTTGTAAATTGATGGCCTCTTTTTCTTGAATATTATCATTTTATACACATACTCATATGTGTTATGTATTATGCATATGTATGTGGGTATGTATTCAAGTATGTGTATTTGTTCATATATCCATGAACACATTTTAAGGCCAGTCAATTCAAAACAAAAAACTCCTTTCCAAGCTTTGCAAGTTTGTGTGTGTATGTGTGTGTGTGTGTGTGAACACACATAAATATATAAATACAGCCCGTTGACTCCTTACAAGTGAATTCTTTCTTCAGTCACATAAGGCCTCTGGATCATACAAGATAATCATGCTCTATATTCTTCTTGACTGGGAACACCTGCAAATTCTGCATTGTCCTGTAAAATGATGTAGTTACTGATAGTTAGGGTTGAGGCAGACGTGTGTTTTGGGGATGGAGCACTTTGTTCTGCTGGTCAGAGGTTGGCATCTCACTCTTATCATCTTGAAGTGATATGTAACTCACCACTGATCCTTTCTTGGTCTAGCAATGTGGGGTGTGACAGTCTGTGGAAATGCTGAGCATGGTCAGCCAGCTGCAGCTCCCACTCATCCCAACATCAGTAAAGCAAACGATCCTCTGAAGAACTCTGTGTTGCTTGTCCATCTTGCTTGGTAGACAAGACACATTTAATGCACTTTCAATTTAGGATATTTATAACTTAAATAGGTTCCTCAGGATGGAACTCTATTGTAACTTGAAGAACATCTACAAAAAACAAAACAAAATGAACAAAATAACTTCTTTCTAATCATTGCAAAGTTCTTATACATAATCTTTGGTAATTTCTTTTTTCTGAAAATGCATCAATAGAATGCTGCCTTCTTTCTTATTTCCTATAACATTTGTGTCTTTGCTATGTTGTTTCTCCAGATGCACCTTTGTATTTGTCCTCAACTAATTCACATTTGTAAATAACTACCCATCTATACAAACTTTTCATAGTCTCTAATTATCTCCTTTTATACTGTTTTACATTTGTTTCATGGATGACATTTTTTATCAAACTTTTTTATGTTTGTTAGATTCACTATCAAATATTCTAATTATGGAGTTTCCTCCTTGATCAAACAAGCTCCCTTCTGTCTTCATGGAAAAGGTGTTGTTATAAAAAGGAAGAAGGGATAGAGGAAGAGACTGATAAAGAGAGAAATTGTTGAGCTCAAGTGTTTGCTTAATACTAAACCTGGATCAGATACTGGCATCCTGCATCAGAATCCGCTTGTGTGGGTACCAGCTGCCAGGAGGTGATCTCACGTGAAGTAGAACTGTGTCAGTGTCTTCAGTGTCTTGAGTACTTTATTTACTCCTCTACTCATGTTTACTTGTTTGTCTCCCCCCATATTTATTACATATATATTTATAGTGATGCTATGAAAATAAACAGGCTACCTATATCACGGGGTAATAGAATAGTCCTCTCTTGATTCTACCTGTGATAAGAATTCTAAATATGGTTCTGTGTAGTGAGGTGGATGAAAATATATGGAGTAAGTACCTGAATCTTATCATAGTCTCTTGAATTCAGGAATGAAAAGAGCTTCCACGCTATATCTACCCTGAAGACATACACTGTAAAGCATTCGTTTAATGATTTATCTTTTCCTACTTAGAAGGAAACAGTCACTACATTTGACCTTTTCTTGGGATTTAACTTATTCCTTGGTTTTCATGCCTGAACATCAAAAAATCTTTGTTTAATAGGATAAACTCTGGACCCAGCCTTTCCCAGTGATTCCACTGATAGTTAACTGGCTTCCAAGTTCTTCACAACTTTTTGCATTATTTTCTTCAGCTTTCCCATCTCTTTCCCTCATCTATGTGGGAGGAATCTACCCCTGCTGGAGGAAGTCCAGAGAAAAGGCAGAGGAAAAATGCTTTCAGTCAGTCATTGTAAACTGCAAGTGTATCAATATGATTAAAAGACAATAAAGAAAGAAGCTAAAAGTTAAAAACTACCTCAGTGACTGTCCATTTAATTGTGCAACTATTTATTGGCTCCCTTATTAACAACAGTTCTAACCTAGCGAAATCATTGTCTGTTGTCTCATTGTTTCCTGACTGAAGAATGGATGCAACATGCCTGACTATGCGGAGTTTGACTTGAACACATTCTTACCCTACACAGGACCTATTTAAGAAGCCAGGTGAAGCAACAAACAACTAGGTAAGGTAGGTGATGCTCAAACAACCTGAACATTAGAATGATATAAATGATATTTTTCAGTAGCAGTAATGACTGTCTGAACACTTGCCTAATCTCTGTCTCTTGTCCCATCTGCAACCAGTGGCATTGGTGTTGAGTCATCTTGTAGACCTCTCAAGGACACAATGGCCAATGACCACATTGACAATCTATTCTAATTTTGCTCCTCAGTAGAGTATATTTTCAAGCACATTATGACTGTGAAGAGTAAAGGATTTTTTAAATTCATAAGAATTTTGCCTCTATTTACACCAGGCACATGTTTGTAATCTTAAACAAATTATGTAGCATCTCTCATAGAACTTACTTGCTATGCATAGGATGTCTTTCACAGGGTTCTAATGAAAAGTCAAAGTACATAGCCAACTTCAAAATTGTTTCATATTTTAATAAAAAATAATATCAGTGTCTTAATGTGTAATCAATGAAGAAAATAGAATGGCATGAAGTTATTCTCTTCTTGGAAATACAGCTATGAACCCTGTTAAGTACATACACTAGTATTTAAAAGGGCAGTTTCACTAATAAACATACTCCTTCCAAATGCTGTTTACAAAGTCATTTGAATTTCAAATTTTTGCAGTATGTTTGTTTTCAAAGTTACTGAAAAGTGAATTCTGAAAAAAGTTCTAGTTGTTGATCCTTTGTAAAAATGTGTGTCCATCAAACCTTTTACTTTCCTTTTCCCCTCGTGTATTGAAATCTATCTTTGTACACAAATGTCCTTCTACATAGCATAAAAGTTTTATTTCATATTTATATATGTACATACATGCATATGTTACTAGACTAATTCACAGGTTAATGGATAGGAAACAGCTCTTGAGTTTTTAAAATACAGAATAACAAACATAGGGAGGTCGATGTACCTATTAGTCTCTCACTTACTGAGCACAGACCTCCCACCTTGTGAGTATCTCACAAAACAAGGATGCCTTATTTATTCCACTCTCACCCAGCCAGTCTCACTGTTGCTACTGCTAGCTTTTTGGAGAAAGGTAGTACTCACTGTTCAGGGATTATGTGCCTAAGCCACACCTCGGGACTCAGACACACTGCCCTGCATCCATCCTTCAGAAAAGCAGCTTCTGTAACCTTTTTCTTTCCTCTCAGGAAACCCGTGGTTGGGCTGTTTGCTGCTTTTGATGTTGTTTTCCTTTTTCTATCTCCTGCATGGTTCTCCCAAGATAATCATTTCCCACTTAGCAATCGCTTCCATTCGAGAACACACAGAGAAACAATGACCTCAATTATGGTTCATAAGCATTCATGAGACACCTGTAATAAAGAATGAAGTGGGGTCTCAAATTGTGAAGTGAAATTAGACACTATCACCAGCCAGCTCCATGCACCTGAGAGCCCTTGAGTGTGCCCAGGAGTCCCCTTCAGAAGCCCCACAACAGGCTCCACCCACATCCTCATCCTCCTCTAATTAAACCTGCTCTTCTCAAGCGTGAGCTTTTCAAAAATAGTTCTTTTCAATTTTATTATTTTTCTCTGCTGTTTGATTACTAGTTTGAAAACAGCCAATAATTTTAATAAATTTCCTCTGAAAATGTAAGACAGGATTTCCAATAACATTTTGAGTGGTGGTAGGAGAGGTAAAATGGTCCATTATAGTGTCACTGCAGGAAAATGTGAGCAGCCTTCCAGACATGTATCTTAGAAAACACCTCACAGAAAGCTCATGCTAACTAAGGTGATTGTCCATATGTTTCCTTTGAAAACCACCAAGACTGTTTGTTACATGAGGCATCAGAAGGACTAAGAGATTACATGAGAGCATGCAAATTCTTCACCAATCTAAACAATTTTGCAGTATCTGCTCTCAAAATTTCATTGGTTTTTATTTACCAGGTATAATTCTTATCCAAACTGGTCATTAGTCCAGAAGACCAAATTAATACTAATGAAGATATTGAAATGAAACAGTAATGACTCTAATTCATCATAAATATGTACAGGTACAGCAAACACCCAGCTGCTTGTGAAATGCCTGAAAGTATTTCAAAAATCAGGAAGCTGAAACTCTGCAAAGAAATGAGACAGTATTTCATAGAATACTAATAAGATACTGTGTGACTCTTGTAAGAAACCTGTGACAGCAACCTTTAATGATATCCTGAGCCCTCTTGTTTTACCTGCCAGAGTCCGAACGAACAAAAAAAATAGGAAAGGAAAAAGAAAGTGAAAAATGCTTTTTAGATTTTTGCCACTAGTATGAGCACTATGTGACTGATTAAATGATAGCAGTAATGCCCATTTATGTCATTTTGCATTCATTGTCCAGAAAAAAAAAGTGCTAGAACCATCATTATTTATAACTTGAGTATCATGCTGGAAAATGTCACTTGAGTCTTGCCTGAATTCTATTTCCTATGTGAAAATGAAACAACCACATAAGTTACCCTGCATCCATAGTGCGTGTCTGTCCATGTTGGCACTTACAGAGAGACAGGGGGCAAAAATGCCTGTCTTTCCATACGCAAAAAAATCAGCCACCATACCGACTTTTGTTTTGTTTTGTCCTGGAATAAATTTCTTTCCTTCTCCCACACCCCAATTATGCTGCTGGCCTCAAAGGTCAATGAAGACATTCATGCAGAAAGACATAGATGACTACAGGGAACCAGTTTTTTTCTTACTGTAATAAGGGCTTGAATATTTTGGCCAAGAGAAATTTGCACAAGGACATATTCTTCTACCGGTAATAGTAAGCAAATTCCTTGGGTTCAGAGGGGAATTCAGTGGGAATATGCTCTAACAGAACGATGCTGTCTAGCAAGGCTTACCTGGAATGCTGTTTGTGTTTGGTGGCAGACCTATACAATTGCTTTTGCCACCTATGTGCCCCTCAAATACTGCCACTAGGAGATTAGTTTCCTTGCCTTCAGGTATAAATCCTGCAGAGGCTGAGAGATGCAACGTGGAGAGGTACCCCTGGATGTGGGAGAGATAAATGTCAGTGTGATCATGACGGAACAGGAACATTAATGGATAGCTTTATTTGTCACTGTGAGGCATAGCAGTAGTTATTGCAGAAGGAGTCGAGAACACAAAAGAGCTTTAGTCTTATGGGACATGATCCCACATAAAATATGCTGTTAAGATGATATTGCAGTTCGTAATCATTCTAAAAGGAATGAACAAAAAGGCCCACTTTCAGTTTCAATTTTAAAGTGTTTTGTATACAGTTTAAAGCTCTGTGTGCTAGTAGAAGGTGTTGATGGGCTAAAGTTCCATTCCCTAGAACTTGGGGCACTTTTTGAAATAACTTATATGGTTTCAAAAACAAAAACAAAAACAAAAACAGGAGATGTGAAAGAGCCCAAAAAGTAGACCTAGAGCAGGCTTCAGTCTGCCTGTATCTTCAGCTTCCCTCCCTCCCAAGGTTAACTCATGAGCACTCTGTCTCCAGCTCACTGTGTGTCAGTGATTCTACAGAATCTGCCAGTAACTGTAGGACCCTTATCTACTTCACTGGGTCTCTGTAAAGGTAAAATAAGGTGACCGATATGAACAGGATGTATAAACTTTTCTCAGTAAGAGCATCAGCTAACTTAAGGTCGTCCAAATTGACTAGAAAGGACAGCAACAGTGTTTTTCAGAAATTTCATGGAGAACTATTCACTGTTACTGTAAGGAATGAAACATTTGTGGGGATTTTGCAAATAAGTCCTGTAAAGAAAATTTGAGCTAAGCATTAAACTTCAATTCTTTTCAAATCCTACTTTGAATGTGATGCTAACACAGTGACTCGGACTTTCTAAATCACAAGGGAAAAAGAAGATTAAAAAAAAAACAGCTTACAAATACAGATTGAGCTACATCTCCTACTACATCAAGAATAGAAAGACTTGGTTTACAGTCAGATTTTCACTTGCAGAAAAGTGTTGTCATCTTAACTGACCTTTTATTTAGTGACGATTAAACAAACAAACAACACCAACAAAAAGAGGGACTCAGTGTTCACCCTTCTTTTGTGAAGTAAATGTTATCCCAAAATGTTAAATAAAGATAATGAACTTACTTTGCCCTGGCACCTAAAAGAACCTTGATCTTTAAAAGACTGGTGGGTACCTTCCTTCAAAAAACGTTAAGCGAATGTCCCATGTTTACTGGTAGCAGGGATGGTGATTATTATCGTGGGGGAGGGAATAGCACCTTTCTAAGTGGCTCGGCCCATCTGCCTTTGCACTGGGCATCTCTAGATAACTAAAGTTTTAATTAGAAAATCCCCACCATAATGATTTGGCGACGGAAGGACTCTAACTTCCAAGTGAGCGATCAGAAATGGTGACAAAGCTGAAATCAGTCTGATTGAAAGGGTGGTGCAGGCACCATCCACGAGAATAAAAGTAATTAGGTTAACTTTGCGTCTTGTCTGGGCAGTGCTTTCTCCCTTTGTTGATGTAATCAAGCCCCTTTCCTTCGCTGCCCTAAATCAGCAAGCACACAGTCATTAGAACCCGAAACACAGAGTGCAGCGCTTGCTGACAGGCTCTATTGAGTGACCTCAGCTCTCACTGCAGACAGACTTCCTGCATATTGAAGCAATGGGGGTTGGGGGGAGCTTGAAAAGAATTAGCTCTTGTTTTTATTTGGTCACATTCTGTGTTCTGCATAATTCTGATTTTATTGGAGGAGGCTTGAAGCTGTCAAGGATAAATTAAGGAGTAAATAATCCCCACCGTCGTGAAAAGGGATCACAGAAAGACTTGAGTCTAGAGGTTTCTTTGTTAGCAAGTCCTTTCGTCTAACTGTTGGGGAGATTGTGGTCAGTCTTCCGGACGCAAAAGCATTCACCTTACGGCTCGGTTTCTGTTCTGTGTGTTAGTTTGTGTCGTTTTTCTTGCTGTGGAAAATTTCTGTGTCCTGAAGAAATGCTTTCACCTGAGAGTGAGGTAAACACTCTGTGCCCTGCTTTACCAAAAGAGGGCAATGTTGCTGTGCAGAAGCTCCTAACTCTGCTCCAACTGGGTCCCCAGAACGGTAAATAATCGCCTCTGTCTGTTCCCTTTCACCGCATAACAAGTTTGCACATGTCTGTGCGCTTTGTAGTTAATCAGGACTTTGTTACTATCTGTCCTACCTATTAACGGCATCCACTCCCAAATTGTTTAAAGGGTAATGCCTTTCACTCCATGCGTGACTGGCACACGCGGGCAAAACGCTGTCTCTGTAATCCTGCTCTTTTCCCTTTGCCACTGGTGGGCAAGCGGAAAAACAGCCTGCTTCATGAAATGTTGAAAGGCATGTGTTATATCCTCCTATTCCCAAACATTCGGTCAGTATAGCGTCTATTCGCGCTCTCCACCGGCAACCAGACGGAAAAGCCAACGTTGGAACAAGGCTTTGTTTTCAGGGAACTTACTTGAAAATTAGCCATCGTTTTATTAGCAGAGACCAATCCCAGAGTGTTGATGATAACTGGGAAACGGGCAGTTGGTTTCTTTTGTGGAAAAGCGGGCTGGTTTTCTTTAACCTACTGTGAATTCGGGCCTTCGCGGAAAAACTAGTTTTCTTCAGAGAAATGCTAAATTAGTATTCTACCTGATCTTTAAAAAAAAAAGATAGCGCATTTTGAACCTAGATAGCTTATGCTTTAGTGTTTTAATGCTGCCTATTTTGTCACTCTCTTAAAGAACTGTGACCCAATTGTTTCCTGGAAAGTACAATTTAGATCTTCAATGGAAGGTTTGTTTGGAGAGAGGGATTCCTGGGATGTTTTTGTGAAAGCGGAAACACTCCCTGTAAAGTGCTTTTGCTCTCTGGAGCCTTTGGCAAGTCTGGACTTCATTGCCACCAGAGCAACCTGCTCAGGCATTTAGCACATCCCCTGGCTCATTTCCCCACAAATACAAGTGTATTCCTAGGTGCTTATGTGTGTGTGTGCTCGTGTGCCCATGTGTGCAGTACAGCACTACTCTCGCTTTTGTTTTTATTGATCCTGATTCATGTTTAAAGTTTATTAAAGACAACAAGCTGTGGACATTTTTCCTAGAGCATCAAACGACACTGATTTCATTTTTTAGAAAGCTGTAGCTAGTCATTTTATCAGAACCAGCAATCTAAAATCGTGAAACTAAGGATCACTAAAACTAGAAATGCATTAAGCAAAAAAGAACTAGGTTCAGTGTGGTAAATTCTTGAAGAAAGTGCAGGTATTAGAAAAGCCTAATAGTGTTTTTCAGTTTCTAAAGTGCCTCATGTTCTTATATTTAACTGGGCTTCAAAGGTTTAAGTAGAATCTACCATCCTTGGGACATCAATAAAACCCAAAGCAAGGCCTGGCTGCTGTGGGTGCTTCGAGGAAATCCTTATTTAACGTTGACTTAGTTTACAGTGCCTCTGCTTTTTCATTTCCTCTGAGTTGAAGCCCGCCATCTCATTTCTGCTTCCTTCTCTTACAACTGTCAGTATATGTACATGAGACAGGCTACGTTATTAAAAGAATAATAACCATCTTGCAGCTTTCTGAACCCAAGATTGTATTTTCTTTCTCAAATATTCATTAAAAAATAGAGATTGTATTTTATTGAAAGTGCTCTTTAATGAATAGTACTCCTGTTTGCGTACATGAAGGAGCTTCCCGGGCCATTCCCTGACAGTAATTGTGGTCTGAATTGAGAACATACAGGAACGGAGAGCAGTTAATGGCCACCCTGTGGATTGAGTGCTCCACTTTTGTCATATCTGCCTACATTTTAAAATGCAGAAATTAAGCCAGGAAAGAGTTAATTACCTTCTTGTATCAGGAAACCCTCAATGAGCATCAGAGAGAGGAAGGCTTTGTCTTTGATGCAAAACAGAAATTTCAAATACCCTGGCAGATGATAGTATATAAATAGTAACTGAGCATGGTGCATGCCTCTCTCTCTCTCTCTCTCTCTCTCTCTCTCTCTCTCTCTGTGTGTGTGTGTGTGTTTGTGTTTGTGTGTGTGTGTGGTGTAATGTGAGAACATGAAACCCTCCAGTAAGTCAGAGCACAATGTTAAGGAGACTAAATTAGTCAGGGGCACCTTTTAATTTCCATAGAATTTAAATAAACAGAAATAAGTATTCTTTTCCTTCAACCAAACAACATCCTAGTGTTTATCTACTCTTGTTTCATCTTTCCTCACTTGTTAATTTACCACCATATAGAAATGAAGCTGCCACTTAAGTAACATAATTTTTTTGTAAAGGTGTTTGGATCCAAAAGGTCCAGACAGAATAGGAACGGACATAAATGGATGTAATAATATAAGCAAAATCAGGTTTGCAAGGAACGATTAGCTTTTGGTATTTTTGTAAGATGTGAGAGCATAAAAAACTATGTTGCTAAATCACTTGACTTGTTAGGAATGGAAGAATAATCACAAATACCCATGCAACAATACACACAGGCATGCATGCACTAACACACACTCAATACTGTCTGCCGTCTGATAACACCCATTTCACAGTGAATTTGCTTACAAAGCAAAAGGCTAACATAAATAAGAATGAATACTCAAAACTTGCAAAAGGAAGGCTAATATTTTACTCTAAAACATTTTCTTGGAAATAAAGCATTTAAAAGGTGGAGCATTTGATAAAAAAAATTTTCAGCTAATTTTTAGAGTGCAGCCCAAAAGTCCATCAAATGATTGGTGCTGCTCTCCCAGCATCTCCACTCAGTCTAAAAAACACTTTGGTAGGAAGCTCTGCTTTCTGACTGTGGTTCACATCTTACGTGGTGGTCTGAGATTTATGTGTCCGTTACTGTTGCTGGTTTACGTAACGTTGCAGGGTTCTGTAGTATATTTTTTAAATACCAGAAACAAGAATCCTGACAGACAATGTGACAATGTTTTGCATGTTTTGTTGAAAACTTTGACACATGTCCAAATAGTCGTTTTATGGTTTCTTCATTTCAGCTTACTGAATTTCCTTTGATAATGAACCAGTTAAGTTGGAGCATCAAATTCCTAGGCAGCATGTCAGCTCAGAAAGGGATCTCAGCAATGACAAAGTTCTCCTCTCTGAGCAGCACAGGCAAAACCGATATCAATGTTTGAATTGACAAGATATTTTTAAATGAACATTTTTTTATTCAAATGAAAATATCTCTGCTTAATGATGCCCAGTTTTTCAGGTTTTTCTTTGTACAGCACTATATATTTTATTCTGGAAATGTGACTTAAACGTGTAAGCAAGCCGATACTTTGAAACAACACAACATTCAGTCAGTGTAGAATTAATTAGATTATACGCTCATACATCACCTGCATGATGTCCAGCTGAATCCTCTCCATAGGGTTGAAAGTGCAGGACAAAGAATATCACATTATCATGTTCATGTCAGTCATGTTGAAGAGTTGAAAAGTCTTATTTGGATCTTTCACTGATCAAGTGTCATGCACAAGATGTACTGGCACTGGAAGATGGAAGAAAAGGGTCACAAAGATAACCCCACTGATTTGCCATTTAGCAGTGAGATTACTGCTTTCCAAAGTTACGGGCATGCATAGCACCAAAGTGGATTGCAGTACCAGCAACACTTTCTCAGAGCATTGTTATGAATTAGAGGAGAGGTGACTATTAAAAAATAGAGTTGTGGTTGATTTCAGAAGCTGTGGAACACCACATGTCCATGCTGACATCTCCATGTTTAACCCATGGTAGAGAGGTTTATACTTCTTTATGTATTAACATGTGGGAGGCACTAGTCCATTTTTAAACCAATATCACTTGGAATGTTTAGAACTAATAGTAAATCACAACCTAAAGATGTGCTTCTCTCAGTATGAATTGGAAAGTAAAGCAGAACCAAAATGACCAAATTCAAGAGGAAAATAGCTTTATCTATTCCTAGATGTGTGCTTGCAAATGGGTACACATACAGAAAATTGTATTTCAATTTAGTGACATCCACCAATAATACTTATATTTGAAGTCATTCACACATAGCTTATAATAACTGCTGCAATAAAATATAATATAGAGTATTTCAAAGTAAGGTAACATAATTATTTTTTAATCTATAGAGGTTTTTGAATAGTGTGTAACTACAAACTCTTTTATCAGTATTCCCAAATCATTATCTAACCCAATTGGGTTCTCATCCCTGGCTAATACAAGGCAGTGACAGCAGTCTATCTTTGCTACTATTTTTAAGTTTTTATTCTGAAATAAATACATAAAAATTGAAAGGAAAAATGTTAATTTAAATTTTATGTAAAATATATTAATATGTTCTATTTACAGTGAATTTCATATACCCACTTTTTATAGTAGAGCAAGCATTCACTATCACTAAAGTATATCTATGCACCATAACAAAAGGTATTAGCTAGCACTAAATAAATATAAATTAATCCCTTGGCCAACAATTCTTCAGTATTTCTGTCCCTCTATGGCACACACTCTCGTGAATATAAATTTGAAGTCCTTCTGATTAGAATATTTGTGTTTGAACAATAATAACATTTTCACATCCAGAGTGAGATGCCACTGACTTAAGTCCTCAGATATCAGCTGTCTTATTTCCACATTCACAGTTACCTACAGATTCAGTTTCCAAGATTCTGAATATATATCCCAAGGAAACATGAAGACTCATTGCTAAAAGACCAGTCATTAAAAACATCGCTATAAGCCAGAATAACTTTTAAACATTTGAGTTCCCAGAATATGAACATAGCAATACTGGGCATCACAGAATCATATGATAACAAAAGCATACAAGCCTATAGATTTCTTTATTGTCAGTTTTGCAAAGATGAAGAGAGTAGTGTGGCCCCTGCTCCATTTATTGGCTGTTGTGGCAGCTTCCTGGCTTACTTGTATCTCAGCTCCAGCCAACTCAAAATCTGAAATTTGAGTTCTTCATTCTTTAGTCATACAATTATCAAAGTATAAATGTAATACCTATAAATGTTTCACAGAAGTAAAATGATCGAGAAATCCTGCACATAAATGAAGATCAAGGTTATGTTCTGACCTTGCCTTCTGACTTGGTGAGTCATTTGGGGTGGCAGTACCTTTCCTGAGACTGTAAACAAACCCTACATAAAGCGTGTCTGTCGATCTTTGTGTCACTTCTTGATGAAGGGTCACAGTAACAACCTCTTTAGCTAAGTGCAAATAAGCATTATATCTGTGGATACAAATAACAACTTTTGGAACAAACCAAATGTGCTTCTCTGTTTCTCATCTAAATGACATGTCTTTGACCTTTACTGTGTTGTCCTGCGACACCTGGTCTGGTAAAGGAACCCACTCCTTTCACTGCCAAGCGAATGGTCATTAAAAACATTGCTGTTTTCTACCAGACAAAATAGTCAAAGAGGAACAACACAGGAACAAGTACTCACAGGAAGTACTGCATAAACTAAGTACACTTTCTTTTTTTTAATTTAAATTTAAATTAGAAACAAGGTTGCTTCTCAAGTCAGTTCCAGGTCCCTCTCCCTTTCCCTCCCCTCCTCCTTTGTCCTCCCCTAGCGCCCCCCAATATCCCCTCGTTTCCCCAGGGAGGGTGAAGCCCTCCATTGGGGTGTCCATAGTCTGTCATTTCATCCAGGGCAGGGCCTAGACCCTCCCCCAAGAGTTCAGGGTGAGAGTGCATCTCACATTGTTGGATGGGAGTCCAAAGTCCATTTGTATATCCGGGATAAATACTGATCTACTGCCCAAGGCTCAATAGATCTATTAAGTACATTTTTATAGCATCTGTAGGGAGGCTTCATTGTCAGGTTATGTTGGGTTTTGAAAAGAAAGGATTATCCCATCCAGGTAATGATAACCCAGTGTTTCCCTTTCTTTTCCCAAGATTTTCCATCAGTTATGTGGGCTATTTAATGTTCCAGTTTTTAATAATTTATGTGTATATATAAATTATTATATACATAATATGTATTATAATGTCAGTACTAACATCATATACTTGCACAAGGAATAAACTAACATATAGGCATAGATTTACAGGACAGTGACTAGTGTGTGGTAAATACTCCAAAATATCAGTAGAGTTGTTATGAAATTTGTTCATTTCTTGTGGCTGCTATAATATAGTAGCCCACATCAAAAGCTAAAATTAATAGTGTATTATTATTGCATATCACAGGGAGGGCAGGGCCTCCCTTGCCTGATCTTTTGTGCCATAATCGACATTTCTCAGCCTGTGGATGTATCACTGTCATCCTTGTCTCCATAGGGTGCTCCTCTTGTCTCCCTGTGCTCACGTGGCCATGTTCTTAGAAGGCCAGCAGTCATGATGGGCTAGGGCCCCATTCTGCTCCAGGAAAACTTTATCAATCCACAATCATGCTGTTTCTGAATACAGTCACATTCTGAGATTCTAAGGGGATTTTCAACAATTTTTATAGTATAGGGGACACAATTACTCCTAGAATAATGTCCTATATGTAAACTACCTTTCCTTTTTGTTAGTGCTCTAAGCTGATCTTTTCTCCCTATGTATACTGTGATCCCTGCCCTCCTTTTGTCATAGAGGTGAGACTAACTTCCATTCTTATCCCCTCTTTTCCATTCTCTTGTCAACTATCATACCCTCTGGAGATTTCTCATTCATGTCTTCATTCATTCTCATCTCTGAACACACACTAAGAACACCTCTCTCCTGAAGCATCC
This sequence comes from Mesocricetus auratus, assembly GCF_017639785.1. Lineage (NCBI taxonomy): Eukaryota > Metazoa > Chordata > Mammalia > Rodentia > Cricetidae > Mesocricetus > Mesocricetus auratus. The sequence continues at coordinate 26,625,858 of NW_024429189.1, read as the reverse complement.
AGGCTTACCTTCTGGTCTTTTTAAACAATCTGCAATTGTCACACACTGATCACTCTAATGACTAAATGACCTGCTTATGATGCTTGGTAGCTTTTAATTGCCATTGGGATCAAATTCCTAATGTGAATCCAATCCGTCATCTCAGATCTGCTTATCCTAGCTGACCCCACTCCTGCTGTAGCCAAATTTTTAAGCCTTTAGAGGTAAGCTTAGAAACTCACTCCTCACCAAACCTTCCACAAGTAACCTGTCTCCATGCCTTCTAAGGCTGAATGAAATGTCACTGCTAAGTGCTCCATAGCTCTTCACATGAAATCGCTACTCACATTATACTTATCTGCCTGCTTCCAATAAGACTGAAAATGTGAGGAAAGGACTTGTGTATCATACAGCACTGTGTTATCACACCCCAAGGTTAGCACCTTTATTCTTTCAGACAACAAATATTCAAAGCCCACTTTCTGACACTAACTGATTCACACTTTGAGAATATAATGATAATCAAGAAAAACCTTTATCTGGTTCTATGAAAACCTATACTATATGAGGAAATTATTGAATCAAAAAAGTAGTTAAAGTACAGTCCAGCGCATCTTGATAAGGATGGTACAGATTTCTCTCAACTCAGAGAGGGAGATGCGAGTGATGGGAGGGATGATGAAAAAATACTCTGAACTGTCCTGGTGAAAGGCATCAGGTGCAGAGAGCTCTGTGAAAGACAAACAGCAGGTTTGGTCACCTGGGTGAGAAGAATAACAAAAGGGAAGGAGCAAGGAGCTGGGAATGAGATGCTTTTACTTTTCAGAAAAATGAAAATATCAAAGAGTTCTCAGTATTAGAATGACTGGTAGATCTGTATATTTTAAAGGTCATTAGGGCAAGTGAATGGAAAGGGACAAAATTCTAGTTGGCATTCCAGCTACTGTCCACGTGAAAGGAAATAGAGTCCCGGCCTCAGACATGAAAATACAACAGGGGAGAATCTAGGCATTCTGGATGAATGATTAGGAAGGACAGAGGGTTTTGGTAATGATGGAAGAGGGAACTTGGAAATGACTAAGAGATTTCTGTGTGGTAACATATTGTTTATGATCTAATAAAGCTCTCCTAGAGATCAGAATGCAAAGCTAGCCACAGCCATAGAGGCCAGGCAGTGGTGGTACACACCTTTAATCCCAGGACTCAGAAGACAGAGGCAGATGGATCTCACTGAGTTCAAGGCCACCCTGGGCTACATGAGAGTTAATCACTTCAAAAGAGAAACAGAGTTCCTGCCTTTAATCCCAAAACTAGAGAGGTATGCAAAACCCGAAGCAGGGTCTTAGACCTGTCAATTAGTCTCCAGCCATGTTGATGACAAGATTGCCCCAGTCTTGGTAGAGGATACGAACTCTCTGGTGGCTTGGCTGTTTTGCTTCTCTGATCTTCAGTTTGAGCCCCAAAATCTGTCTCTGGGTTTATATTATTCATGCTACATTTCTGTACTGAATGCATTTTTTTGACATTCAGTAAAATAAAGGATTTTCTGCAATGTTCATGTTTTGGACAAGGGGAAGGGTGCAATTTAAAGCTGACATGGCATCGGGGCAATGCCCAGGAGGAAGTCTGCTGGAGGATAAGTGCAAAAGGATCTGGCTTGTGGGCCTAATGCTCCAGGAAATAAATCTTGACTGAAGACTGTGCCATGTCTTCTTATTCATTCTGCTGTACGGGCTCTGATTATGAGCTGCATATTAAAATCACCTAGGGATCATTTAAAAAGAGAAAGAAAGAAAACTATGCCTGGTACTCATTCCCAGAGATTCTGCTTTAATTGGTCCTGGGCTTAGTAATATTTAAAAAGCTCCCCAGGGATTTCCAATATGAAGATCAGATTTGAAAGTGCCACTACCCATCCAAATAAATAAATAAATAAGGATAAACTTCACTGTTCTTAGGGAGTGTGTCAGGGGTAGGGGGTGCATCCTAAACAATTTAATGCAATTTTCCCATGATCACCAATTTGTACATCAATTTGATGAGGCTAAAAGATGCCCAGACTGTAGGCAAAACATTGATTCTGCATTGTCTTGAGAAGAGAATTCATTAGAAATGAGTATTTGACTTCATGCACTGGATAAAGGTCTCACTTGTATTGTGTATGCATCACCCAAGCCATGGAAGGCCTGAGTAGAACACAATGGCAGAAGAAGATTGAATTTGCATCCTCACTTTCAGCTTGGGTACCATCACTCCTAGCCCCAGTCAATGGTGCTCCTTGCTCTCAGAATTTCTGACTCAGACCAGAACTTATCATCAGCATATCTGTCTCCATCTGTTCTCAGAACTCCCATGTCAGACTGGATCATAACATCAGCTTTTCTGGGACTCTGACTTATAGTCCGGGGATTTCTCATCCTCCATAAAGCTCTGAGCTAGTTCCAACAATATGTGTGTGTATAATGTATATTAAATACACATGGATTAATTATGCACAGAGGAATTCTGGTCTGTTCCTCTGTAGATATCTGACTAATAATAGTTTTGTTCCAGCTTCATCTCCTGCCATTTCTGACATTCTGCACATCCTTAACACTGCAATCCTAACTGGCTCCCTTCTTTCCCAAGTCAACAAAGCAGTGACATCCTTCCATGTATACTTTCATTCCTTTTGCTGAAATCAACTTCCTGTCCATAGTCAAGTCCAATTCATACTACCTGCTCTCTGGAACCTTGCCCAACCCCCTTCTGGATGCAGAATTAATCTCTCACACTTATCACATCATATCATAATTATTTGATTGCATTTTAACTGGATCATTAGAAAGACAGCATTGTGTATTCTTGGAAATGTCAATGAAAGAAGGAAAAATGAAGAGTGTAATTACAAGGTTGTTTTCTTCACTTAAAAAAAGGCAACTTACATTTGCATAACATTTTCATAGATATTTTATTTAATCCTATGACAACCTTGCTGATTTGGCAGGAATGTCTTATTTTTCCATCAATATTAGTGATATAAAGTAATCTCACCACAAATAAATAAGTGCATGAAATAATGCAAATGCAAATTAGCTTGATCTAGACATTCCATAATGTATTCATATTTTAAAGTATCACGATCTACACCATAATATGTACAATGCTTTTCAGTTAAAAAATACCCATTTAATATAAAGAACTTGAAAAATACCTTTAAATCCCCTTTTTTTCACCATTCAACCATTCAAATAGGTTTACCATCATTATTTTCTTAAACATTTACAAATATAAAATTTGAGTTTTTTGAGCACAGTTTCTAAAGGACTTTTTTAACTTGAAACGTATTTGTTTAAATTCCATGTAGATTCCCTAAACCCTAGACAAAACTTTGCAAATAATCCCTTCACTAAACTTTCTTTAAGTTATCCTAATTTGAACAACTGCTAAAAGTTGACTGTCAAGAGTTCCCAGTTTATCCAGTATCAATCAAGAGAGTTTAAGACCGTATTAATTGCCTAAAGAAGGTGTGATGTTAATATATTATGCACATTTGCTAATCTTTAATCTTCTAATTGATGGTAGCTCTTGGTATTGGACAGTCACTGGATAGTTTTATGAAATGAATTCACATGATTAATCAAATATTTTGGCATAAACATGCTATATTTGTGCTTATTTAGCCTCTAGTATGCTTTAAGAGGTTTAGATACATTATCTTTATTATCCTGTCTTAGTAAAGAAATTTCATAACACTTGGAAAAACTTCATCTGGACCTTTCATAACAAACTCCAAAATATTAAATAAAGGATATCAATAGACATTAAAAATTATTTATGTTCCATCCCAACTTTTTCATATACTAGATGTTATTCCATCAATAGAAAGCATTTATATTACATGGGAAAATAATTTATTCATCCTTAAGTGTTCTTTGATTCACCTGCTACCACCATAAGAAAATATAGTTGAAATTAAAGGAGACATGGCTTCTGACCTTCTAGACCATACATTGAAAAGTAAAGCTGTATACTGTGCCAACATTTGTAAACAATCTGAATAATTCTATGGCATAGATTATATATGTCCATGATATATATATATGTACATATATATATATATATATATATATATATATATATATATATATATATATATATATTGAGCACTCTTCCTGCCAGCCTGGTCCCAGAGCTGCGTCAACCCCAAATAACACACAGAAACTCTACTAGTTACAATACTGTTGGCCAATGTCCAGGGTTTCTCATTGACTAGTTCTGTCTTAATTATTAACCATAATTACTAATATATATATATATATATAATTCTATAGGGTCTTATCTTACCGAGGATGGCAGCCTCATGAATCCTCTCTTCCAGGGATCACATGGCAGCTCTACTCTTGACTACGTTTCTCAGAATCCTCCTGGACTCCTAGTCCCACCTTGTTGCTTCCCTATTGGCCAACAGTGCTTCATTTATCAACCAATAAGACAAACATATACAGAGAAGGACTTCCCCCATCATGTATATTTTCTATGCTGTAAATGAGGCAATGGGGAAGCAATTGACCTCACAAGTACTTGATTCAACATATAATATGCCCTTTTGTATTTACATAAATGAAATATATTTACAAAATTTTGACAAGTTATTAAAGCAGAACACAGTCAATAAATGTGCTGAAATATGTAGCTCATAGGTTAATATCAAAAGCTTTGGAGTTAGATATATCTCCTTCTAATCTAGACTAAATCTAAGACTATAAATAAGGTGGTAATCCAGCATCTTAAACCTACTTTTCCCTTAATAAAAGAGGAATGTTAATATTCCTCACTATGGAATGTATAAAGTACTGTATATATTAATTCCCATAGAGTACTTAGCCTGGAGAACAAGAGAACAAGTGAGCAACATACATTAACTAGAAGTAATAGTGTTTCCACTAATATAACATTTTAAGTATAACGTTAATAATAACTGAAGGAAATATATACACTAAACAAATTTTGCACCAAAATTAATTCTGATGCAATTAGGTTTTTTTAAATAAGAAACAAAGGAAAACATTTCAAGCTTTTGAATTTATAGCTTTTATTTATTTTCCATGTATTCAATAGACACTGAAAAAATTTCTAGGAATTACAGCTCCTAAGATTGGTGATGTAAGAAATGGTTCATGGTGAACTCACTGTAGTCACCATCGCTTAACTCACCATTGCTCACTGCTCTGTGAAGGCTACTGACTTGCATATGAAACATCTTGAATACTTATGGTAATAACTTACCAGCTAAGAGACCAATTGTTAAATTAATGACTACTAAGAATAAGCTGTCCTTGCTCCCAAATGTGTTTGTTTGCAGTTTGCACTGGAATAACTGCATCATTTTATAAGAAAAGGTAATGAAATCAGTACAGAAAGACAGAGCACTTTGAAGATTGTAGAAGGACTTAATCAGAGTTGGGTTTTTTTTTGTTTTTTTTGGTTTGTTTTTTTGTTGGTTTTTTTTGTTGTTGTTGTTTTTTGGTTTTTCAAGGCAGGGTTTCTCTGTGGCTTTGGAGGCTGTCCTGGAACTTGCTCTTGTTGACCAGGCTGGTCTCAATCTCCCAGAGATCTGCCTGCCTCTGCCTCCCGAATGCTAGTATTAAAGGTGTGCGCCACGACCGCTCAGCTACTTTTAGTTTTTTTAATGGCATATTCTTGCTGTTACATTAAGTTAAAATATAGTTTTAAAATATCAGAAAGACGCACAAGGATTCTGCATGTGACTTGACCCACATGTTCTGCATTCAACTTAAAGAGGCTATGATGTGTAGCAATGCCAGTGCCATTGGCAACAGTCCCAGAGTAAGTTAGAAAAACAATTAAGAAGCTGTCTAAAAAAATTACTGAGACAATAGTAACTGTTATTTAGTATCAAATTACTTCATAACCCAGTGGTTCTCAACCTTCCTAAATGCTGCAACTCTTTAATACAATTCCTCATGTGGTGAACCCCAACCATAAAATTATTTTTGTAATTTTGTTTACTGTTATGAATTGTCATGTAAATATCTGTGTTTCTGATGGTCTTCGGTAATTCCTGTGGAAGGGTCATTTGACCCCTAAAAGAGTAACTACCCACAGGTTAAGAACCACTGTCATAAACCATCTTCTGCAATAGGCTAAAAGGCAAAAATATACCTAATCCATCAAATTGTGTGAAAAGATTCTAAGTCAGGATATTCAAAGTTTGAGGTGGCAAATGCTAGTCATGTTTAACAAAATCACATAGGGAGGCATAAGCATAGAAAATAATTAGCTGATTGACAAATAAAACTCATAGGGAATAGACAGAATCCAAGATTCCAGGGTTGAAAAATGCTTCACACCATGATCATTTTCTGAACAGGCTGTGAAGATATCAAGGCCTGCAACTAGATAGCACGTTCAAGAAACACTAAGGCCTAAGAGCCTGCTCCAAAGGATATTATGACAATTGTAAAGTGTATTTACTGAAGCAATGGTGAATTCTACTACATGGTTTCATTAGTTTTAAATGGGAGGACTCATTGTGGATGGATTCATAACTAGAAGTTATGACAATGAAAATTTCAAAAAGTCCAGGAGGTACGGAGATAAGAAAGACAATGGGAGCCTAAGATATGGATGTCAAATTAAATTGCATATTAAACCTTTTTATACTTTCCCTGGTTGCAACGCAGGATAGTTACTCATAGGTCTATTTGTATTTTTTAACCAACCATATCTTTCTACCTCGGTTTTCCATTTTTCCCTCTCTTCCTTTGTTTCATTTCTCTTTTCCTTCCTACCTCGACTATAAACAATACCAATATTCATATTTGTTCCTAAATTAGTCTTGCTTGAGTTAGTTCCCATTTTAATAACCTGCTCCAGTAGAGAATTAAAGTTACTTATTGTGTGCACATTTATCTCCTGTGACTTTCTAATAAAATCTTGACTTACAGCAATGCAATGCATTTTGCCAAAAGACATGTCCCAGACTCCATTTTAACTTGGTTTTGTCATGTGATTCATGCAAAGGTAATATAAAGGTAAGTAAATCTGTTAGGGGTTGCTGTATTGACAGTCTTTCCTTCTCTCACATCTGGAATTAAAATATGAATGCTGTGCCCAGGTAACCTCATAGATGAACCACAAAAAATGTTAGTTATAGTAAAGGTAATGGCTGAACAAATACAAAAACCCTAATGTGTTATTTTTGCAGAACTGCTGTGAAGCAAACTTGATTGCCACTACTTCTCACATTCGTGGGGAAAATGATCTATATTTTTCAAAGTAATATGGCTGATCTTCAGAGCTACCATAAAATATGATCCCCAGTTATTCTACTTGTTCATGATGTATAGGCAGGGATTCATTACCAAATATTTGAAGTTTGACCCTGAACTGCACCCCTATGACTAGGGTTTTATTTGATAGCTGCCTTCTTCTTTTCTGCTAGAGCTGAGTTTGAGAGATATTTATATGCAGGTTTCCTATGTATGTCTCAATATCACCATCAGAATAGCCATAGTCTTTCATTGCCCTTCCCTTAGCAGCCTAGCCTACACTTCCGGTTTATGATCTCAGCATCTTTAAGGTCCATAGTCTACATGTGAGTCTGAACTTCCTTTTGCAATTTGAAGTATCCCCTAGCACAAGTTAGATCCCATTCCATCTTTTCCAAGTCTTTTCAGACCTATTACAGCACCAAAAGTAACTCTTCAACATGCAAAGATACAGCATAAATGGACTTCCGGTATCCACAAGTGCAAACACTTTTGACCTGACACACAAGCTCTGGCCTCAAGTGTTTCTCCAACTTCTGCCTTATAATCATTTTATTTGGTCAAGTTTACACTGTTTCATGCTTTCGACACTTTTCTTCTGAGTTTTGGATGCCTTTGTCTGTGCCTTTAAGTATTTCCAAATCCATGCATTTGTCACACTTTTAACTTAGCTTTGTGGTCAAGCTATTATCACCTAGACTGCTACAATATGTTACTGAAATGTCTTATTGCTTCTTTTGCTCTCTCACTCTATTTGTAACACAGCTACCAGAATGTTCTTTGGCAAATGTAATAGTCATGTCACTCAAGTAGCTTTGCAACCAACAAGAAAAAAAAAAAACAGCCCAAAGTGTACTGGTGGTAGTTTACAAGTTCTCCAGATGAGCAGCTGCTGCACTCTTCCTGGCTTCATCCCCATGTGTTCTTTTGTTCGTGCATCTTTCTGATCTCATCATTATTCTTCAAAGTTGGAGAAGTAAGCCTTTGGACTTGGGTATTTTCCTCTGTCGAGTTCACTTCCCTCAGATGTTCTCACTGCTTACACCCCCACATCCGCCATGTCTTAACAAATGTCACTGCTCTGTAGAGCCTTGCAATGTCTGTTTCAGATAAAAATACCCTCTGGCCATTATATGTTGTTTCAGGCACTCTTATTAGTCTTACAGTGTTTATCACTTGAGGTTTGAGAATGTAACTTTATGTTCACTACCCCCAACATGAATGAAAGCATTGTGATAACAGGGGTTTGGGACTTTGTTTTTTTTCTTTTCCTTGACCATTTTCAGCACATAACAATGTCTAGCATATAGTTTATACTCATAAGGCTTTGCTATTGAACGAAGACAGTTAACTATCCTTTTTATTGAAGTGTCAATGGTTTCTTGATAGCTTGCTTGTTGAAGGCCAATGAGTGGTAAATGCTTATAGTCTATAAATATGCAATTGTGTGCCTTGTACTCATGCTTCAAACTTAAGCTGATAATATGAGGCATACCCTCCCTCCTTTCTCCATGCATTCATTTTTTATATCATTTTTTATTTTAATTTTAAATAGCTTGTTTTACATGTCAATCCCAGTTCCCTCTCCCTCCCCTCCTCCCGCACTCCCCTTCCCCCCCACCCTACAACCCTATTGCCAAATCCTTCCACATAGGGGATATCTAGAGTCTGTCATTTTACTCTGGGTAGGGTCCAGGCGCTCCTCTAAGAGTCCAGGCTGAGAGAGCATCCCTCTTTGTGCTCTAGGCACAAAGTCTCTAGGCACAAAGTCTACCAGGGATAGACACTGATCCACAGCTCAGGGCCCCATAGGTTGCCCAGGCCTTCTCGCTGACACTCACATTTGGGGGTCCAGATCAGTCCCATGCTGGCCTCCCCACTGTCGGTCTGGGGTCCAAGAGCTCTCCCCTGTTCAGATCAGCTGTCTCTGCTGGTTTTGCCAGCCCATTCTTTGCCAATTTGCTCATCACTCCTCTCTCTCTGTCACTGGGTTCCTTGGGTTCAGTTCAGTGATTAATTGTGTGTTTGCCTCTGCTTCCATCAGTCACAGGATGAAGGCTTCCGGATGGTTATAGACATCAAGTTCATTATCAGGAATGGGCATTCAAGGTGGTCTCTCCACTATTGCTTAGCTTGCCAATTGGTGTTATCCCTTTAGATCACTCGAGGTCACTCTGGTGCCTGATCTGTATTCGATCCTATGATTCCCTCTTCCCCCTATTCTACCCCCACCCCCTCAACTTCCTGTTCCCCCATGACCAACTCTCTTCCTCTTCACCCCCTCTCTTCTTCACAGGTCCCACTCTCCCCCCCCCACCCCTCGCCGTGTTCCCCATCCATTCAGAGGATCTTGTCTCAATCCTCTTCTTTTGGGTACTATACATATATGCATATCTTTTAGGTTCTTTCCTGTTTCCCAGACTCTCTATCTGTGGAAGTGCAGACTGGCACTATCCTGATCCATGTCTAAAATCCATATATGAGTGAGTACATACCATGTTTGTCTTTTTGCAACTGGGTTACCTCACTCAGTATGGTTTCTTCCAGTGCTATCCATTTCCCTGCGAATTTCAAGATTCCATTGTTTTTTTCTGCTGAGTAATACTCCATTGTGTAAATGTACCACATTTTCTCTATCCACTCTTCAGTTGAGGGGCATCTAGGTTGCTTACAGGTTCTGGCTATTACAAATAATGCTGCTATGAACATAGTGGAGCAGATGCCCTTGTTGCATGAACTTGCCTCATTTGGATATATGCCTAAAAGTGGAATTGCTGGGTCTAGTGGTAGATTAATTCCCATTTTCCTGAGGAATCTCCATACTGATTTCCAAAGAGGCTGTATGAGTCGGCACTCCCACCAGCAGTGGAGGAGTGTTCCTCTCTCTCCACATCCTCTCCAGCATAAATTGTCTTCGGTGTTTTTGATTCTAGCCATTCTGACAGGATTAAGATGGTATCTCAGAGTTGTTTTGATTTGCATTTCCCTGATGGCTAAGGATGTTGAGCACTTTCTTAAGTGTCTCTTGGCCATTTTAGCCTCCTCTACTGAGAATTCTCTATTTAGCTCTGTACCCCACCTTTTAATTGGATCCTTTGGTGTTTTGGAGACTTGTTTCTTGAGTTCTTTGTAAATTTTGGAGATTAGCCCTCTGTCAGATGTAGGGTTAGTGAATATCTTTTCCCATTCTGTGGCCTGCCTTTTTTTCTTTTTGACTGTGTCCTTTGCCTTACAGAAGCTTTTTAGTTTCAGAAGGTTCCATTTGTTAATTGTCGATCTCAGTGCCTGGGCCACTGGTGTTATGTTTAGGAAGTAGTCTCCTGTACCAACTCGTTGAAGAGTATCTCCCACTTTCTCTTCTAAAAGTTTCAGTGTGGCTGGATTTATGTTGAGATCTTTGATCCATTTGGACTTAAGTTTTGTACAAGGCGATAAACATGGATCTATCTGCAGTCTTCTGCATACCAGTACCCAGTTATGCCAACACCATTTGTTGAAGATGCTTTCTTTTTTCCATTGTACAGTTTTAGCTTCTTTGTCAAAAATCAAGTGTTCATATGTGTGTGGGTTAAAATTAGGGCTTTCGATTCGGTTCCATTGGTCTACCTGCCTATTTTTGTGCCAATACCAAGCTGTTTTCAGGACTATAGCTCTATAATAGAGCTTGAAGTCAGGTATGGTGATGCCTCCTGAAGTTCCTTTATTGTATAGGGATGTTTTGGCTATCCTGGGCCTTTTGTTTTTCCATATAAAGTTAATTAATGTTCTTTCCAGGTCCTTGAAGAATAGTGATTGAACTTTGATAGGGATTGCATTGAATCTGTAGACTGCTTTTGGCAAGATTGCCATTTTTATTATGTTGATCCTACCAATCCAAGACCATGAGAGATCTTCCCATTTTCTGGTATCTTCTTTGATTTCTTTCTTTAAAGACACAAAGTTCTTGATATACAGGTCTTTCACTTCCTTGGTTAACATTATCCCCAGATATTTGATGCTGTTTTTGGCTATTGTAAAGGGTGATATTTCTCTGATTTCTTTCTCAGTCACTTCATCATCTGTATATAATAGGGCCACTGATTTTTTTGAGTTTACCTTGTATCCTGCCACATTGCTGAAGGTGTTTTTCAGCTCTAGGAGTAACCTTGCGGAGTTTTTTGGGTCACTTATGTAAACTATCATATCATCTGCAAATAGTGAAAGTTTGACTTCTTCTTTTCCTATTTGTATCCCCTTTATCTCCTTTTGTTGTCTTATTGCTGTAGCTAGAACTTCAAGTACAATATTGAAGAGATATGGAGATAGTGGACAGCCTTGTCTTGTTCCTGATTTTAGAGGAATTGCTTTGAGTTTCTCTCCATTTAGTTTGATGTTAGCTGTTGGTTTACTGTATATCGCTTTTATTATATTCAGGTACGTTCCTGTTATCCCTGATCTCTCTAGGACCTTTATCATGAAGGGGTGCTGGATTTTGTCAAAGGCTTTTTCAGCATCTAGTGAGATGATCATGTGGTATTTCTTTCGCAGATTGTTAATATGGTAGATTACATTGATAGATTTTCTAATGTTGAACCATCCCTGCATTCCTGGGATGAAGCCTACTTGATCATGGTGGATGATTTTTCTGATGTGTTCTTGAATCCGGTTTGCGAGTATTTTATTGAGTATTTTTGCATCAATGTTCATGAGGGAAATTGGTCTATAGTTCTCTTTCTTAGTTGTGTCTTTGTGTGGCTTGGGTATCAAGGTAATTGTAGCCTCGTAGAAAGAGTTTGGCAGTGAGCCTCCTGCTTCTATTGTGTGGAATACTTTGAGGAGTATTGGAATTAGCTCTTCTTTGAATTTCTGGTAGAATTCTGCACTGAAGCCATCTGGGCCTGAGCTTTTTTTGTTTGGGAGACTTTTGATGACTGCTTCTATTTCATTAGGGGTTATAGGTCTGTTTAGATTGTTGAACTGTTCTTGATTTAGTTTTGGCAAGTGATATCTATCCAGGAAAGTGTCTATTTCCTTTAAATTTTCAAATTTTGGGGAGTACAGATTTTCAAAGTATGCCCTGATGATTCTCTGGATTTCCTCAGAGTCTGTTGTTATGTCCCCTTTTTCATCCCTGATTTTGTTAATCAGCATGCTCTCTCTCTGTCTTTTGGTTAGTTTAGACAGAGGTTTGTCTATTTTGTTGATTTTCTCAAAGAACCAACTCTTTGTTTCATTGATTCTTCTCAGTGTTTTCCTGGTTTCTACTTGATTGATTTCCTCCCTCAATTTGATTATTTCCTGGTGTCTGCTCCTCCTGGGGGAGTTTGCTTCTCTTTGTTCTAGGACATTCAGCTGTGCTATTAATTCTCTGGTATGACTGTTCTCCAGTTTTTTCATGTGGGCACTTAGTGCTATAAACTTTCCTCTCAGCACTGCTTTCAAAGTGTCCCATAAGTTTGTGTATGTTGTGTCTTCATTCTCATTGAAATTGAGGAAGTCTTTAATTTCTTTTTTTATTTGTTCCTTTACCCAGGGATGGTGCAATTGTGCATTGTTCAATCTCCATGAGTTTGTAGGGTTTCTGCGATTTGTGTTATTGTTGAATTCTAATGTTAATGCATGGTGGTCTGATAAGATGCAGGGGGTTTTCCAATTTTTTTGTATCTGTGGAGATTTGCTATATTTCCTATTATGTGGTCAATTTTAGAGAAGGTTCCATGTGGTGCCGAGAAAAAGGTATATCCCTTTGTATTTGGGTGGGATGTTCTATAGATGTCTGTTAAACCCAGTTGGGTCATAACTTCTATTAGTTCTTTTGTTTCTTTGTTAAGTTTCTGTCTGGAGGTCCTGTCTAGCGGTGAGAGCGGAGTGTTGAAGTCTCCTACTATTAGTGTGTGAGATTTTATGTGCATTTTGAGCTTTAGTAATGTTTCTTTCACGAATTTGTATTTGGGGCGTAGATGTTTAAAATTGAGACTTCGTCTTGATGTATTTTTCCTTTGATGAATATGAAGTGTCCTTCTTCATCTCTTTTGATTGATTTTAATTTGAAGTCTAATTTGTTAGATATTAGGATTGCTACACCCGCTTGTTTCTTGGGACCGTTTGATTGGAAGATCTTTTCCCAACCCTTTACTCTGAGATAACGTCTGTCTTTGATGTTGAGATGTGTTTCTTGTATGCAGCAGAAGGAAGGGTTCTGTCTTCGTATCCATTCTGCTAGTCTGTGTCTTTTTATAGGCAAGTTGAGGCCGTTGACATTGAGAGATATTAATTGATTGGTGATCCTTGTTTGTGCTTGATTTATTGTTAGTGAAGTTATTTTGTGTAGTTTCTCCTCCCTTTTTCTTTTGGTGTTTTGTAAAGTGTGATTATATATTGCCTGTGTCTTCTAGCATTTTCTGTAGAGCTGGATTCATGGATACGTATTGTTTAAATCTGGCTTTGTCATGGAATATTTTGTTTTCTCCATCTATGGTAATTGAGAGCTTTGCTTGATATAGTAGTCTGGGCTGGCATCCTTGTTCCCTTAGTGTTTGTAGGACATCTGTCCAGGATCTTCTGGCTTTCATCGTTTCCATTGAGAAGTCAGGTGTAATTCGGATAGGTCTGCCTCTGTATGTTACTTGGCCTTTTTCTTTAGCTGCTCTTAATATTTTCTCTTTACTCTGTAGGTTTGATGTTTTGATTATTATATGGCGAGGTGACTCCTTTTTCTGGTCGAGCCTATTTGGTGTTCTGTAAGATTCTTGTACTTTCATAGGCATATCTTTCTTTAGGTTAGGGAAGTTTTCTTCTATGATTTTGTTGAATATGTTTTCTGTACCTTTGAGTTGTATTTCTTCGCCTTCTTCTCTACCTATTATTCTCAGGTTTGGCTTCTTCACGGTTTCCCATATTTCCTGGATATTTTGTGTTAAGGATTTGTTGGTTTTGAGATTTTCTTTGGTTGACGACTCTATATCCTCTAATGAGTCTTCAGCACCTGAGATTCTCTCTTCTATCTCTTGTATTCTATTGGTGATACTTGCATCTGTAGTTCCTGATCGTTTACCCAGCTTTTCTATTTCCAGCATCCCTTCATTCTGTGTTTTCTTTATCGTTTCTATTTCAGCTTTCAATCCTTCAACTGTTTGAGTTGTTTCCTTCATTTTTTTGGTTGTTTTTTCTTGGTGCTCTTTAGATTCTTTGAGAGATTTGTTTATTTCTTGAATTTTTCCCCCATTTCATGGATTTTTTTGTTTGTTTTTTCTTCTATTTTTTAAGGGATTTCCTCATTTCTTCTTTGAGGGTCTCCATCATCTTCATGAAATAATTTTTAAGGTCTGTCTCATCTTCTTCGTCTATGTAGTGCTTTTCGGGTCTTGCTGGTGTTGGATCCCTGGATTCTGGTGAGGTCATGTTGGTGTTTCTATTGCTGAGTGATCTCTTATTCTGTCTTCTTCCCATCTCTTCTTCCAGTGGGTGCTGGTGGGTTCTTTCCGTCTCCACTGGTCTCCTTCCTTCCTGCAGCTGAAGCTGGGGATGCTGACACGGAGTTTGGGTCCTGGTAGGGCTGATGTCTTTCCTGAAGCTGAACTCGCTGGGGTTGGGGTCTTGGAATTGTTGACTTCTTTGCTGTGTGGGCAGGTCTCCTGAAGCTGTACTCGCTGGGGTTGGGGTCTTGGAAGGGCTGATGTCTTTCCTGAAGCTGGACTCGCTGGGGTTATGGGTCTTGGAAGGGCTGATGTCTTTCCTGAAGCTGGACTCGCTGGGGTTGGGGTCTTGGAGGGGCTGATGTCTTTCCTGTGTGGGCGGGTATTCTGGATGCCAGGAGCGGCCCAGAAGATCAAGGGGATGGGTGATGGGCGGGCGGTCCCTGCGGGAGACCCAATCTCACCTGAAGCTGGACTCGCTGGGGTTGGGGTCTTGGAGGGGCTGATGTCTTTCCTGTGTGGGCAGGTCTTCTGGATGCCAGGAGCGGCCTGGAAGATCAAGGGAATGGGTGATGGGCGGGCGGTCCCCACGGGAGACCCAATCTCACCTGAAGCTGGACTTGCTGGGGTTGGGGTCTTGGAGGGGCTGATGTCTTTCCTGAAGCTGGACTCGCTGGGGTTGGGGTCTTGGAGGGGCTGATGTCTTTCCTGAAGCTGGACTCGCTGGGGTTGGGGTCTTGGAGGGGCTGATGTCTTTCCTGAAGCTGGACTCGCTGGGGTTGGGGTCTTGGAGGGGCTGATCCATGCATTCATTTAAGTCTTTTCATTTATTCATGATGTTTTACCCATTCAACCAACATTTCATCGTATTTAAAAATGACCTTTTGATTTTTTTAATTAATAGTTATTTTTTTAATTTTTTGGTTTTTCAAGGCAGGGTTTCCCTGTGTAGCTTTGGAGCCTATCCTGGCACTCACTCTATAGACTAAGCTGGCCTTGAACTCTCAGAGATCCACCTGCCTCTGCCTCCTGAGTGCTGGGATTAAATGCGGGCACCTTATTTCTTTTTTCAATTACAGCATATTCTCGCTCTGTCTTTACTTGTTATTTCTCCATTATTCACCTATCACTATGACTCTTGTTATAAACGGTGTTGATATTTCTCATCTCTTTACCCTATCCCTAGTTTAACACTGAACAAGTTTTTCATATACCTTCCAATTTAGACTTTTTAGGTCCTTTTCTTTTTCTGCTTTGTTCTTTTTCAAACATATATTTTTCTATTACTATCTATTAGGTTCATTTTCCTAGTTTTATAAATGTACTTACTTTGCTGTGCATTTAACGTGTTTTGATACCCATTTCCCTTCTGTGTGCTGATTGCTGTTCCCTTCATTCTAATTCGTTTTGGCAATTGGAGTTCTACATACTACATCAGTAACTTCTGATGATATTATTTTTATGGTTTCTACTTCACAGATATAATCCTGTTCTTACAGAGGTCTACAAACATAATCCTGTTCTTACAGACATCTCTTTGATACTCTGAAATACTCCATCCATTATGACTTGCTGTTTAATGATATGTACATATATGTTTATGTGAGTGTGCTGTGTTGGGATGTCATATATGTGTCTGATACATCGTGTGTCTGGCATGGTACATGATATATATGTATCTAATACACTGTGTGTATGGTTTAATGTACACTTATGTGCACAGCGTGTGTTGTGTTTGTAGTGTTTGTGTGTAGTATCTTGAATACACGTGGCATATGGTATTGCTTGTGAATCATATGTGTGTGGTATGTTTAAATATATCTTTTACCTTCATGTGTTCTCCATTTATTTTGTAACACACTAGGTTCAATTAGTGCTGCCTTCTGGAATGTTAACTGATCTTGTAGTATTATCTGTGTGAGCAGTCAATGGTGTAGTGAACACATGAGTGTGATAGCCATTCCAACCCAGAAAACAGTATTTCATGGCAATACTCCTATTTTTGGTGCTCACATTTTTCTATCCCCTTTCACATGTTTCCCATGCTCAACAGTCTGTCCTCATCACTTTGATGAGTTATGAATCACTGCATTAACTATTGCTCACTGTAGAATGAGCCATCACAACCAAGATGAGTATTTTCAGTGGATAAACTCACAAACCACCTGCATTGGAAATGTCCTCAGATGTATTTTTACACTCAAGCCAAATCCTGGCTCTGTTTCCAATTCTTCTCTTTTTCCTGTTTTCCTATCTCAGTACCCTGCTGTTTACTTTTGACTCTCCTTGTTGTAGTGTAGTACTCAAAGCCCATGAATGTTTTTATACTTGGATGTTTTGTCACTTTCGTCAAGAAACATACCTTGTTCTAACTAACCAGAAGTAATGACAATAACATGAACTTGTTATGGCACCCATGTCTCTGTCATTGAGAACCATTTAAATATTTTGTCCACAAATGTATAGGATCTTATTCTGTCTCAATATTGTGATTTAGTTCTATAAATACCAGAAGTATGATTAATTAACCCAATTCATACACCTAAGAATATTTCTATTAATAACTCTCTGAAACCAATTAACCTATTTCATCCACCTACATCTCTAATGAATGTCCTTTTGTGTCAGGTTAATACTCACTGCATGGATGGAAACTGGATATAGCACAGATTCATAACTAAATAATATGATATGGTCTCAGCCCATTGGACACAATTATTTAGTGTAGTTATGTCTGGGATTCTTAAAGTCTGAACAACAGCTTGTTCCATAGATATTTTCAACTAGTATTTGTGGGGGATGATAATGGTGATATTTTGGTTTTTACTTTTGCCAACTAAGGTGTGTAGAAACTCATTACAATGTAAAAACACATTTGAAATCATCATATGTAAATATTCCATGTTCAAAATCACATATTAAAAGGAATTTTCCATCTGTTCTTCTCATCACTGGAACAACTTTTCTCCTTCACTTCGTTTTATAATTTGTGTTTTTGCAGAACCTCTGAGTATTTTATTCAAGTATCCTTTCCCCTATTGTACTGAATTCTTCCTTATTTGACTTTTTCTCTATGAAAATACCTCCAGAATTTATTTGAACACTGTTGCTATTTTCTTTGTCCTAATGATGTTTCTCAGTTGCTAAATGAGGCAAATTCGTGTCTTTGCCCTAAATTCTCTTGTTTCATTCTCACGTTTCTATGCAGCTTTCCTCTCAGTGCGGTATCCATGGTGTTGTCGAAAGATAAGAGTTAGATTTTTACTAATATTTGTTCAATATC
The DNA here is from genome assembly GCF_017639785.1 of Mesocricetus auratus. Classification (NCBI taxonomy): domain Eukaryota; kingdom Metazoa; phylum Chordata; class Mammalia; order Rodentia; family Cricetidae; genus Mesocricetus; species Mesocricetus auratus. The sequence goes on along the minus strand of NW_024429189.1, from coordinate 26,607,928 downwards.
CAAAGGAACAAAGCTTCAGCAGGAGCTACATTTTTTCCAAGACATCTAAGTTACTTCATTTCTCTTAATAGTAACATTATTAATACCTATTTTACAATTTAGTGTCATCGGTTTCTTCACACTATCTGCAAATCTTAACCAAGAAAATAAGGAAACACAAAGATACCCTAGGGGCTCTCTAGGTTAAGGCCATAGATTAAATATTTTTTCACAGGACAGGGTATGATCAGGTGAGGAGAATATGTGACTAAGATAATCGGATAGATATTTTAATCTTTAAAATACTCCGCTTTAATCTTCCTTGTCAGTTTTCCTTGAAGTTTACCTGAGACCCTGGCACTTACCATTTTCTCAGCCAAAATTTAATAAAAGAATAAAATGTTTATGTTCTATCCCCAAATGTTTATGGTGTGCACTTCTCATTTACTTGTTCTGATTGACAGTTCTAGATGACCCTGAATTTTATGTGAAATTTGATGGGAAACATATTTTATAAATCATAATCAAGAGTGACTGTAGGGCTTTTGTTTCTTTCTCTAGAAAGGTTTGGTTTCCCTGAGTTGTATTTCATATTTTGACAACATGGTGGATATAATTATCAACAGTATGCACATAGTACTCCTACTTGTAGAAATTTGTAGTCCTAAGTCCCTTTATAACATGATTTTTAAGGGCTACAGAGATGGCTCAGTGGTGCAGAATGCTGGTACCTGCACACAGATACACACATATTCATAAGTAAAAATTAAATAAGTTAGGGAAACATGACTTTAGTGTAAATATCTTGTTGTATTTGTTTATATATTTGTACATGTTTTCTCAGCATGTCTTAAAAGGATTGGGTGGTTTTCTTGTCTTTTTGCATCTGATAAGAATCTTTTGACTAGACAGAGTTTAGCAACATGGGAGAAATGTTCAAATGTTAAAATGTTATTTTCAGGATTAGTCTTTGATTGTGATTGCCATCCTCAAATTTTCCTGTTCTGTGGACTCTACACTCTGCCTACTCCAAGTGGACCAGACCCCCACTTGTCAAAACATTACACATCTCCATCTTTACACACACACAGAGGGAAAAAATACCCATTTTAGCAACAACAATGTCAGATAACTCAATGCCTCTCTACTTCAGTACCATTTTATGTAAATCTGATACATGTTTCCAGAACACTCCACAATCTTTTATCTTCTTGTTTAAATACTTCTAATGCCTCCAACTTAGCTCTCTGTGCCCTGGAGTTCATTTACCTGTTCTTCTATCATAATGGGGTGGGGCGAGTGAAAGAGAGTAGCATGGTGAAGAAGAGAAGTGTATGTCTTGAAGAAGTTTGTGCTCTGTAGGAGTCCATTGTGGTTGCAAGCTTGGTCTTCAGAAGAACACTGTTGGGTGATGCTAAAACCTCTGAGAGGTTAATTTGGTAAAAAGGTTCTCACCAAGGGGCATGGGGTAGTTTGTTCGGGACCCTTCAGTCCTCTGGAGAGGGTCATTAAATCTGGCCCTCTGTGCATCTCTGCAGCACATGCTCTGTCGCAGTATTCAGCTGTCATCACCTGCTGTCCTCCATGAGGTCTTCATCAGGTCTAAGCTAATACAGGCACCATGTAACTAAACTCTGGAATTATGAGCTACTCCTCAGGACAAGCTAGCTGTCTCAAAATCACAGGGTTATGTTACAATGACAAAGGGCTGGATAACCAAAGCAGCGCCTTACATCATTGACAAGTGTCACTTCACGCAACACTGCTTCTTTACGTGGGAAACTTCCCCAAAGGTGTCATATATTTTCCCTAGCCTTTGAAAAAAAATGTGTGTATCTAATATAATTTAATCTCCCCTCATCATTAGTACGAATTTCAAGAATAACACTGCTGGAAACAAAATTTTGCTTATATTTGTGAGTTATTCACACTCTAATACAACTTGTGTGTCTTTCACAAGCTATTGTGGCTCTTTTATCCATTTTCTTAATAATTTAATCATTTCCCCTTTCCTTTCCTTCAGAGTTCTGTCACTTTCTCATTAGACTTCCATACTCTCAATGTGATTCCCTCTTATTCCTGTTCCTACTTTGGCTATGGAGTATTTCTGCCTCCCATACTCCTGCCTGGTTTATTGAAGCATACTGCATTATGTCTTTGTGTGTGTGCATGCGTGTTAAAGCAAGACCTCACTATTGCCCAGGCAAGTCTTGACCTCTTAACCCTCCCGTTTAGCATGTGTTACATGGCTTACCATCACACTTGACATTGTTGTTTATTTTGTTGTATCTAATATTTTCCTTTCCTGTTTTATCTTACCAATACTATTCTGCTTGATAATTTTAGTCTTTTGTTTCATTTGAGACAGGGTTTCTCTGTGCAGCTTTGAAGCCTCTCCTGGCGCTCACTCTGGAGACCAGGATGACCTTGAACTCACAGAGATCCACCTGCCTCTGCCTCCCAAATGCTGGGATTAAAGGCGTGCACCACCACTCATTTAATATCCAATATTTAGTTACCTTATAGTCGAAGTAAATAGCAATGTACTGGGTTTATTCTTATTTTCCATCAACTGCTAGGTTTATACATTCTCTGTCCATTCTTTTCCATTATTTTTGCTTTATTATTCTGTTTTCATCCATTTATTAAATATTATTTTAAGCTATCTAACATTATTTTAATGGCTACCTTATATCATATATTTGATATATTAAAGTTTCACAAGAACAGATAATTTCACTATGTTCCAATAGTGCTAAAACTACAATATTTTCACTTATTTTCTAAATGTTTATGTTATTGGCATGTGTTTTAATTCTACATATAGTAAACTCACTGGGAGTTATCATTCTTGATGTGCATAATGAATAGTCTGCTAACTTTGCTAAGTGATGACCTCCTTATTGCTCTGCACTTTTCCTTACACTGTCCAGATTCTGTTGGTGGTGGGTGTCCCGGTGGCTCACAGTCCATGCTGCTTCCTTGTTTTTACTTCCTTCATTTCTGCTCAAGTCCACTGTCCTTCTCATTACTCTGCCATGAAAGAGAATGTGTTTTTTTTCTTTCTGGCTGCTTTAACTATTTTGTCTTTAGTTTTCAGCTGTCGTGTTCTGTGTGTCTCAGTAAATTTTTCCCATGTATTTGTTTTACTTGCTTGGATTTTTGGAATTTCTTTAATCTATGGGAAAATGCATTTTGTCAGTTGCAAAAACATTCTACACTTCTCCAGTTCTTCCAGCTCCCACCATAGGCAGATAAGACTCCTGACTCCTCAGCCCTACACCCCTTCTCCCCCACGATCTTGTTTCTGTGGCAAGAAGTTCCCCCAAACACCACCCCACACCAATACTCCTATTTACCCCACTAACTTTAAATGTACAAAACCCAATGTAAAAACAAAACTGCAAAACTCTAATTGTTGTCTTCTCAAAAACTTACTTATTCCATGATAATGGATCCCAATCTCAAGTACCTTCTATAAAAATGATAATAACTGTGTCCAAACACTTTTTTAAAGGATGAAAAGAGAGATGACCAAATGAAGAAACTCAATAGGAGATGTGAAAACAGAATTCACTAAAGAGACAGAGTTATTTTTAAAAGGACCAACTGAAATGATGTTGGGAATGAAAACTCAGTAAGTCAAAGGAAATCCTCAGTGGAAAGCCTCACCAGTAGAACAGATTATGTGGAAAGCAGTATTGGGACTGAAAGACACAGCAGAAGAATTGGATCATTCCATCCAATTCAGTGATAAAGTCATAAGGATCCAAAACAGAACAGAAGAGCACTTTGGAACACCAGGAAAATAACTAACCTTTGGCTGATGGGCAAAAATGAGAAGGATGTCTTAAGAGATGGAGAAACTGTGGGGAGACCACAGCAAGGCTACATGTTTTCTGTAAAAATATGGAAGAAAATTTCCATACCATTTAGTAATTTTTTAAAAAGCATTTCTGCATCATTCTTTTTTACACTATTTCTGGGGAACCAATGACATGTATCTAACATTTTCACTCTGTCCTAGAAGGAATGATGCTGCTCCATGATTAGTTATAGTACATAGCAATTCAGAATTAAGAAAACAGTGCAAACCAAAGACCATGGAGTTAAGAACACTCATAACCTCCTGAGAGGCCGTGAATTCATACACTCATGTGAAACCACAGACTCTCAGGGAGTAAGATGACATTTATAGCAACTTTTTACAGTGTATTCATATGCTTTATGGAGACAATATGTTGAAAATTTAAGGTTAAAAGTTTCTGCCATTCACTTTTGCATCTTCCTCAATCAAGGAAAAGTTACTTTGTTAGTGGTATCTCAAAATAGTCTTATTTCTTTTGATGCATAATATAATTTTTAAAATTTGTCAAAAAGACTTAACCAAATCTACATTTGGATTCTGGTTCCACTATTAATAAGTATATGCCCTAGAATGTACTAGATAATCTCTCTGTAAATTTTTATACCCAACTAAAAGAGGAATAGTAATAAATATTTTTCTTATGTCCTATTTTTATTTTAAATTATGCATATATGTGTATCTGTCTGTCTGTCCCAGAGTGAGTATGTGCTTGTGAATGCAGGTGCCAATGAGTCAAGAAGAGGCTGTCAAACACCCTGGAGCTAGAGTTACAGGCCATGTGACATGAGTGTTAGGAACCAAGTTTGTGTCCTCTATGGAGCAATACACTTTGTCAACTTCTGACCTATCTCTCCAGCACAACACACAACAATTTATATTATAGCAATGTTTAGTGAGGAATGATGTAAGAGTGCTTGCCATAAAATAGGCATCTGAAATAACAACTCTTCTTAGGTAAAAACTAATTATCATTGTTACCTGCTATATAATTGATTAATAGCGCTAGATAGTCTAAAATAAAATAATTTGGTATGCTGAATCATAAAAACCCCTCACTAAAACCATATTGCAATGACATGGTGTGAACTGAAAGACTAGAATGACTTCACCCATTTCTATATGAAACTCGTCAGCTTCCTGAACTCATTTTACAGAAGAGGAACCAAAGACAGGTATTTCAAATAATTTTCTCGTATTTACTAACCGGGAGATGGTTCAGCCCAAATAACCTTGGTAATTTAGCTCTTATTTAATATGTAAAATAACCAACAGTTTCTATGTCCATCACTTTAGAATTTGTAATCTCAGCTGAATAAATTCTGTATTTGCTAAATAAAGAGAACAAACGTGAGATACTGAATTTATTAAAATTCCTTGATAAACTCATGCTATCACAATGAGGAAGCATTGTAACTATTCCCAAAGTCAGATAAAGACATCTACTCCCAGATGTTCATTAAGCACCCACTGGTGCTATTTAACAATCAAAATATATCACATGAAAAAAAATAATCAAAAATTAAAAACTGTGTTTAAAAATTTTAAAGCTTGTTTCTTATTTTAGAGGAATTGCATTGAGTTTCTGTCCATTTAGTTTGATGTTGGTTATTGGTTTACTGTATATAGCTTTTATTATGTTTAAGTATGTTCCTGTTTTCCAGATCACTCCAAGACCTTTATCATGAAGGGGTTTTGGATTTGTCAAAGGCTTTTTCGGCATCTAGTGAGATGATCATGTGATTTTTGTTTTTCAGCTTGTTTATATGGTGGATTACATTGATGGATTTTCGTATGTTGAAACATCCCTGCATCCCTGAGATGATTGTTTTGATGTGTCCTTGGATCCGATTTGCCAGTATTTTACTGAGTATTTTTGCATCAATGTTCATAAGGGATATTGGTCTGAAGTTCTCTTTCTTAGTTGTGTCTTTGTGTGGCTTGGGGATCAAGGTTATTGAAGCCTCGTAGAAAATGTTTGGCAAAGACCCTTCTGCTTCTATTGCGTAGAATACTTTGAGAAGAATTGGTATGAGCTGTTCTTTGAATGTCTGGTAGAATTCTGCACTGAGGCCATCTGGACCTGGGCATTTTTTGGTTGGGAGACTTTTGATGACTGCTTCTATTTCCATAAGGGTTATAGGTCTATTTAAATTGCTTATCTGTTCTTGATTTAATTTTGGCAAGTGATAGCTATCCAGGAAGTCGTCCATTTCCTTTAAATTTTCGAATTTTGTGGAGTACAGGTTTTCAGAGTATGACCTGATGATTCTCTGAATTTCCTCAGAGTCCGTTGTTATGTCCCCCATACCTTTTCAACATTGTACTTGAAGTTCTAGCCAGAGCCATACGACAACAAAAGGGGATCAAGGGGATACAAATTGGGAAGGAAGAGGTCAAACATTCACTATTTACAGATGATATGATAGTTTACATTAATGACCCAAAGAACTCTACCAGGGAACTCTTACAGCTGATTAACACCTTCAGCAAAGTGGCAGGCTACAAAATCAACTCAAGAAAATCAGTAGACCTACTATACACAGATGATAAAAGGCTAAGAAAGAAATCAGAGAAACATCACCCTTTACAATTGCCAGAAAATACATAAAATACCTTGGGGTAACGCTAACCAAACAAGTGAAAGACCTGTATCGCAAGAACTTTGACTCTTTAAAGAAAGAAATTAAAGAAGCCCTCAGAAAATGGAAAGATCTCCCAAGCTCTTGGATAGGTAGGATCAATGTAGTAAAAATGGCAATCCTGCCAAAAGCAATCTACAGATTCAATGCAATCCCCCATTAAAATCCCAGCACAATTCTTCACAAATCTTGAAAGAACAATAATCAATTTTGTATGGAAAAACAAAAGACCCAGGATAGCCAAAACAACCCTGATCAACAAGGCAACGTCCGGAGGCATCACCATCCCTGACTTCAAGCCATATTATAGAGCTATAGTCCTGAAAACAGCTTGGTATTGGCACAAAAATAGACAGGTAGACCAATGGAATCTAATTGAAAACCCTGATATTAACCCACACACGTATGAACATCTGATCTTTGACAAAGAAGCTAAAAATATACAATGGAATAAAGAAAGCATCTTCAACAAATGGTGCTGGTATAACTGGAGGCTGGCATTTAGAAGAATGAGGATCGATCCATGTCTATCTCCATGCACAAAATTTAAGTCCAAATGGATCAAAGACCTCAACAAAAATCCAGCCACAGTGAACCTCTTAGAAGAGAAAGTGGGTGGTACCCTTGAACGAATTGGTACAGGAGACAGCTTCCTGAACATAATACCAGGAGCACAGACAGTGAGATCCACAATTAATAGATGGGACCTCCTGAAACAGAGAAGCTTCTGTAAGGAAAAGGACACAGTCAGCAAGACAAAAAAGGCAACCCACAGAATGGGAAAAATGTTCACTAACCCCACATCTGACAGAGGGTTGATCTCCAAAATTTACAAAGAACTCAAGAAGCAAGTCTCCAAATCACCAAAGGATCCAATTAAAAAGTGGGCTGCAGAACTAAATAGAGAATTTTCAATAGAAGAGTCTAAAATGGCTGAGAGGCACTTAAGAAAGTGCTCAACATCCTTAGCCATTCGGGAAATGCAAATCAAGACAACTCTTAGATATCATCTCACTCCTGTCAGAATGCCTAAAATCAAAAACACCAACGACAATTTATGCTGGAGAGGTTGTGGTAAAAGGGGAACACTCCTCCATTGCTGGTGGGAATGCCAACTTGTTCAGCCACTTTAGAAATCAGTGTGGAGTTTCCTCAGAAAAATGGGAATAAACCTACCACAATACGCAGCAACTCCACTCTTAGGCATATATCCAAAAGATGTCCATTCATACAACAAGGATGTCTGTTCCAATATGTTCATAGCAGCATTATGTGTAATAGCCAGAACTTGGAAGCAACCTAGATGCCCCTCAACTGAAGAGTGGATAGAGAAAATGTGGTACATTTACACAATGGAGTACTATTCAGCAGAAAAAAATAATGGAATCCTGAGATTTGCAGGCAAATGGGTGACACTAGAAGAAACCATCCTGAGTGAGGTAACCCAGTCACAAAAAGAGAAACATGGCATGTATTCTCTCATATATGGATTTTAGACATAGATCTGGGGAGTGCCAGCCTACAATCCCATGGCCGGAGAGTCAGGGTAACAGAACCTTCATTCAGTGGCTGATGGAGGCAGAGGCAGACTCCTACAGCTAAGCACTGAGCTGAAGTCAAGAAAGCCAGTAAGAGAGAGGGGAGGACTGATGACCAAAGGGATTAAGACTGGGCTGGTTTAACCCCCAGAAACAGCTGACCTGACACGGGTTAGCTCTTGGATCCCAGGCTGATGCCTGGGAATCCAGCATGGGGCTGATCAAGACCCCCCTGAATGGGGGTGTCAGTGAGGAGGCCTAGGCAATCTATGGGGCCTTTGGTAGTTGACCATTATTTATTTCTGGGATACAAATGGACATTGGGTGCCCATCCCACAACGAGATGCACTCTCACCCTGGACTCTTGGGGGAGGTTCTAGGCCTTGTCCTGGATGAAATGACAGACTATGGACACCCCCATGGAAGACCTCACCCTCCCTGGAGAAAGGAGGGGGTATTGGGCGGGTGGTGGTAGGGGGTGGGTGAAGGGGAGGGATAGGGAGAGGGACGTGAGATTGACATGTGAAGAAGCCTTGTTTCTAATTTGAATTTAAATTTAAAAATAAAATTTTAATATAAAAAACAGACAAAAAATTTAAAGCTTATAGTATATTAATTCCACATTTGACAGTCTTCTGTTCCCATTATGAAATGTTTGCCTGTACTTCTTCCTTTCAGTATCTATGAGAGCACTGGTATTATAAGATTGCTGTTGTGTAGAACTGCACAGTTCTTATCCTGACATTAAGTCACACTGTATCACGATATTCATGGGGAATCCTCCCTTGCATATGACGTATCTACTGTGTCTTTGACTTGAAAGTCTAATTGCTGTATTCTGAGAAGGACTGATATTTTATTTATACTTATATATTTATATAACATTTACACATATATTCATATTGAATAAAATTTTAAGTATTTTAGATATATTAATATTAATTTAATATTTAATATATTATATATATTTATATTGAACATATAGCAAAGTCAGAATTATGAAATTTGATCTAGCCAACAGAAGATAGAAAATGTCAATAAATGTGGACATGCAATTGCATACACAAACATCTATTCATTCTTCACTAAACCCATCTTAACTTTTCATCTTAACCTCCAATGGAAAAGGCAGAAAAATCTGAGAAAAACTGCTTGAAATCAAGACCAGCTCACAATTTAAAGGTCTTTCTGTATATAAAGGTTCAAAATGCAATTATCTGTTATCTGTTGATCTCTTCTTCCCACACTGAGATGTGCTGCATGTGAGCTGTCAACTCTTTCAAGGAGTGTACAGATGATTCAACGGGTCATTTCTCTATACCTATACCTTGTATTTGTAGCATTCTATGTTAACTCAACGCGTCCTTTTCACAAATTCTCTCTTCCGTCACTTGCACACGTGGGCAGCAGCCATTGCCATACAGTGACTTCAGGAAAGTCAGATATGCACAATGAAAAGTGCAGAGTCTGGCCACTGTCTCTGGGCTCAGATTTTGAACATATGGACTTGGTCCTGATGTTCTTAAGGTTCCCCTCCTTCTTCAAGCTACCATTTCTAATTAGCTTTCCCAGTGGAGAAAGAAGATGGATTATATTTTAATATCCAGAGACTAAAATTAGTTTATATTTTAGCAAGTTAGCACTTCTAAGCAGTTGATTTACTCTTGAAGCTGCAAAATCTGTGAGCTCGCAATTAATCATATGTTGGTCATTTTCTTTTAAAAATGTTCAGTTTGGTTGTCTGTATCATAATAGGAGAAAACATGTAATTTATGCAGTTTAGAAATTATAGCCTTGTGTTTAACTGTGTTGTAATATATTTTCTCACTCGCTCATTGTTCTTAACACTATAAAAGAATGTCATCTCCCTGGGATTTATTTAAGCAAAACCTTTAGAGTGAGATCTCAAGCAAAACAGCAACCCCTTGAAATTGTGCTTGCTTTTCTGTTTTCTTTTCTTTTTTTTTTCTTCTTAAAATGGTGCTTTTAGGATTTGTTTTGACCACATTTAATTTTTCACAGCAACTTTTAAGAACTGTCTTTTAGGTAGAGGCGCACCCTCTTTGCTTTGTTCTTAGAGTAAGAATACTTCATCTTTGAAGGTCTCAAGCGCATCACTCATGGAAAAACATTCTGCTAATATTCACAGAAAACACAAAGCAACTCCCCTGCGGCAATGTGATAATTTAAAGACACCATAAATTCAAGGGAATAGATGGATCTTAATTCACTGGGTTTTAAAAAGGCGCATATTTGAAAATCAAAAGGAGTACATATTTTAAGCAGTATTCCCAACTAACCTTTGCCAGAAAATTAACCCCCAAATTGTTTGACATCGCTGAATAGTGTATCACAATGCTGCCCGCATACTGATCACTCATTGTGACTGAGACAAATCAATTAGCCTGCCAATTGTATTCATTAGAATTCATTCATATCTCTATAAAAAGTTAATTAAAAGTAAGAGTGAGGAGGAAAACACATCTAACATTTTTATTAAATCCAAACCACCAAAGTAATTTCAAATTTAAATCAACAATCATTACCTAGACTCTTCCTCCAAAAAAGTACAGTATACCTGAGAATCAGTAAAGCTGGTACCAACCCAGGACTCACTGACAAAAAAATTGCAAATTAAGGTACATGTTCTATCAATACTGCTATCATTGTTACTATTTTAAATGATTACCCTATTTTCTTGCTGACTACACTTCCCTGACAGAGATGTCTCCTCTAACCATCTATTCACCCATCAGCACTGGTGAGCACTGAAATTATCACTGTGCCCCCTTTCTTGAGAACTGAGTGAAATGTAGCTTCTAAAGATGAATGAGCGCACAGAGGAACCAGAGGAAGGTCACAATCAAAGCCAAATGAAATCATCTCCATAAAGGACCACCGCTTACAGAAACCAGGTGCCTAAATAGAACCCAGGCAACAAGCAGACGTTTTCCTATTCCTGAAAGACTCTCTGTTCGTATCATACTATCTGAGAGCCTCTGGCAGTGCTGTTAAAAGCAAAAGAAGGTGTTTGAACATGAAACACTCTTATTATAACATGAAGCTCTTCTCAGCCTCTCAATTTCATTCATATTGGGCAAGATATCCGATCCTTTTGTTTCCAGAATACCAAAAAGAGAACCTATGTGAAGGCAGAAGAATCTTCCTGACAAGCCACGGGAAGCCTTCGACTCATTTCATATTCAGTTCTTGGCACTGAGGTCTGGGTGGAGGTGGGCAGGTCCACCCTGCCTTTCAGTCTCATTAATCATTTGGCTTTCCCTGGCTGCTCACTGCATCTTCTGGAGGAACCCTTCTCTTTATTCATTCAGACAACCCTTTGGATTAAACAGAGCCAGCTAAATGTCAAAGCAAATCTGAGTCTTGATGCAGATAATCATTTCAATAATATTTCTCCATTTGTGCCCAAACACCAGGGGAATACAGCCTCTCTGCTGTCAGGTACGGTAAGACTGCAGTTGGTGTAAATGCTTGACACTGAGCCAGATGGCTTAGCCGTGCCTCAAACATATGTTCAACAAGCAGGCTTGCACACATTGGAATTTTATTATTTTGAACTGGTGAGGCTTGCATATTTATTTACTTGACCCCCTTTGGTGTCACTTTGGTATTAAAACAATCAGTTGTAAAGCTTCTCCAAGCAATAGGGTAGGGCTAGCTTATAAACTACTTGTCAGTTTCACATCAGCACCCGCAGTGAAGTGTTCCTTGTCTCACAGTCTCCCCTTGATAATTTAAAGAAAAGGGTGGCATAGTGTGGGTGGCCGAGGGAAGAGGGAAATGGGAATTGAAGGAGAGAATACTGGCCTACCCTAGAGATGGAGATGAATATGCCCTTTTCTAACCAACTCTTTACATGACCCGAGGACAAGTAATTTTCTCAATTATTACCATGTATATTTCACTCAGAAAATCGTGTCTGGGTGTTAACAAAATCAACCATTAAAATATACATCTGCATGTGCCCTTCAAAATATCACAGGTAAATCTATCTACCTATATCTGTTTTTCCATCTGGATAGCTAAATATATATGTATGCGTTTGGGTGAATGTCTATGTGGTACATGTTAATAAATGTATATATGATTATTCTATATTTGCATGCCTATGTATTCAAAATATGTATGTATATACAGTTTATATGATTATGTATTCTGATGTTTATTCCCCTTAACATGTGCATGTGTTATGTGTAAGCTAAAAGGAAAATATGTACCATTAGTTTTATCAAGAAGCATTTGTGGCTCTTAAAATATTAATCATGCTGCTAATACATTCCTCAAAATATAACTTAAGTAATTTTACTGCTCAGTGGAAATCATGTTTGTATAACAGCTAATTACACATTAGTTAATATGTTCCAATTCAGTGTTTTAAAAAGGTCAGAGAAAGCTGGCAAGATGGCTCAGTGGGTAAAAGCAACTGTAACACAAACTTGATGACCTGAGGTCCATTCTTGGAACCCATAGTAGAAGGGGATAACTGATTCCCATGGGTTGTCTTATAAGCTCCATTTGTGTACCATGGCACATAAGCACCCACACTCATACAATAATAAGTAAAAATAAGAGTCAGAGGACAGATAGCAAAAGCTAGGAGCAATGCAAATATGATGCGCAGTTCCTGTGCATAGTTTGTACCTGATGAAAATGAATTTTCACCTAAGAGGACACAGTGTCTTAGAGTCCAATAAGTACACTGTAGTTAGAAGAAAGAAATTAGTGAAAAGAGAAACCTTAACTAACTCAAACATTAAATGAGGTATAACTTATCAAACACACTAACCAGAATAGTAGCTCATGTCTGTGTTACATGCATTACCTTTATTCCAAAGTAAACCTTTGTTAGTAAGTTGGTTATATCAGAGTGACTGCTGGGCGATTTAAGTCTACCAGACCTATAAAACTGATAGTACACGGGTTTTCTTTTTTATTATCTTTTTATTTAAATTAGAAACAAGCTTGCTTCCCATGTCAATCCCAGTTCCCTCTCCCTCCTCTCCTCCCCCACCCCCCACTAGCTCCTCACCCAATCACCACTCTCCAGGGAAATTGAGGCCCTTTATGGGGATCTCCAAAGTATGTTACATTATCCAGTTCAGGGCCTAGGCCCTGCCCATGTGTCTAGGCTGAGAGAGCATCCCTCCATATGGAATGGACTTCCAAAGTCTATCCGGATGCCAGGGATAAATTCTGATCCAGTACCTGAGGCCCCAAAGACTGCCGAGGCCTCCTCACTGACACCCACATTCAGGGAATCTGGATCAGTCCCATGCTAGCCTCTCAGCAATCAGTCTCTCTTCCAAGAGCTCCCCCTTGTCCAGGTCAGTTGTTTCGGTGGGTTTCACCCCCCTGGTCTTTATCCCTTTGCTCATCACTCCTCCCTCTCTGCAACTCATTTCTGGGAATTCAGTTCAGTGTTTAGCTGTGGGTGTCTGCCTCTGCTTCCATCAGCCACTGTATGAAGGTTCTAGGATGGCATACAAGGTAGTCATCAATCTCATTATTGAGGAAGGGCGTTTAGGGTAGCCTCTCCACTATTGGGTAGATTGCCAGTTGGTGTCATCCTTGTAGATCTCTGGAAATCATTCTACTGCTGCCAGATCTCTCCTGAAACCTATAATGACTCCCTCTGTTATGGTATCTCTTACCCTGCTCTCCTCTTTTCTTCCCCTGACTCAAACTTACTGCTTCTCCCATGTACTCCTCTCCCCTTCTCTTCTCCTCCTCACTTTACACCAACTCTCTCTCTCCTGTCCCCATGCTCCCAGTCCACTCAAGAGATCCCTATCCCATTCTCCTTCTCTGGGGTACCATACATATCTTTCGTGGCATCTTCCCGGTTTCCCAGATGCTCTGGCAGTGGGATTGTAGACTGGCACTTCCCTACCTCATATCTAAAATCGATATATGAGTGAGTACATACCGTGTTTGTCTTTTTGTGACTGGTTTACCTCACTCAGGATTGTTTCTTCTAGTGCCACTCATTTGCCTGCAAATTTCAAAATTCCATTGTTTTTTTTTTCTGCTGAGTAGTACTCCGTAGCGTAAATGTACTACATTTTCTCTATCTACCCTTCAGTTGAGGGGCATCTACGTTGCTTCCAGGTTCTGGCTATTACAAATAATGCTACTATTAACATAGTGGAACAGATGTCTTATTGGTTCATAAATAAAGCACTGTTGGCCAATACGGAAGCAAAAAAGTGGGGCTAGGAGTTGAAGAGGATTCTGGGAAATGTAGTCAAAGGTAGTCATGGGTTAATACTTAAGACAAAGCTAGACAATGAGAAGCCCTGTATATTGGCTGACAGTACTGTAACTAATTGAGGGTCTCTGTGTTATTTGGGGTTGAGGGAACAATCTCCTTATAGCTGGATCTTGAGGTAGACTGATGACCATTTTCCTAAGGAATCTCCACACTGATTTCCAAAGTGGCTGTACGAGATAGCATTCCCACCAGCAGTGGAGGAGTGTTCCTCTTTCTCCACATACACTCCAGCATAACTGTCCTTTAGCCTTCTGACAGGAGTGAGATGATATCTCAGAGTTGTTTTGATTTGCATGTGCCTGATGGCTAAGGATGCTGAACACTTTCTTAAGTGTCTCAGCCACTTTAGGTCCTCTATTGAGACTTCTCTATTTAGTTCTGTACCATACATTTAATTGGATCCTTTGTTGTTTTGGAGACTTGCTTCTTGAGTTCTTTGTAAATTTTGGATATCAGCCCTCTGTCAGATGTGAGGTTAGTGAATATCTTTTCCCATTCTGTGGGCTTCCTTTTTGTCTTGTTGACTGTGTCCTTTGCCTTACAGAAGCTTCTTAGTTTCATGAGGTCCCATTTATTAATTGTCGATCTTAGTGTCTGTGCTACTGGTGTTATGTTTAGGAAGCTGTCTCCTGCACCAATTCATTCAAGGGTACCTCCCACTTTCTCTTCTATCAGGTTCTGTGTGGCTGAATTTATGTTGAGGCCTTTGATCTATTTGGATTTAAGTTTTGTGCATGGTGATAGACATGGATTTATTTACACTCTTCTACGTCACAGAATCCAGTTATGTCAGCACCATTTGTTGAAGATGCTTTCTTTTTTCCATTGTATAATTTTAGCTTCTTTGTCAAAATTCAAGTGTTTGTTAGTTTATGGGTTAACATGAGAGTTTTCCACTTGATTCCATTGGTCTACCTGTATATTTTTGTGCCAATACCAAGCTGTTTTCAGGACTGTAGTTCTATAGTAGAGCTTGAAGTCAGGGATGGTGATGCCTCCAGAAGTTTCCTTATTGCACAGGGTTGTTTTGCCTATCCTGAGTCTTTTGTTTTTCCATATAAAGTTGATTATTGTTCTTTCAAGGTCTGTGAAGAATTTTGCTGATATTTTAATGGGGATTGCATTGAATCTGTAGATCACTTTTGGAAAGATTGCTCTTTTTTTACTGTGTTGATGCTACCTATCCAAGAGTATGTGATGTCTTTCCATTTTCTGATACCTTCTTTAATTTCTTTCTTTAAAGACTCAAAGTTACTGCTATATAGGTCTTTCACTTGTTTGGTTAGCGTTATCCCCCACCCCAAGATATTTTATGTTGTTTGTGGCTATTGTACAGGGTGAAATTTCTCTGTTTTCTTTATAATCTGTATATATTAGGGCTAATGATTTTTTTGAGTTGATATTATATTCTGCCACTTTTATGAAGATTTTTATCAGCTGTAGGAGTTCCCTGGTAGAGTTTTTCAGGTCACTTATGTAAATTATCATATCATCTGCAAATAGTGAAAGTTTGACTTCTTCGTTTCAAATTTCTATCCCCTTGATCTTGTGTGTCTTATTGCTCTAGCTAGAACTTCAAGTAAAATATGGAAGAGATGTGGAGAGAGGGGACAGCCTCGTCTTGTTCCTAATCTTAGAGGAATCACGTTAAGTTTCTCTCCATTTAGTTTGACGTTGATTGTTGGTTTACTGTGTATTGCTTTTATTATGTTCAGCTTGTTCCTGCTATCCCTGATCTCTCCATGACCTTTATTATGAAGAGGTGTTGGATTTTGTCAAAGACTTTTTCAGCATCTAGTGAGATAATCATGTAGATTTTCGTATGTTGAACCATCCCTACATCCTTGGGATGAAGCCTACTTGATCATGGTGGATGATTTTTCTGATGTGTTCTTGGAATTGATTTGCTAGTATTTTGTTCAGTATTTTTGCATCATGTTCATGAGGTATATTGGTCTATAGTTCTCTATGTTATTTGTGTCTTTCTGTGGCTTGTGCACAAAGGTAATTGTAGCCTCATAAAAAGAGTTTGGAAATGAACCTTCTGCTTCTATTGTGTGAAATACTTTGAGGAGTATTGGTATTAGCTCTTCTTTGAACTACTGGTACAAATTCTGTACTGAAGTCAACTGGGCCTTTTGGTTAGTTTAGATTAAAGGTTTGTCTATCTTGTTCATTTTCCCCAAGAACCAATTTTTTGTTACATTGATTCTTTGTGTTGTTTTCTTTGTTTCAACTTTATTGATTTCAGCCCTCAATTTGATTATTTCCTGGTGTCTACTCCTGTGGGGTGAGTTTGCTTCTTTTTGTTCCAGAGCTTTCAGTTGAGCTGTTAATTTTCTAGTGTGACTATTCTCCAGTTTCTTCATATGAGCACTTAGTGCTATGAAATTTCCTCTTGGTACTGCTTTCAAAGTGTTCTATAAGTTTGGGTATGTTGTGTCTTCATTTTCATGGAATTCTAGGAGGTCTTTAATTTCTTTCATTATTTCTTCCTTGACCCAGGAATGGTGAAATTGCACGTTGTTCAATTTCTATGAGTTTGTAGGGCTTCTGCCATTAGTTTTGTTGTTGAAGTCTAACTTTAAAGCATGGTGGTCTGATAAGATACAGGGGGTTATTCCAATTTTTTGTACCTGTTGAGGTGTGCTATGTTGCCAAGTTTGTGTTAGATTTTAGAGAAGATCCTATGTGACTCTGAGAAGAAGGTACATTCTTTTGTGTTTGGATGAAATGTTCTATAGATGTCTGTTAAACACAGTTGGGTCATAACTTCTGTTAGTTCCTTTGTTTCTTTGTTAAGTTTCTGTCTGGTGGTCCTGTCTATTGATGAGAGTGGGGTGTTGAAATCTCCCACTATAACTGTGTGATGTCTTATGTGTGATTTGAGTTTTAGTAATGTTTTCTTTTATGAACCTTTGTATTTGGGGTATAGATTTCAAAACTGAGACTTCTTCCTGATGGATTTTTCCTGTGATGAATGTAATAACCTTCTTTATGTCTTTTGATTAATTTTAGTTTGAAGTCTAATTTGTTCGATACTAGGATAGCTACACCAGCTTTTTTCTTAGGTACATTTAATTGGAAAATCTTATTGCAACCCTTTACTCTGAGGTAATGTCTTTCTTTGAAGTTGAGATGTGATTCTTGTATGCAGCAGAAGGATGGATTCTGCCTTTGTATCCATTCTGTTAGCCTGTGTCTTTTAATAGGCAAATTAAGACCATTAATATTGAGGAAGATTAAGTACCATTGAGTGTTAATTTGTTTGTTTTTGATTTGTTGGTGGTGGTGTTATTGCTTTTGGATTTACCCTGCTTTTTCTTCTGGCTTTTGGTAAAGTTGGATTATCTATTGCCTATGTTTTTGTGAGTGTAGTTACCTTACTTAGGTTGAAGTTTTCCTTCAAGTACTTTCTGTAGGGATGGATTAGTGGATACATATTTTTTAAATATGGTTTTGTAATGGAATATCTTGTTTTCTCCATCTATACTGATTGAAAGCTTTACTGGGTATAGTAGTCTCAACTGGCATCCATAGTAAATTATTGTTTGTAGAATATCTAACCTGGACCTTCTGGCTTTCAGAGTTTCCATGGAGAAGTCAGGTGTGATTCTGATAGGTTTGCCTTTATATGTTGCTTTCCTTTTTCCTTTGCTGTTCTTAATATTCTTTCTTTATTCTATATGTTTTGGGTTTTGATTATTATGTGGGAAGGGAACTTTTTTGTGGTCCACTCTATTTGGTGTTCTGTAGGCTTCTTGTACTTTCATTGGCATGTCTTTCATTAGGTTGAGAAAGTTTCCTTCTATGATTTTGTTTAATATGTTTTCTGCACCTTTGAGTTGGATTTCTTCTATCCCTGTTATTCTTAGATTTGGACTTTTCATGTTGTGCCATATTTCCTGGATATTTTGTGTTAGGTATATGTTGACTTAAGATTTTCTTTGGTCATTGAATCTATTTCTCCCAGTGAATCTTCAAGCCTGAGATTCTCTCTTCGAACTCTTGTATTCTGTTGGTTATGCTTGCATCTGTAGTTCCTGATCATTTACTCACCTTTTCTAATTCTAGTATTTCTTCAGACTGTAGTTTTTTGTTTTGGTTTGGTTTGGTTTTTTATTGTCTTTGTTTCAGCTTTCAAACCTTGCACTGTTGAATTGTTTCTTACAATTTTTGGTTTGTCTTTTCTTCCATTTCTTGAAAGGATTTTCTCATTTCCTAGGGTATCTATGATCTTCTTGAAGTTGTTTTTAAAGTCATTCTCTTCTGCTTCATCTGCTTTGGGATGTTCAGGTCTTGCTCATGTACAATCCCTAAACTCTGATGGCATCATATTGGTTTTTCTGTTGTTGAATGTGTTCATATATTGTAATCTTCCCATCCCTTTTTTTAGTGGGTGCAGGTGGGGTCTCTTCCTTTCTCAGTGGATACAGGTCCAAGTTTCTGATCCAGTGGATGCAAGCAGGTCCAATACTCTGATGGATCTCATGGTGGGTACTGGAGGGTCTAAGGCACTCCCTCTCCCAGTGGGTGGGAGCTGGATTAGCCCAGTGCTATCAGCAGACTCCAGGTTGCTTCCTGAGTAGGGGTGAGTCTTACTGGCTGCAATCCCCAGATCAATAGCAGTACACTTATTTTTGACATTTTTAACCTCAAATGTTCTCATTTCACAATAAATGTCTTGAACCCACTGTTGCCCTTAACTGAAACTCACAAAATTAAATTTAACCTACTCATAAGATTTTTATTTAATTTTTTCACACAATATATTTTTATCATATTCTTTCCTCTCCCCAGCACCTACCCACCCAATGTTCTTAATCTCTCAAGAAAATCTTCCAAACAGACCAACTTAAAAAAGAAAATCAATAAACCAAAATACCAAATGAAAACTAAGCTCACACAGAAAATCATGGAGTCTGTTTTTGCTGTTGTTGCTGTTGTTATTGTTGGATTCCTGGGTGTGCCACCTGCCCCAGAGTGTGGTAGATATACACAGTGACTTTTCCATTTTCCCTTTTCCAGCTCATGTCAATTACAAGGAGATTCTTAGATACAGATGGGACTTTGTGTCTACCTTTTCTCCTCAATGCAGGTCTTGAGTGTGTGTGTGTGTGTGTGTGTGTGTGTGTGTGTGTGTGTCTGTGTCTGACAATCTCTGTGTGATTTGGTGATTATTCTGCAGGATACTATTTCCTTGAAGTCATTTACCATCTATGACTCTTAGAATCTTTCCACTTCCTTTTCTGCAGAGATCCTTGAGCCAGAGTTTGATGATAACATCCCATTTAAGATTGAAGGCTCTGAAGTCTTTCATGTCCTAGTTGTAGATATCTTTTTAATTACCATCTACTGGAAAGAAAAAGCAAAAAAATGAAAAATAACAGGAAGAAACCACCTCTGATGAGGTTTGAGTGATGCTCTGCTCTATGGGTCCAGCAATATGTCATTAAGAGTCGTTTTATTGCTGATGTTACCTTCCTTTAGGAGAATTATAGTAGATTTTCCTCTTGACCTACTTTAGCAGTGCCAGGTTTGGCTCCCATCACATGGAGTGGGGCTCAAGTCCAATTAAAATTAAAGTGTTTGGTAGCCAGGCATTGGTGGCACATGCCTTTAATCCCAGCACTCGGGAGGCAGAGGCAGGCAGATCTTTGTGAGTTCAAGGCCAGCTTGGTCTACAAGAGCTAGTTCTAGGACAGCCTCCAAAGTCACAGAGAAATCCTGCCTCGAAAAACCAAAAAAATAGTAATAATTAAAGTGTTTGGTTACTCCCATAATATTTGTACCATGATTGCTCCAGTATATCTCACTGATATGTCTCTTTTAAAGACCACAGGATTTGTAGCTTGGTGAAACTGATGATTATCTTTCTCCTCTGATAGCCTTCAAAGTACCTTGCAGCACCATGGATGGGGTGAAGCCTCTAATTGAGCACTAGCTCTATTTCTCTATCTTCAATGATATAATAAAGTTGTATCTTCAGCAGAAAAGTAGCCTTACCAACAGGTTATGGAAGGGAACCATAGCCTTGGCAATAGCCTGAGATTTGGGGTGGGCAGCATGTATGGAACACCTTTGGCCAATGACTCAACAAGATGTAACCCATTCCTGGCACTGAAGAAGCTACTAGTTAACATGACATCTCTAGTTGGAGCATTCTCTCCCCCATTACATGGAGCATCCATTTCAATTCCTTTCATATGTGCTTATATTTTAGGAAAGTTCTACAGAAGTAGGTTCACATATGGCTTTTCAAAAGGCCTTTACTATTAATTGTCCTTCTCTATAATCCCTTCTTTCCTGCCTTCCCATCCTCTCTCCCCATTTAATCCTTCTATTCTAGCTTCCCCTTTGTCTCTTTATAACATTATACTCTATTTATATTTCTTTGGAGAACTTGATCCTCCCTTCTGGTCCCTTATTAATTACCTAACCTCTAAACTTATTCAAGTTGAAACACATGTATCTAAAGGTTTAAAGTTACT
Organism: Mesocricetus auratus; assembly: GCF_017639785.1. Taxonomy (NCBI): domain Eukaryota; kingdom Metazoa; phylum Chordata; class Mammalia; order Rodentia; family Cricetidae; genus Mesocricetus; species Mesocricetus auratus. Next base: position 26,587,121 of record NW_024429189.1, on the reverse strand, counting down.
AACCACATATAAAAGAAAACATGCAATGTTTGTCTACAATTTAAGTGTTTTTCAGTCAGTCATCTGTATTTCATCTTTTGAGAATTTTCTATTTAGTTTTATACCCCATTTTAAACTGTTACTTTTTCTTGATGTTCAAGTTTTGCTTTGTTTTTATTGTTGCTGTTGTTGTTTAATATTTATATATATGTTATTTTTATGCATGTATATATGTCTGTTATACCTTCTAACAGATAGAAAATAGATTGTTTTTCCCATTCTGTACAATGAAGTTACCTCCCTCAATGATTTTTATAACTCTATCCATTTACATGAAATTTGCATAATTTCATTTTTCTTAAGAACTAAATACTATTCCATTGCATAAATGTACTACGTTTTCATTATCAATTCATTTGTTGATGGATATTTAGGCTGTTTGAAATTTCTGACTATAGAACAGAATAGACCAGAAATGAACATGGATCAGCAAGTATCTCTGTTATAGTAAAATGTAGAATTCTTTGGGTGTATGACTCTATCTTATGTCAACCTTCAGTTTTTTGAGAAATATCCACACTGATTTCTAGACTAGTTGTACAAATGTCTAGTTCTATTACCTATGAATAAATCTTCCGTTTTCTCCTCATCTTTGTCAAAATGTGTTGTCTTTCATTTTATTAATCTTGGCCATTCTGACTGGGGCAAGATGAATTCGCAAAGTATTTCTGATTGGCATTTCCCTGATGGCTAAGGACATTGAATATTTTTAAGTGTTTATCAGCCATTTGTATCTATTTGCATTCTTCTACATGTAGCTATCCAGTCCGATCATCACCATTTGTTGAAAATTACTCATGCTCCTACATATATAATTTTAAAACATCAGCTCAATGCATTGGTTATAATGAAAAGATACATAAAGGAAAGCAGTTAATGGAGCTGTTACATATGCACTCATATGTATTCCAGTATTTTTAAAGACTTGGAAATAATTGTATTAGGTGATATGGTGAACTAGTTAGATGTTTGTCTTCTTAAGAAAAATTGACAATGTACTCTATTAAACAACATACTATCTATCCATGACTGACAGACAATTGAGGATGTTGCTAATAGGTTACAGGGCTTTCTAAAATGATGCCCAAATTCCATGCATTGAATTTTTAAGATTTCAGTTACTTACACGTAGTGAATATTTAAGTAATTTTAGAAAAATTTACAAATAATAAAATGATTCTAATATACTTTGCTATAATGTGGAAAAGGAAGAAGATATTGGATTTATAATATTATCAAGATTTACATGTCTTTCTACTATCTGCAGTGACATTTAAAGGCTCTTCAGCATTTAAGTAAACCCTCCATTTAGAGATTGCCCTTTATAGTATAGGATGCCTAATGTTCTGTCTCCTGCCCAATAAGTACTTGGTTTTCCTCAAGAACTGCAACAACTCACAATGTTTCTACCATCTGATTACTTTTCTATTCCTTTAAAAAAAAGTCTTTGTAGCTCTTGGCTGGCTACTACTTCTATAGTCCAGGCTGATCATGAAGTTTTAGCCATTCTCCCCTCAAACTCCTCAGCACTAGGATTAGTGGACTCATCTCCCACCTGGCTTTGTGGCAGTTTTTATAATGTCCTAGAAGAGAGCTATCACCAAAGAATATTATACATAGGATTTTCTTCAGCATGAGAGCAAAGGGGGAAATGGCAATCAATACGAAATCACAAAACTAGTCATAAATGAACATGTACTTTAAAATAAATTCTTAACTTTACATATTACATATCTTGGAATTTATATTCTTCATACACCTACAGAGAATAATTTAATTTTAAAATGATAGGCTTTAGATTGTGTCTTTGCAAACAGGTAACAACATGATTTCAAAATCATAAATCCTAAACTAACATCAATATAAAATATAGTTTAATTTAAAAAGTAATTCATGCTATATTTCATATTGGTTTAATTATATTTTATAATAACCTGCTACTTCAAAACAACATTAAAATTTTTGCATGAGAAACATGTTCTTCTTATGTAGATATAGGTATTAGGTAAATGCTATTTACTCATAATATTGAGTTTACATGAGGTTTTTGTGTCAGCCTAGGGAAACAGTACAACTGCCTTTGAAAATGAAATATAAAACCTACACAATTACATCTTTATGTTGGCCTGTGACTTGTTGCAATGAAATTATATCATTTTAGACCTTCAAAATTCTTCATTACAGGTATGCTGAGATTTTCTGTTATATGTGATCTACTCCCATAAGCGGCTTTTAAATAAATTACTTCACCTTTGTGCCAGTAACCCTGTCTTACAATTTATCAAAGGACATTTTATTGGCTACATACCTCTGATAAATCATAATAATACAATATAGCACATATATATAAACACCCACACATATGTACATATGCATTTTATGTATTTTATGCACTCTCTTTTTTGGACTGCCTAAATTTCAGCTGATGCCCTTTGCATAGTAAACACAAAGACATTGTTTGCCTCTTAGCCTCCTGACTGTTGCATATCTACTGTCTGAGAAAGTTCTCTGTTGTGTGTGAGACACAGACACAGCTGCTGAACAATAGCCAATTCCTCTGTCCTGATGGCTCTGTACTCAAGTACTCTTTTGAAAGTCACGTCATGTCACTCGGTCAGTATGAAGACTCCAACACACAATGAAAAAGTACACAAGACGAAAGCATTTCCAATACAGTGTTATGCCAAAGCTTCAGCAAGTGACTTCCTAACCAAATTAACAATAAAATAGCTGTGATTCAGAACAGGAACAAGTCTAAGAAAAATCTTTAATTTCTAATGGTACTATGGTGGTAATGACTTTTTCAGAAGATCTTCTGCCAACAATATACTCAGTCCTACAAAGGAAACATGATTCTCTCAACCAAAATGCCTGTCCACACATGAACACACTTTTGTTGTGGAGGGAAGAGGAAAGTCCAGTGTCCCTGGCTTTGTTGCTGGGACAGTGGTACTTTAATATCAACCACACTACTAAAGATGTCAGATGTGTTCTGTGCTTTGGATGCAGGTGGAAGGGGATGATTTTCAAAGGCGGCGATCGAAATGGCATTGGTAAGCTTCTAGTGAATGTCTTCCCAACCATTATCCCCTTCTGCCTCTTCAAAAACAAAAAAGTGAGTTTACACTGCAGGCTCAGATAACTAACAGTTTGTAGGGTCTTAGCCCAACCACGGAAGGCTGAGCTGGGTCAGAGGAAGGAAAAGTGCACCACTTGCCTGTTCCCCAGTCTCCCTGGATACTGGAGACAGTCAGACGAAGCAGGGAGTCAAGTCAAGCAAGAACTCATTTATTACCACATAGCAGGCATCCTTTAAAGCAAAAAATCACAGCGCTATGAGGAAGTGGGAAAACAGCCAACCACTGGTTTTAAAGGTCAAACCATCATGTGCCTAGGCGCCCTATGCTTAATCCAGCAATCATGAGTGATCCATGCAGTGAACTCATCTGGTTCGATCTCAGTAACCAACTATCTTTTCTTGTAAACATCTAAGGACTCACCCATCTTACTGCCCCTCAGCACCATCTTTGTAGTTCATACACCCTATACAGTTTTTAATAACCTCTAAAGAGGATTCATTGCCAAGTAGATGAGAATTGCCTCCATTTGCGATATTTAATGGTTGCGTATCTAAGACAATGACCTAGTCATCTGTTGTGTTTAATTAAATAGTTTATATTCCAGTGACAGCTTTTGAAGATCTGAGTTTGTTTAAGGAACCCTTCAGGGAATCCTAAATAATATTAGGGCCCGAGGGCTAATTTTAAACTTTGTATTTGCCTACTAAATTGAGGAGAATGCTTTTCACATGGATTTCAGCCATTACTCAGATAATGGCACACAGCCTACCATCAACACTCTTCTGATGGAAGGCAATTGTAGCAAATCATGTCCTGTACAGGTGGGAGTGTGATCTTGGACACAATTAGGAGCCACCCAAGTTAAAGCACCATGTTTTTTCACAATGTCCTCTTCATGGCCTAAAATGTGTGCCCACTTCTTATGGTATAATGATAATGTTTGAAAAGTGTCCATCAGTTATTATTTAAATCCTAAGTGTGTATGCTATAAAATATTTTGTGCAATAATAAACCCCAAATGAACAAAGACATGGGAAGTTATGACTAATCAGCCCTCCCTCTTGAACTGGTCAAGTATTGTTATTTAAATCCAGAAGCAGATTCCTTAGGTTCATTGATAAATACAGCCATGTATTTTACAAGGCTGTTAGGAGAATATAAGGTCTCTAGTATCTGAATTGGACACTAATTCATGATACATGGAAATGTGTTATCGGAGAAGAATAAAATATTCTTAAATTAAAAGTATATTACTAAATGGTAAAAACAAAAACTTCTGTAATGTGTATTTTTCTTAAAGCTTTGCATTGTATTTAGTAGTTTATACTTCATGTGACTGTCACATAAATATGTTGTTCTCCCCACCCACCCACTAACTGCCCATATACTTCTCAGGAAAAACTAGAATGAGTGGGAAAATTGAATAAAAGACCAGGAGCCTATCTCTGAGACTGGAATAAGTCATCCTCCAGAAATTCAAGATGCCAAGCTTTCTCAATGATTCTCCCAGCTCCAGATAAGGTGGTTAATGATCCCTCTTCATCATAGCTTCCTCTCAGCTTCTTTACTTCTTTACTAGTGTTTGGAACCCGTTTTAACACCCTCTGAAGTGTGCCGTTTCCACTTGGGTGTCCTCTCTATCTCTTTCTTCCTCTCTCACTGACCATGGTTCTCCCCCATACATTTTCTCCATTTTGCCATCATGAACACACATTTGGATCTGTACCTACCATTCCATGAATAGACAGAGAGTATGGACAACATATCTACTTTTATTTTCATGTGGCAGCGCCCAAAAGGACTGTTACTCTGTGTAAATCATAGAGTTAATGAAAGCATAGAGATCCACTCTTGTAACTTGGACTGGATCTGAATCTCTGTGCTAGCATTCTACAGGCAGTACTTGCCTGAAACATCTCACCCCAAAATGTGGGTAAATTGTATCAAGTAATCTCAGTGAATTAGTCCATAGTTTTTTCTACCTTGCATCCATTTATTTGAGCATGATGAAAGCTTTAGATTCTGAGATACTGAGCATCAGTACATTGAGTCATTGCCACACTGCAGGCAAGAAGAGTGATGAGAAGGATTGTAGTTTGTGGTGAAGAATCGTAAGAGAAGACTCATGCCTGCTGCTCTTGACTCCTTAGGGGTGTATTTCAGCTTTCCATTATTATAACAAATAACTTGAGATCACCAAGTAGTAAAGAGAAAAGGGATTTCTGAGGTTCTAGTCCATAGCTGATTGTCCCTTCTACTTTGGGTCCTTGAACAAGATAGTTGAACATGACAAGGCAAACTGTTTGCCTCATGACAAGAATAGAATAAGAATAGGAGGAAAAAGGCTATCACAGTCCATGTCAGACAACAGAAGAATCTGGGTTCTGGTGTTGGTGAGAATGGAAATAGTAGCCATAATAGAGTGGAAGAACTCACAAAGTAGATGAACTTACCAGCAAGACATGAAGGCAAACAGACAAAAATGTAGAAGCTCTTCCATTAGACATCTGTGTATCAGGGTCATCACCAGATGAGGATACAATTAGGATGAGTCTTTCTACTACAGTTAACCTAATAAGAAAATCCCTCCAAGGTCTACCCAGAAGCTGGTCCATTACTTGATCTGGATACAGTGAGGTTGACAGACAAGATTAACCATGAGTATATGTTTCAAATTTTCTCTCCAAATCACTCTGGCCTACAGTGGTTGTAGTTCATCTTTCTTTTTATTCCATCTATAAACACTGCTCATATCCTTTATTTACTGTTCCTTCTCTATTTGGCAGAGATGCATTACATTTTCTTCTGCAAAGCTGTTTTTTAATGTTATTACCTGAAATATTCACTGTTTTCCATTGAAATTTATATTTAAAAATATTTAAATCTTGAAGACAAGTATAGTCAGTCCCAAACAGGAGCAGACTTTCCTGGCAACCCACCAACCACTATATGTGCCTAGCAGCAGGTAGTTTACTTGAAAATTCACTCCTCCCCCTCCTTTAAATCCAATACTCCTGTCTCACCCCAACTTGATAACAACCACTGGCTTCATCCTTCCCCTCTTCTCTTTCTCCATCTCCAGAAGATTACACAGAAATTCTCCTCCAACCTTCCTCCCTATTCATCCTGTTACCCCAGTCTCCAATGCCAGAGGTGTTCCCAGAAAACCCTTTAGCAAAGCCTGCCAGAAAAACAAGTGGGTGAGCTTCAGATCTTCATGATTCCTCTTATCCTCCAAAACTGATAACCCACTCACATCCCACTGTGATTACCCAGTGTATTCTCTTCTTAATGGCTGCTCCCATTCCCAGCAATCTAATTACATCCTGGTAGAACACATTGATTTCCTCCCTCCTGTGGACCCCATCAGCCCCCCTAGCACATTCACATTCTTAGGTACCAACTCACAATACCAAGAACACATTTTACCTGTAATCTTCAATGGCTACACTTAGTAGGATCCCATAAGAATTCCCTGCCAGGCAAAACACAGCCACCTAAAGCCTCCAAGAACCAGAGAGAACAACAGAAACCAAGGAACAAAACACCCACCCAACAAAGACAAGACCTGAATTACACCTAGAATTATAACGACCCAAAAGTCAGATGCCTAGATGCCGGTGAAAAAATACAGAACAATATGTCTCCACTAGAGACCAGCAACCTTACCACTATAATAGGCCCTGAGAATTGCTGCAAAGGTTAAGCACAAGAAAAGGATCTTAAAATAACCTTTAAGAATATAATAGAGGTCCCTACACAGGGAATGAATAAATCCCTTAAAGTAATAGGTGAAGAAAAAAAAACAGTGGAAGGATATTGAATAAAACAATTCAAGACCCAAAAGTGGAAATAAAATCAATAAAGAAAACCCAAAATGAGGGAAATCTGAAAATGAAAGATTTGGGCATTCATGTAGGAAATTCAGAGACAACCCTTAGTAACAGAATACAAGAGATGGAAGAGAGAATCTCAGGCATTGAAAAGATGATAGAAGAAATGGGTATCTCAGTCAAAGAAAATGTTAAATCTAAAAGACTGACACAAAACACCCAGGAAATCTGGGACACTATAAAAAGACAAAACCTATGAATAATAGGAATTGAGGAAGGAGAATAATCCCAACATAAAGGCACAGAAAATATTCTTAACAGAAGCATGGAAGAAAATTGTCCTAACCTAAAGAAGGAGATACCTATCAAGGTACAAAAAGCATACAGAACATCAAATAGACTGGACCAGAAAAGAGAGTCCCCTTAACACATACTAGTCAAAACACTAAGTGTACAAAACAAAGAAGGAATATTAAAAGCTGCAAGTAAAAAGAGACAAGTAACATATATAAAGGAAGACCTATTAGAATAACACATGATTTCTCACTGGAAACTCCAAAAGCCAGCAGGGCCTGGACTCTACAGACTCTAACAGACCACAGATGCCAGCCCAGACTATGATAACCAGCAAAATGTTTAATCACAATAGAGGGAGAAAGTAAGATATTTCATGAAAAACACAAATTTAATCAGTATCTATCTACGAATATAGCCCAATTAGAGGCGATAGAAAGAAAATTCCACCCTCTAAAAAGATTAACCACACCCAAGAAAACACAGGGAATAAATAATCTCAGATCAGCAAAATCAACCAACAACAACAACAATAACAGACAGACAAAATAACAGAAATTAACAAATGCTTCTCTCGATGTCAGTGGTCTCAATTCCCCAATGAAAAATCTTAGAATAACAGACTTCCTTAAAAAAAATGGATCTATCTTTCTGCTGTATCCAAGAAACACATCTTAATATAAAGGGTAGATATCACCCTCAGAAAAAATAATGGAAAAAATATTCCAAGAAAATGGACTAACAAGCAACAAGCACGTTGGTGTAATCATTTTATATCTGATAAAATAACTTCAGATTAAAACTAATCAGAAGAGATAGGGAAAGGCATTACATACTCATCAAAGGAAAAATCCACCATGAGGACATTGCAGTCCTTAACATCTATGCAACAAACAAAAGGGCAAGATCTTAAAAGAAACATTACTAAAGCTTAAATCACCTATTGACACTCACACACTGATAGTGGGAGACTTCAATACCCCACTCTCACTGAAAGACAGGTTGTGCAGACAAAGACTAAACAGAGAAATGATGAAACTAACTGAAATTATAAACCAAATGGACCTAACAGGTATTTACAGAACATTTCTCCCAAACACAAAAGAAAATACATTCCTCTCTACACCTCTCAGGACTTTTTCCGAAATTTTCCACGTATTGGAGCACAGAACAAGTATCAACAGCTACAAGAAAATGGAAATAACTCCCTGAATTCTATCAGACATCACAGATTAAAGATGGCTATCAGTAACGGAAACAACAGAAAACTTACAAACTGAAAACAATCCTCTACTAAATAGAAAAATGGGTAAAAACAAAAATGAAGAAGTTAGAGTTTCCCAAATTGAATGAAAAGGAATACACAATGTATCCAAATTTATGGGACACAATGAGGGTGTTTTTAAGAGGCAAGTTCATATTGCTAAGTGTCTATACAAAAAAAATGTTGGTGAGAGCTCATACTAGTAACTTAATAACACACCTGAAAACTGTAAAAAAGAACAAAAGAAGGAAGGAAGGAGGGCAGGGAGGGAGGAAGGGAGGGAGGGAGGGAGGGAGGGAGGGAGGGATGAAGAAAGAAAGGAAGGAAGGAAGGAGCAAAAAATCTTACCCCAAAGAAGTAGACAGCATGAAATATTTAAACTCAGGGGTGAAATCAATAAAAAACAGCAAACAAACAAAAAATACAAAGAATCAATCAATGAAATAAAGAATTGGATCTTTGAGAAAATCAGTAAGATTGAGAAATTGTTATCAAAATTAACCAAAAGGCAGAAAGAAAATATCCAAATTAACAAAATTAGAGATGAATGGAGGGATATAACCACAGACACCAAGAAAATCCAGAGAATTACAAGGACATACTTTAAAAAACCTGTACTCCATCAAACTGGAAAATTGAAAAAAATATATTTTTTGATACATACTACTTACCAAAGTTGAATAAAGAGCAGATAAGCAATTAAAACAGTTCTGTAACCATTAGTGAAATAGAATCAGTAATTAAAAGTCTACTAACCATAAAAAACCCAGGGCTATATGGTTTATTACAAAATTCTACCAGACTAACAAAGAATACTTAATGCCAATACACCTCAAAGTAGTCAACAAAATAGAAACAGAAGGAGCATTGCCCAATTGTTTTCATGAGGCCACAGTTCCCCTGATATCCAAACCACAAAGACCTCACACAGGAAGAATTACAGACCAATTTCCCTTGTGGACATAGATGCAAAAATTCTCAATAAAATGCTGGCACACCAAGTCCAAAAACACATCAAAAAGATCATCCACCATGATCAAGTAGGTTTTATCTCAAAAATGCAGGGATGGTTCAACATACATAAGTTGATAAAGGTAATCCACCATATAAACAAACTGAAAGACAAAAACTGCATGATTATCTTATTAGATACAGAAAAAACTTTTGACAAAATCCAACAACCTACCATGATCAAAATCCTGGAAAGAGTAGGCATACAAGGAATATACACCAACATAATACAGGCAATTTACAGCAAACCCATAGCCATCATCAACTTACATAGAGAGAAATTCAAAGCCATTCCACTAAAATCAGGAACAAGACAAGGTTGTTCACTCCCTCCATATCTGTTCAATATACTTCGTGAAGTCTTTTTTTTTTAGAAACGCGGTTGCTTCACATGTCAGTCCCAGCTTCCTCTTCCCTCCCCTCCTCCCACACCCTCTTACCACCCCTCCAGTTCCCCACCCAATCCCCACTTCTTTTCCCAGGGAGGGTGAGTCCCTCCATGGGCAATATCCATAGTCTCTCATTTCATTAAGGGCAGGGCCCAGGCCCTCCCCCAAGAGTCCAAGCTGAGAAAGCATCCCTTATTGTGGGATGGGCACCCAAAGTCCATTTGTATGCCAGGGATAAATACTGATCTACTACCCAAGGCCCCATTGATTGCCTAGGCCTCCTCACTGACACCCACATTCATGGGGTCTGGATCAGTCCCATGCTGGCCTCCCAGCCATCAGTCTGGGGTCCAAGAGCTCCCCCTTGTTCAGGTCAGCTGTTTCTGTGGGTTTCACCAGCATGGTCTTGCCCCCTTTGCTCATCAACCTTCCCTCTCTGTCACTGGGTTCCAGGAGTTCAGTTCAGTGTTTAGCTGTGGGTGTTCACCTCTGCTTCTATCAGTCATTGGTTGAAGGTTCTAGGATGGCATACAAGGAAGAAGTCAAACTCATTATCTGGGGTGGGGGAAGGGCGGTATTTAAGGTAGTCTCTCCACTATTGCTTAGTTTGCCAGTTGGTATCATCCTTGTAAATATCTGAAAATCTCACTGGTACCAGATCTCTCCTCAAACCTATAATGACTCCCTCTATTATGGTATCTCTATAGTACTGCTCTCTTCTATTCTTCCCCCATCTCAACCGTCTTGCTCCCCCATGTCCTCCTCTCCCCTCCTCTTCTCCTCCTCTCTTTTTCCCAGCTCCCTCTCACTTCCCCCCATGCTGCTAATCTGCTCCGGAGATCTTGCCTCATTCCCCTTCTCTGGGGTACCATGCATATCTCTCTTAGGATCCTATCTGTTTTCCAGACTCTCTGGCAGTGGGATTGTAGGCTGGCACTCCCCTGTTCCATGTCTAAAATCCATACATGAGTGAGCACATATTATGATGATCTCCAAAATTTACAAAGAACTCAAGAAGCAAGTCTCAAAAACACCAAAGGAGCCAATTAAAAAGTGGGTTACAGAGCTAAATAAAGAGTCTAAAATGGTTGAGAGACACTTAATATCCCTAGCCATCAGGGAAATGCAAATCAAAACAACTCTGAGATACCATCTTACTCCCATCAGAATGACTAAAACCAAAAACACCAATGTCAGTTTATGCTGGAGAGGATGTGGAGAAAGGGGAACACTCCTCCACTGCTGGTGGGAGTGCCAACTCATACAGCTACGCTGGAAGTCAGTGTGGAGATTCCTCAGGAAAATGGGAGTCAGTCTACTTGAATCCTTAACTAAAGCAATAAGACAACTGAATGTGAACAAGGATATAGAAACAGGAAGGCAAGAAAAAATATCTTCATTAATAGAAGATATGATAGTATACATAAATGACCCTAAAATTTTTCCAGGCAACTCCCAAAGCTGACATTTTCTGTAAAGCAGTTTAAGACAAAACTGGTGCTAAGAATGTGGTGACTTTCCTATACACAAATGGCATAGGGACTGAGAAAGAATGCATACAAGCAACACCTTTCACAATTGCCTCAAAAAATAAAATATTGTGGTGTAACTCAACCAAGCCAGTGAAATACATACATGATAAAAAAAACATTTAAGGCATTGAAGAAAGAAACTGAAGATGATATCAGAAGATTGAAAGATCTCCCATGCTCATGGATCAGCAGGATTAAGATAGTAAAAATAGTCATACTACCAAAAGCAATTTACAGATTCAATTCAATCCCCATCAAAATTCCAATACAATTTTCAAAAGAAAATAAAAAACTAATCTTCAATGCTATACAGAAACACAGAAAACCCCAGATATCTAAAACAATCACAAACAATAAAAGAAATGCTGGAGATATAATCATTCCCATCCTCAAATCGAGCTATAGTAATAAAACATGGTATTGGCACAAAAACAGACATGTTGATCAATGAAATCAAACTGAAGAGCCAGATTCATGTACCTGTGGCACATGATTTTTGGTGAAGATGCCAGAAATACACACTGGGAAAAGATGGCATCTTGAACAAATGGTGCTAGTCAAACTGGATGGTTTCATGTAGAAGAATCCATACTTATCACCCTGCACAAAACTCAACTCTATGTGAACTAAGACCTCAACAGAAAACCAGGTACACTGAATCTAATGGAAGCAACAATGGGGAATAGCCTTAACTCATTCACGCAGAAGAAAACTTCCTGAATAGAATAAAGATAGTGCAGGCACTGTGATCAACAATTAATAAATGGGACTTCGTGAAGCTGAAAAGCTTCTGTGTGGACAAGGACACCATCTTTTGGGCAGAGTGGCAGCCTACGGAATGAGAAAAGATTTTTACCGATTACACATTCAGTAGAGAGTTAATATCCAAAATATATAAAGAACTCAGGAACTAGATATCAAAACACCAAACAGTCCATTTTTTTTAAATGGGGTACAAATCTAAACAGAGAATTCTAAATAAAGGAAACTCAGATGACTAAGAAAGACTTAAATAAATGTTCAGCATCCTTAGTTATCAGGGAAATGCAAATCAAGACTATTTTGAGATTTCACCTTACATCCTGGAAGGGAAGGTAGGGAAGAACTGTGAGGAGTAGAGGAAGGGGAAACTTTAATCAACATATATTATTTTCAACCTAATTGGGGAAAAAAGAAATCAAGGATAGTGTGTGTATCCTGTTTATCCACATAACCTTACTTTCTTAGTAACTTATCAGTAAACATATATTAGAATAAGTATGTGATATTGATATAGCAAGACTTTGATGAAATGATAACAATTTGTTTCGATGTTTTCCATAAAACAAGTATATACAATATTTTTGTATCAAATTTTATTTTTACATACTCTATTATATCGGTCTATATTTTACACATGTAAATTTAATGAATAGTCTTTAGGCAATATACATAAATGTCTACTAAATGTAGGTATTTGCATATTAATATTATATATTACATCATTTATAAAGTGTAGGTATTTATATATTAAGATTTTAAGAACATTCAGTGGAAAGCTTTAATTTAAATTCAATAAAATTTTAAAGTTTAATTTCAACCTATTTATGGAAATATGTTTATATATATATAACATACTGATCAAATCAAGATAATGAGAAAAGTCACATAAAATCATTCACTACATTTATAGCAAAAGTATTTTATGTTGGTGTCTGAGGGCCATGCTACCATGAGGGCCAAGCAAATATGAATGACCTGTGTTGCCACTTGGAACCATGGTGACATCTGAGCCCCGGCTGTGGAAGAGCCCAGCCAGGGTTGATGTTGATGTCTCTGGTTCATGGTGCCACCAAAGGCCACATGAATGCCTAGAGTCTAGGCCTCATCCTGTGGCCCTGTTGGTGTCCCAGGACCATGCCACCTCCAGGGTCATATTGATCTGAGTGGTCTGTGCTGTCACTTGGGGCCATGGTTTCATCCATCTCGAGCTGCTGCCAAGGGCCATGTCTGGGTCTATGTTACTGCTGAAGATGGAATCTGCGATGAAATCCATGGATTGTGTTGCCACAGGGGGTCATAGGAACCAGGTGCATTGAAATCCGAGGGCCATACTGAGCCAACACTGTCCCCCACTGGCCTTGGAATAGTTGGTCCTGCCCCTGGCTGGACACTGTAGCAGGAGAGTTGACCCCACTTCCCTTAGGGAGACCTGTCCCCTGTACTCAGGACAGATGGCTCATCCCCTCACCATAGGGATGGGAGAGCTGGTCCAGATGGCATAGGTCTAGGACAGTTAGGTTTGCCCCTTGCCTGAGGGGGCAGTCCCAATGGCCCAGACTGACCAGCTCAGCTACCACCCAGACCCACATCCTGGGCCTTGGGTTGACTCACTCTAGCATCTATCCCATGTATGACCTGTTGACGTGGGTGAAGGAAGTGACCCTATGGAATAAGACCCATACGATCTCCATGACTCAGGGCAACAGCAGGATATCCAAGAGGAGTTTAATGAGGGTCCAGTGGCAATGGTGTGACAGAGGTCTTGAACCAGACCAATGACACAATGCAATGAACATTTTGTGGGTGGGGCTGATTGGACAAAAGGGTATACTGTGTGATACACCTACATTTGAATGTGCAAGTGCTCGTGTGTGTGCACGTGGAGGCCCAAGATTGGTACCAGTGTCTCCATCATTAGCGCTTCACCTCATGTTTTGACAATCTGCCACTACACTTGGGGATCATCTATTCAACTACCCCCACTTGCCAGAAAGCATCGGAATTTTTCTGTTCCTGCCTTTCGAGCATGGAAATTATGCTGCTGCCAGTCCTGGCTTTTTATGTGGATGCTGATGGTCCAAACCCAGGTCCTCATACTGTGCCACAACATTTTACCAAATGAGCCGTCTCCCCAGGCAAGCCATTTACTATTGTCTTGCCTTGGTCCTTCATGTCTCAGTCTTTGTTGGTTTATATAGAAAATGCTTACAAATCAATAAAAATATGAACTGTACTATCTCTGCTTTATAATTTATATGTATCATCAGTTCAAACAGTAAAGAATCCTGCATTCTTTCATTCTAGCTTCTTGTTTAGGAAAGATGTATATTCTGTATTTAAATATCAAATCACACTTTGGGTCTAGGTAAAACAAAATATTTGTAAATAATTAGATTTCAGCATGAGTTCACTGACTTATCCAATTTAACTTTACTCAAACTCTCCCTTTTGAATATAAAGGTAAATATGAGGAAGCTTAAAGTTTCAACCTCTCTTCTGTGAAATGTGAAATGTGACATCTGAGAAATCAATCTCATATAACTACAACTACAGTTGACTTAAATGGAGAAGTGTCCAGAGCAGTGTGAAGTATATTCCCTGATTGGGATCTATGGGCCCAGGTACAACTCTTTCCTATACCATTCTAGATGATCATGGGCAGGAACTTAACATGTGAAATAATGTTTACAGTGCCATGATATGGCAAACATGAAATCCTAGAGGCTGTGCCTTGATGGGATAGAATGCAATGATAATTTACTTCATCAAAAAAAGGCCACTTTAAACAGTGCATAAGCTTGGCGAGTGTGACAGCATTCCTTCTGTGCCTCCTCCCGTCCTTCTCCTCTGTTTGCTGTCCTTAGAAGACCCAGAAACCACCCTGTAATATGAGACTGAAGCGAAAAAAATGAGAGAAGCTTTGAGCTCAGCCACCTTTCTTGGGCATCAGTAATTTATCTGAGTTATGGGAAAACTTTGTTCTTATTTGAGTTGGGCACTGAATGTCCAGTTACCATCCCCAAATTGATCTGAGAGTGAGAGTGCACACCAAACTTATCATACCTAAGGACTGTGAACATTATGGATTCTTTTTTCTGAGAGTCAGAGTGGTGGCCAAGCTTATCATACCTAGGAACATGAATGCTATGGAGTTTCGAGATATTCCTTCAATGGCAGTAGAAAAAAATTCCCTAAGGTATATATTTTGAATAGAAAGTTAAATAGAAGAATACCATGAATTTTTATCATATCTCTCAATCACACCACCTCAACACAGCAGGACAGGTAAGCTTTGTGCAGTTCTTAGTATCCTCTCATATAAGGTAAGTGTGAATACATTTCCTTTAGAATTAAATATTTCTCTTTGTGGAAATCTCTTTCATGAGGAATGAGAAATGAGGTGAAAACACATTTGATGAAACTAGTTCAATGCTAACAGAAAACCATAGTCAATGTAGCCTGCTCATTGTCCACTCCAAATCAAACACATGGCAAAGAAGTAAACAGCCAGAGTGAAATGAGAGAAAAATCGCATCAGGGTTATATTAAAATATTCATGAAAAGATAGTTTAAATGAAAGCAGGACAACAAAAAGATCTGCTCATATAATTTCTGTTAGATAGCACAAAAGTTTTATAGACATCAAGTGTGTCTGATTTTAAACATTCTGCATCCCACATGAAAAGATTTTCCTTTAGAACACTAAGACCATTTAAGGCTACAGACAGCATCAGACCTATAAGGTAGGATTCACATGAATAAGTGAATTAGAAACAGAAGATTTTCCATTGTTAATTTACTAGCCTACACTGTTCAAGAAATTCTAGGTAATATAGTTAGAAAGTTAATATATTACATATAACAAAACAAAAATCTATTACCTTCAGTTTTTCTTTTATATTTGACATTCATGATTAAAATAGCTTCCCTACCTAATACATGAGGCCCAAAGTTCAAACCCCCACACTGAAACAAAAGAAGAAAAGGGGGCTGGACAGGTAGCTCAGTTAGTAGAATACTTGCCAAACATTCATGAAGCCCTGGAAAACTGGTGGGTGGCGGTGCATTAGTAATCTCAGCAAACAAGAAGTAGAGACAGGAGGATCCGGAGTCACCCTCCAATACACAACACGCTCCATGCCCACCTGGACTACATGAAATCCTATCTCAAAAAAAACTTTCATCAATATTATAACAAAGTAGTCATTTGTGTGTCTTCTTCTAGAAGTTACTTTGGGTATAGGTAGTGATGTACATTTTCTTCAAAAGTCTATCATTTTTTCCCCTCTCACCAATCCAAAGGAACAGTATTAGTATATACAGAATATACTATATATATATATATATATTACATTCACATATGTATTTCTTCACTAGTTTCCAGACCCTGAATTTCATTATGTTAGCATTAGCCTGTGTCAATGACCACATCTTTGTAGTTTGGTAAGAATCTGTCTGCCCCCATAGGCACTATGGAGATGAGAACTGTCTTGGTGCCTTACACTTTGTAAATTGTCGTGAGAGGTCATGTATTCTGCCTATGCTTGACCTATTTGTGTTCAGGAATTTGTTGAAGATATATGAATGTTCTGTGTGGACACTTTAAAGAGTTTTTCAAAACACAAATCAAATCACCATTGTTCTCAATTTCCCATATCTACTTTGCAGTCCACCATTTCCCAGTTTTTCATTTGGCTTTAGTCCTGTCTGCTTTATGGGGAGTGTTTTCCACATCTACAACTCATGGCTGTAAGAAATGATCTTTATTCTTCCTAACTGAAATTAATTTTGCTCTCAAGTCCCCACATCCCCTGATACTGAAAACTTTCCAATTTATGTTCTTCCAGGTGAAACGCAGACAGACTCCCTGGAATAAGTATTAGGAAAAATTATTTCTCTACCCGCCCATTTTTTCCTGTCTCTTCTTTTGCTGGGGGGTGCTGAGGAGGTAATGTGAGCTGTCAGAGACTTAGATATGATTCTGGCCTAGTGTCCAGGCCCAGGGCTTTCCTTATTCCTGTGTTCAGTGTCCGTCACTGAGGCTGGCTAGTTCTTCCCTTCAATACTGGCTGACAAGTCAAAGTCATTCTGGCTGGCAGACATTTTTCTTGGAGTGTATCTTGTAATCTTGTCTAGCATGCTGCTCTAAGCAAATCTGAAGCTGTGAGGTAAAACCAGAGACTGGAGATTCTGTACAGATTGCCCACACCTATTT
This sequence comes from Mesocricetus auratus, assembly GCF_017639785.1. NCBI lineage: Eukaryota > Metazoa > Chordata > Mammalia > Rodentia > Cricetidae > Mesocricetus > Mesocricetus auratus. The sequence goes on along the minus strand of NW_024429189.1, from coordinate 26,569,702 downwards.
ATAGGATAGCAGACTGCCTTCTGCTCTGGTGTCACAGTGGGAGGGAGGAGGCCATGCTTTTGCAGTTTCAGAGTTCCCCTAAAAAGACAATGTTCTCTACCTACTGGACTATTGCATGTGTCTCAGCTTATGTTTGAGTCCTTAGCAACGTTTGCTAGAACAACTGTAAAAGCATCAGCTATTTGGGCTTTAGTACACTTATTTATGCAGTGCGTGCATGCCTCCTCACACGTGTATGTGCTGATGCACATGTGGATTGGAGGGCAACTTCTAGGAGTTAGTTCTCACCTCTTATCATGTAGGTCCCAGGGATCCAATTGAAATCACCAGGCTTGATCTTGAGCACTTTTGCCTGCTAAGCCATCTTGCTAACCCACATCATATATCAATCCATTGGCTTACCAATTAAGTTCTGAGATATTTTGGTCCAGTTTTTTTTAATCAGATAATCAAAACTGTGTTTTAAGGAACAACACACCAGATTCCTCCTCTTTGGGAAGGCCACAGTGCTGACTCCAGACGACTTTAAAAAGCACTATCTCTTCCGATGATTTACAGACGCCTACTTAGCAACTCTACTGCTCATCAAAAAAGTGGTGATTTTTCCCATCTATCTTAAAATCTGGTGTGTTGGCTTGTTTATGCCAAACTTTAATTCTACATGATGAACTTTCAGAAGTGATTTTAAACTGTTGTGAATAAAAGCAAACAAAAAACTCTCAAACTACAGTTCTGCCAACTTCTTGGTTTTGTCCTTCCAGAAGGTTCTGCTGAGTCCTATACTCTTCCGTAAATATGTCAACTGAGATCTTCTAATCTCTGCTAATTGATGCCTTTCAAATACAATTTACTCTGCTTGGTGTCTTCTCTTCCACCAATTTTCCCAAATGAAAGCCACCATCTGAATTTCCAAAGAAGGGGTGGGCTATACAAAGCACACAAAGAAAACAATGCTTTGCTTTAATATATCTGAATGTAAGCCTTTTACATTTATTCCATTGTTGTGTTACTACACACATCTGATTTGCAGTGGTGGCTATTATGTTTTCAAGAACATTTGGTAAAATAAAAGCCCTCTCCTTTCCAGTCCACACCCATTTGCTAAATTGTCATTGCTCTCTACTCGACTATCTTTGCTGGTACATCACTACCTTGTTTTCTAATATACCTGCTTTTCTTACTTTAGGGGCATTTTTACACATCAGCCTTGTGCCTGTCTGGAAATTGAAACGACTTATTCATTTTTTTCCTGTTTTTAATTTAAATTAGAAACAAGCTTGCTTGTTGTCAATCCCAGCTCCCTCTCCTTCCCTCCCTCCTCCACCCCGTCACTAGCCTCCCCAACCTCCCACACAATCCCCATTCCACTCTCCAGGGAGGGTGAATCCCTTCATGGGGGATCTCCAAAGTCTGTCATATCATCCAGAGCAGGGCCTAGGTCCTCCTCCATGTGTCCAGGCTGAGAGAGCATCCCTCCATGTGGAATGGGCTCCCAGTGTCCATTTGGATGCTAGGGATAAATGGCAATTCATTTTTATGTTGGAGTTTCTTTGATGTTTTCATGGTTTCTTACCTACTGGTAACTTATATATAATTTATTTGTCTGTTGTTTTATAAAATACATGTAGCCATTTGGGAAATTTTCTTAACATATTTATATGTGTAATTATTATCAATAATAATACATAAAATGGAGAACTTAATTGTTTTTGCTCTTGTATACTTCTTAGTCCTTTAGAATTTTCCTAAATTTTTAAATAAGAGCTGATAGAAACTTAAAAATGTGTACGCGTCTAATCCATATGAGGCAGACAGTGTACTTGCTTAACTATCAGACGTTGTTTTTGATTATCTACAAACACATATACCAGCTTGCACTAGAGAATGGGAGGCTGGCCACATTGCTTCTGCTAATTACCCTATGGCTTCTGTAAAAAAAAGAAAAAGATTCTTCTTGCTACAGAGGTGAAAGCCCACACTCCCAAGGAGAGTAAGACCTTTACACTTGCAAGGTTTCTGCTTAACTGGTACAACTGCATTAGACTTTCAGACTCTGTATTTACACATGCAAGATGCATCTTCAACTTGTTCCAAGAAGAAAGAACGTCTCCGTTTGGGACTTCAACAAAGAAATCTACAGTTTACATAGATCTATTACTATGACAGTAAAGCCCTTTTACCCAAGCTGTTGAACAGAAGTCGGCTTTGAGAACAATAATCCAACCCAATGGCAGCAGCTTCTCTTTGAAGAGAACTGTCACTTTGTGTCAATTGTAGGAATTTGTGTCAATTTCTGAAATCAGTTCATATTTGCCCTGTAGTACATCATTTTGCTCATGTCTCAAACAATGGAAAATGTACCTAAAAATTTATTGAATGTGACAGTTCCATTCTCTCGTGCACATGAGCATGAAAGGCAAAAGTTACTATTTTAGGTGCAACAAGAACACCTAACTAACATGGCCCAAAACTTCAGTGTTCAAATTTTACTTGGTATCATTATCATTGTCATTGACTAAAATAAAATAAAGTAAGCTGGAATTAGTTGGTCATTAAATCCTTTATCCTCCTATTTATCTTCGGTGTAGAGGATATTTAACTATAAAATACTTGTTTACTTTTTCGTTACGACATAGAAATGATTACCATGAATACTTGTCGTCTAAACACAGTGTTCTTACTGGGTGACGGCTCTCCTGTAGTCTACAAATAAACTATGAATCCACCTGCTTTTCTGAGAGCAATTTGCACCACATCACTGACTGCCTTTCCACTCTCGGGGGTAGGAGAGACCTGAAAGCAGATTCCTTTCCCAGAAAATGTCCTCTCTGTCACTGAGTGGATATCTTATTTGGTGTCATAATTTAAACAGCTAAAATGATTTTCATCTCATTTTCCAAGGTCAGTCTTTTCTGAAAATTAATATGCACTCCAAATTGAGAAATTTGAGATCATCTATCCACCCTAAAATTTTTCTGCCCCCCAAATCTAAGATTTTCTTCCTAGCATCTACATTTGTTTTGCTCTAAAACGGAACCATGGAAAATTTAGCACACCACACTGTGTCAGTAATATAAGGATTAATACTCAATATATGGAGAATATATGAAGGAATATGTCTTTTACGACATTTCTTTTTATGAGTGAGAAGGGACCTAATAAATTACTTTATTAAATCTCTTCTCACGAGTGAAGATAAATGTCATCAAGGGCTTAAGGTCTCATGCATTACATATAATGTACAGTTCTGTCGATCTTCTATATTTCTATATTTTGTCAAAATCATCCAATGGGCTTTACTTCATCATCAAATAACTTTTTTCTTTCTTTAAGACAAAAAAATGAAATAATGTAATGAGAAGAAAATGTCTGGTTTCACTTAGTTTCTTTCCCAAGTTGGCATATGTGCTGCTGGGTTACTGTGCTCTTATACTCTACTTCATATAATTTCCCATCTCCAAATGAGGATCACTGTACGGATGATTTTTGTGTAATGTTTAGGAATAGAGATGTTTTAGATTCTTTCCTAACTGCTCCTTCTGTATTTTTGGTGTTTGTCTGACATGCTATGACTTGCAGAAGTTTATTCTTCCTCATATGGCATTTTAGTAATCTTCATCAAACACTCCACTATATGTGAAAAACTCAATGGTTCCATCTGTTGGGATGTAACTAAGTGGTAGAGCACTTGTCTAGCATGTACATGGCTCTCTGTTCAATCCCCAACATCACAACATAAACATTGTTTTAAAAAATCAAAATTACCATTCTGTTACTCTCAAGCCCTTAGTAAGCTCTCAACCCTACAGCTTCTGTCTTTTCATTATCATCCCTACTCTTTCCATTTTTAAATGCTTTCACTAAACTTCATAATTTTTCAACTAGACAATTTTTATAGTGTGCTAACATAATGGCTCTAAAACATTTTTCCTATCATTATGAAGAAATATATTTAGATTATGACTACTATAGACATATATAATTAAAATCAAATGTAAGCTGGTAAAATAAAGTTTCAGAAACTACTCAGAAAAATATGCACAATGACATTCTCTATTCTGCTCTATTCTATTAAAGGAAAATTAACTTCACAGCCTTGGTGAGGGTTTGCTCTCTGCAACTGAAAAACACTGCTATGCCCAGCCATGGTACTTACTAATGAATTTCCCACACTGACAGCAAACATTTGTGTCTGGCCTAATAAAATACATAACTTCTCTTAAAGCCTTTCTTTGAGCTACTGGATTCTGACTTAACTTATTTGTATATCTACAGTCAGTGGCCTCCCTGTGTGTGTAGGCTACAAACTTACAGATCTGTTTATTCCATGCTGTAGCTGTACATGTCTCTCACATATACTTCTGAGACTGCCTCCTTTAATTCTTTGCATTTTCTATCCCTCTAGACTTTGCTCAAAAGTCCCTCTGCCCTTCTATAAACAATTGCCTAATTCATCCCCCAGAAGAACTACTCTCGTTTTGTGCCTCTATTGCACTTTTATAAATCTAAACGGAGATAACACATAACAGGCTCCCAGAGAGGTCCTTACCTTGCATGCATAGTCCTTCAAACATGGTCTAATCTTAGCAGGGTGATTGTTACCTCATGGTTGAATCTCGTCAAATTTTCTATTGCTTGGTGTGTTCCCTATAAATTTTTACTGTCATTCCTTAGACAGGTTGCACTGAGATTCTTCATTGAAATCTCATTGAAATTTCAATCTTCATTGAAAAGAAGTTTCAGTTTCATCTAGTATGGAGTTAATGACTTGGCATTTGAGTTCCAGTACAAGTAACTAGATGTGTGACACAGATGTTTTTTCCCCTGCTGGACTGCAGAAAAGGGGGGGGGGGGTGCAGTGCCTGGTGGAAGGGAAGATGGAGAGGCTTGTTCTCTAGCTTTCTGGAAAAGGAGTCTTCCTGCCAGAGAGGTAACAGACAAAACACCATCAGGACAGATCTACAAATTGAAAAGAGGGTACTGGGGAAGAGGGAGGTATTTACAGAAACCTTCCCTTCCACCTAACCATGACTAAGAGTCAGAGGCTGAATTGTATCAGGAGAAACTACAGAAAGCCAAGGAATGCTGAGAGTGGGAGGAACACTCTTCCTTGATGAAAAGCACACCAACTTGTTATCCAACCAAATTTTATGTACAGATAAATGATTGATAGATAGATAGATATAGATATATGGTAGATGATAGGCAGATAAATATGTTTGTTTAATTTTTAATGTTCCTTTAATTTTAAAAGAGGCCATGAATCCGAACAAGAACAAGGAAAAGTATATGGGAGGTTCTGAATAAAGGGAAGGGATTTTGTTATCAATTACAAATGAAAAGAAACAACAAAATTAATGTTGAGAAGCGAGATAGTGTGACTCAAAGTGTGGGCTAAGTGTACAGATGCCATTTAAACACAACAGTAACTACCCGCTGTGTGGGTTAATTACTTTATCACTGTGTCTCCACTTCCTCATTGTAAAATAAAGGATAATATTTTTAAAGAAATAATTGTATCAACAATGTAGGATGTTTATCAATATCTACAAATAGTCTTTTTAAATGAGCCATAAATGTATTCCCTTTTAATGAAATACATTTTTATTTCTTAATGATAAGACAATTAACCTGTATGTTAATAAAGAAAACAGCTAGGGAACATAGGAAGAATGTTTGAAAACCTAAATATTGTTGAAGATTTCAACACTCCTTTTTATCAATTCATACATCTAAGAGACAGAAAACTCAATTAGTGTGTAGATGATTTGAACTACACCATCAATAACTTTGACCCATTTGAGATGTGAGACTACACATCACTCTTAAGTGCACATTAAACTTTCATTGTAATAAATATATTGGCATATAAACAATTTGCAACAAATTTAGATTTATTAAACTACTACATAGTATCTTCACTCCATACGTGAGTTAAGCAAAAAAGGCAATAAAGACAGGATATAAGGAAAATAACTAAATCTGGAAATCTAATAATATAGTTGTAAGTGATGCTGTTGTCAAATGCTGAAATATTAGAAAATATTTTGAAACAGATAAAAAGGAAAACACAACATGCTTCTAACCAAGACAATGTTTTGGTGAAATGTACAACATGACATGTTTATATTTAAAGAGAACAACATTCTAAAAGTTATTAGCTATCAAGGAAAAGAAAAAAATTAAGATCAAAGAAGAAAGGTGATATGAAATGGTGATAAACGACTGCTTTCAAATTTATATGTATCAAAATCTTTTGTACAGGTAGACTGATACCTGGGTCAAAAGATAATTGGATTCCAACTCCCCAAATAGCTCAGGAAATATCTGAGGCGTCGCTCCCTGGTACTTGATTTCATAATCCAAGCACAGTTACCTCTTGAGGCTTTTGTCCTCTTTGCCAAATAGTTATGTGTTCACCACCATAGTGAAAGTTTATCCCTGGAGGGCAAGAGAAAATACTTGTTATAATGAAAAGGATGACATTACAGATTTGAAACTCTTTTGTTTGTTTGTTTGTTTTTTGTTTTTCCATTTTTCCAGGCAGGGTTTCTCAGTATTGTTTTGCAGTCTGTCCTGGAACTCGCTCTGTAGACCAGGCTAACCTCAAACTCACAGAGATCTGCCTGCCTCTGCCTCCCAAGTGCTGGGATTACAGGTGTGAACCACCCATGCCCGGTCAGATTTGAAACTCTTGATGATATGTTTAATTAAATGTAAAAAAAATTGTTGGGAGAACTTGAACAGCCCTAATTCCAAAGGAAAATATACTGTGCTCAAGAGCTGGAAGATGGGAAATTGTCAGTGTCCATTTTCCTCCCTAGGTTAATTGACAGGTCTTTAAAACTCAAATCAAAACTCCAAAGTGTTAGTTCTAGAAATTGTGAAGATGTTTCCATTGATAAGATTGGCATCTCAAAAATTTACTCTGAAACTACAGTAACGAAAGTGCTGTGTAATAAACGGCACTACATACACACAGATAAATTAAGAGGAGTAAGAAGTCCCCAGTTCTACTCATACAGAGTCAACTGTTTTTCAGCAAGGGTATCAACTCAGACATGAGAAAGCAGTTTCCAGAAAACACTGCAGGAGCACTAAATGTTCATTTGTGTGTGTGGAGACATGCATGTGTATGTGTTCATGTGTGTATGCATGTAGACACCAGAGGTGGATGTCAAAGGCCTTTCTCAGGCATTCTCCACCTTATTTTTGAAGCAGGATTTTGAAGTTCACTAGTTTGACAAGACTGTCTGAACAATGAGGTCCACAGATCTTCTTATTTCTCTACCCCCTACCCCCAGTGGTGGAGTCACAGACATAAACTGTTGTGCACACCTTCTTATGCAGGTGTTGGAACCCTCACACTTACGCAGCTAGCACTTTAGTGGATGAGTCACCACACCAGCCTCAGATAAACATCTTCGAATTTGAAACTTTCCCATCTTACACCACCTACATAACTTCATTTGCAACAGACCCAAAAATAAATAACTATAAAACTTACGAAGAAAATAAAGCATAACTCCCTGATTTAGCAGTAGTCAACAATGTCATAGAATATTTCCAAATGAACCCAAAAGGAAAAACTTATTATGAATCAAGAGCTAAGAACCTTTCATTTTAAAAGATATAGAAATCCAATAACACACTAGGATAAATTATTTTTATTTATTTATTTATTTATTTTTGGTTTTTACGAGACAGGGTTTCTCTGTATTGTTTTGGAGGCTGTCGGTCCAGCCCGGCCTCGAACTCACAGAGATCCGCCTGCCTCTGCCTCCCGAGTGCTGGGATTAAAGGCGTGCGCCACCAACGCCCGGCGATAAATTATTTTTATTACATGACGTGACAGAGTCTTAGAACTGACAATAGATCAGTACTGTAACTCAGTTGAAGAAAGAAAACAAGCTTCAAAGATAGGTGGGAGACATCGGTTTCAAGGAAGGGACCTAAACAGCTACAAAAGTCATGAAGAAATGGTTGTCTTCACTAGTCATGGGGAAATGCACATTACAATTAAATTATGCAGCAGTAAAGTTTGCTCAAGGGTTGAAATTTAAATGACTGACTACTTTAAAAATTTGGAGCAACTAGAACTTTCACGCAGTACTTGTAAGAATGTAAAATGGCACAGTCACTTTAAAGTCATTTTTGTCAAGTTAAATTTGCATTTATCATAATGTAGTATTTTCGCTCCTAAGTATTTATTCCTAAGAGAAATGAAACATATGTCTACATAAAGACTGGTTTAAAAAATTCACAGCAGCTTGATTCATTATAGTCCAAGCCTAGAGACAATCCAAGTGTCTATCCACAGTTTGTATGTGGATAAACAAACTGTGTGCTAGCCTTACAGTGAAGTACCACTCAGTAGTAAAATGGAATAAACTACTGAAATGAAACATAGATGAATTTCAGAAACATTACACTGAGAAGGCCAGATACTGAATGGAGGGCGCACTGTGTGAATCCTCTTATACAGAATACTATAGCCAGAAGGGAAAACAAAGATTACCAGGGCTGGATGTTGGCACTGGGAGGATATAACAAAGTTACCTTTCTGAGATGGTGAAAGCATCCTGTGTCATGACTAGAGCCCAGTTTGCGCATATGGATAAGTTTGTCAAAGTCATCAGTTTGGAACATTTAAAAATGTGAGCACTTTATTGTATATGAATTACACCCCAATAAAACTAAAATGCTAGAAGATACTTAATGATAACATTAGAGTTTGGTGTCCTGTATCCTACTTGAAAACAGTAGCTGTATAGTCAGATATTCTCAACTACTTGTACAGTATTTGGCAGACAGTATGTAAACAGTAAATGTTAGATGAATAAAATACACAAACATCTGAATAGTTAAGTAAATGATACTGAATGTTGTCAGAAAACATATAAGCCATTTAAAAGTAAAAACAGGGTCAGTGAAATATCTCAGAGTATAAAGGCATTTGTTACCCTACGATGCATGTCCAATGGCCTTAGTTCAATTCCGGGAACCTACATGAAGGTGAAAAGAGAGAAACGACTCCACCAAATTGTCCTCTGACTTCCATACATCACATGCACTGCAGAGCACAAACACACACACACACACACACACACACACACACACCAAAATCACATAGTGATAACAGATTTTGTGGGTGTTTGTTTTGAGATAGGGTTTCTTTGGGTAGCCCTGGGTAGCTCTATACACCAGGCTGGTCTTGAACTCACAGAGATCTATCTGCCTTCCTCTGCCTCCTGAGTGCTTGAATTAAAGGTGTGCAGCACCACCTGACTGATAATAGATATTTTTAAGAGAAAATATATTGGGGGCATTCTAGAACAACTCTCTGTGTGCATGTTTTAAGAACCTACCATGATATGATTCCTGATAATCTGTCTGAAGTGCAAGGTCAACATCAACTACATGGTGAGATCAAGCCCAGCCTGAACTATATTGGATCCTGACACCAAAAACAAAAACGCAAAGAAAAACAAAACAAAAAAATTGGGACAAGAGGAATGGCTTCCCCAAGATTCAAGATCTCCATTTTTAAATACAGATATATATGTATGGGGATTAAAAAATAAAATCACTAACATCAGCCAATTAACAACACTTCAATTGTATCTAAGTTTCCATGAAGTAGACATCAGGATAGCAAAAGGGTTTGACATTCTGATTGGGACAGAGAAAAAAGGGGGACTCTATTAAGGGTACTGCTGGACAACATTAGTGCCGGTAGTGGGTCTTGGGTGATTTAAAAGGTATCAAGGAGTTCTCTGTGTTTGTATAGGCAGTGACGAGCTGGAAGGAACAGAAGCGGTATCAAGGAGAAGTGGGAAGTATCTTTTGATCCTTTTTAATTTCTCCCCAGAGAAAGCTATAGACTGAGTCAGTCTGTCTCTTGGAACATTCCAGAAGATGATTCTCTGGGACAATGGCCAACACAAGAACCATCTGTTTGGGAAGTTAGAATGTAAAGCTTCTCAAACTCTTCTTTCCTTTCTCCTCAAACGCCAGTTCCAAACTGGCACATGCTATGGTGACACTTCCATGAGTTTTAGTTAAATTGATAATAAATTTTGTGTGGACTTTAATTGGCATTTAAAAGTAAAATAAGCACACATTTTAGAAAGTATTTCTTTTCTTCTGGAATGACCATATCAATTGGAGAGCTCAGAGATGGAAGATACAACCCAGTTAAATCTTTGGATGGTGTGGCTGAGAAAACGCATCAAATCACACTTCACAGTCTTCCTCCAAGACATCATAAAGTTGCATTCCTAAGCAGTGTGGCAGTTGAGCAGGGCCATGGACTACTTCTGGAAAATTAGCTTTGTGTTCCTGGCTTAGAAAAGGCAGTGAAAGGCCCTTTCAAGACGTTTTCTTCTACCCTTCTCCCCTAATTTGATTATTATTGACACTGATAAAACAGTCTGTTTGGGACTTCAGAGACTAAAGCGGACAAATAGAAAAAGGTGGATATAACTTTTGTTGTGCAAAGTGACTGTGATTTAACTCAATTTCACTATAGTGACTGATTGCAGAGAGTAGGTATTTTATTCAAAATAATTACTTTTAGAAAAAAAACTGCATTGCAATAAAAAACCAGAAAGAAAAAAAAACTAAATTGTTTTTGTGCCTTAGGAAAAAAATAATGGGAGATTTTCAATGATCCTCCCATTGATGTGGTTTCTGGCTGGGTCAAGCTGGTAGCCAAGTTCACTGGACATTGTATGAGTTGAGATTTAGAGGAAGATTAAAGTTATGGCAGGTCTGGAAAAGGATGGGCAATTCCAGTTCACTGGCATTGAAAAAAATCTTCCAAATCTTATTATTTCAAATGTAGAATGAATTGTTTACTGGTTGCATACATATAGAGGTATTGCTTTGTTAGTCATATACTTCAAGTAAAACAAAAAAAAAATCACCAGCTGTGAAAGCAGCATAAGTGGATTCTGAAGTGTCTGCCCTTATCTGTTATGTCTCATGCCTGAAGAACCTGATGTCAACTCATCACGTAACACTCAATTTGCACAATAAATCATAAATCTGGAAACAAACTTTCAATGTATTTCCATTTATTTTCAGTTATTAAAGAAACTTTTCAAAAGCTTGGCAGCATAGCAGAATTAGCAGTGCAATTCAGTATCTTTGATAAATAGAAAGTATATTTGATGAAAATACAGTAAGACTGCCTCCTAGTATGCTTACTATATGGCAGTGTATGGAGTGGGAAAAGTGTGTAATTCAACTATTTTGAATCTTTTCAAATCTTTGTTTACATCAATGAGATATTTTATGTTGTGATTCTATATGAAACATTTATAAAATACTACATTCAAGAAGATTTCTCATGAAGTAGCTAATGAAAAGGACATGCAGGTTTTGTTTTGTTTGTCACAATGATGTATTAATTCCATAATACAAGAACTGAAAACCTCTAACAAAGATAAGAAAGCTAATAACTTAGATTTTTGGAGGGAGGACACACATATATACAACACACACATAAACACACTCACACACACACACACAGTCTGTTATATAATCATATATATTTTATATATAAAACTATAAAGATATAGAAATGCATCATTAGCACCCTTCATACAAATGCTAACCATGGCCGGGCGGTGGTGGCGCACGCCTTTAATCCCAGCACTCGGGAGGCAGAGGCAGGCGGATCTCTCTGAGTTCGAGGCCGGGCTGGACCGATAGCCTCCAATACAGAGAAACCCTGTCTCGTAAAAACCAAAAAAAAAAACAAAAACAAAAAAAAAACAAATGCTAACCATGAGTCAGGTGTGATTATTGTTTCATCTGGGTTTGCTTTATTAGAAAGCATGCATATAAGTATAGTTATTATATATATATACGTATATATATAATATGTAACTGTATAGTTACTACATATAATAAATATAGTTATATGTGTATATAGCATTGTAAGTCACTATATGGTTACATCCATAACATATTAATATATATATATGTGTGTGTGTATGTATGTATGTATATTTATGGGTAGGTGTCTCCACAACACAACACAATATGGAACTTTCTGATAGCCAGCAGGCTCAGTTCCCAAAGGCAAAGGAGCCACAGGGAGCAGAATGCTACTAGTTGTAAATAAAATAAAATAAAATAACTCACCACCCACGTTAAGCAAAACTCCAGCTGCAGATAGAGGCAGACTTGCTCCTGCCTCAGCCCCCAAGACTCCATAGCTGTGTTTCAGAAGGAATTTGAACCCTGCTTCCAGCTGCTAAGATCTGCTGCTCCAGGGACCTCCAGACCTGCCATACTAAGAGAGCTGCTGCTGCTGCTATCAACCTACAGACTTGCCCTTGGTTGACACCCAAAGCCCTCTGGGAGAGAGTTTTTTGAGCCACAGTACTTCCTAGGCCTCTAATAGCTCTCAGCAATACCCACTGCTATCAAGAGTTCAAATCTATCTCAGTTAAATCCCACAAAGCAATCTGTTGAATGTTTTATCCCATTTAGAGTTGTTAATCCCATATTGGCAATGAAGTACCTCATGTTTGTGCTCTGTGCCGTCTTCCCACTTTATTCTTAGAGGAGAGTAGAACCAGAACCCAAACAAAAGACTGTCTCTACCAACCATGTCACTGTGACTGTATATAGTAAAGTTCATTTTTAAATCCTTGAAAGTATTTGCCTTTTCCTGTAAATGGACTCTATATAAAAATACTAAACTTATTCAGTCCCCCAAAGACTTCTTTTTAGCCAGAGAGAAATGAAGTTCTCACTCTTCACCAAAGAAGCTTTGTTGTAGCACACAGAGACCATGACAAAAATCCACAACTGGTCAAACTCAACATATAACAGCTGCAGGGTGCCTATTCCCAATTTATATGTCCATAATATAACCTTTACACCTAAATTTCAGGGAAAATCTTGGAAGAGAGTGTGGAGATATCATAAGTGACAGAGGACAAGGACATTGCTGTGAGATTATGTCTTCTATGTATGACAGTGAACTGCACCAATGCAACCTTTAAAACATGGTCACCTAAACAAGATTTAGACAGTAACAACCCTAGTTGATATCCCAGCATGGACGAAGGAACTCTCACAAGGACCCACACCTAGATGAAGAGCTATAGATAATTAATGACTGCTGAGAGGGGGAGGACCACTCTTCTACAGAGAGGAGCCCCATAGTAGGTTATCCAATCCCAAGTAGTCAGCCCTAAACACATACACATGCGCAACACTAATTAGACTCAGCATGTGTGAGTGGGGGAGTGTAGAGGTGATAATAATTAAAGGAGGAGATATCATTAATTTGAAATGGAAATGGGGAACACAGAAGGAATTGGAGCCTGGAGTATATGGGGTGGAAATGGTGTAAATATAACAATCATTTATGAAATTCTAAAAAAAAAGTAAGGCAAAAGAAATTGTTCAGTTCCTAGACTAGTCCTATAATTCTGGTTTTTGTCCTTTGAAATTGGAGCACATTTCTTGGTTCCCATAAGAGAAGTTTTCTGTTTATCAAAAGCTGTTCCACCCATTTGCAATTTATCTATGAGAAATAATTTTTTAAGTTTATTCAATCTCATTCATATATTTCAAAATGCAAGTCTATATTTTGATAGCCATGGCAGCTGTCTGACAAGTATTTTCCCATCTCCCCACACACACCCTCTAGGACCAGAATGGAATGGCACTTTGTCTAAACTGCTTCTCAGGGAGTTCAGGCTTCATCACGTGACTTGCTTTGAGGTATTAATTAGGGGAGGGAAGCAAGAGAACCCAGTGCCCCATCCCACATGTCCTTCTCCCTCCCTGGTTTTATTGGCTCACACATTGTAATAAAACATATATCTGCCTCAATCATTGAACACAGTCTCCTTCTACATATAGGGTTTGCAAACTATCCTAATTAACTAGCTTTCCCTGGGGGCCACTTTCCCTCTTTGGTTAGAATCCTGTCAAAGATGAGTCGTAGGCTTAATCTGCCGCTTAAGCAGCCTTTTTCTAGCAAGACTCTTCCAAGATAGACAATAGGGGCAGACCAATGACACGGGTCATGTGAAATCAGTCAGATGACCTTCCTGAGTACAATCTATCTGGATACCTTTCTTGGTGGACAAGAGATTCTTTCCTCTTCCTTATGCCTTATCTGCCTGAGTCATTCACTGGGTAACTCTTTCATAAAGGAAGTTTATGCTGTTTTTTAATAGGAGTGAACCATATTTTACAAGTCATGAAAGTTGGGTCCATGATGGGATAGCCTTGTCTCTAGGGTAACTAGGGATTTCAGGGTCCATTAATATAAAGAATCCATAATCTGAAGCCAGGGTTGGAAATTCTTAGGCCAGGTTATGTCACTCAGTTAGGTGACATATAGCACAGGCCCCTGAGATACTTTAATGTGTCTATAGCCATCATTAACCTCCTTTCTTTTATAATATAATACATCATCCATCATCCTACATCAATTACTATTTATATATACAAAACAGTATTGACATACAATGTGGCTGAGAAATGAGTCACTTTATATTAAGTCCATGAAAATTTGGAGTTGTCTGGTACAGCAGATCAACTTAACCCTTCTTGGCTAGCACCAACTTTGCTTTTCTCCTCAATTACTCTTTCGGCTACCTCTTCTAAGTGGCAGATTTTGAAAAGCTTATTCTGGGTATGGGAGAGGAACACACATGTGTGCTTACCTATGGTTTCCATTTCAGACCACTGTAATAAAGCAAATTCACAATAAGGCAAACCATGTTTTTTGCGTGAAAGATATGCTTATATTATATTGTGCTTGACTAGGTAAAAGCATAATACCCAAAACAATGTGCATATCTTCATTTAAATATTTTGTTGCTAAAAGTTGCATGATTATCTGGGCCGTGGAGAAAAAAATAATAGCACATATGGACTTGCTGAACACGGGGTTATCGCAAAACTTCAGTCTATAAAAGCATAGGATCTTCAAGATACATTAAAGAGAAATACAGAAAATGAGCTATGTCTGTATAGTACATTACATTTATATATTATGACATTGTTTTATTGTACACATGCAACCATACCAATATAATCTTGGCAAGACAAGCATAGTATTTTTTTTAATTCATATGAACCATTAATTTTGAGCAGAGATTACAATCTACTTGGGCATCCTAGATGACCAGATTTGCATTTTAAAGTATTAAACCTTCTACTGGGATGACTCTAGGCATCCTGAAGGTTAATCATCAGCATGCCACATTCAGAGGGCCTGATGGCTGTCATTAGGATAAGATACTGTCGGTCATCTAAGAAAAAAAATTAACTTGAAAAGTGAGATAATAAAAATTTGACCCAAATGCTGAAGGAAAACTTCATACCCAGAACTGAAGACCCTACAGAAAAAGTAATTTAGAGTTGAGCACCGGGCACTGAGGCTTACTCACCCTTACTGTGTAACCAGTTCTCTTTTTTAAGTGCAGTAAGTCAAAATTCAAAAAGTTATGTCACTACAAAACCAAATCCCATCAGTTTTGGGGGGTTGGGTTTTGTTGTTATGCTTTTGTGTCTACTTTTTGCAATAGACTTTCCTCTCCTCAAGGTTGGTTTTGTAGTGCTATATAATCCAGGTTCTCCTTTAATTCTTGATCTTCCTGCTTCTGACTCTCAAGTGCTTGGATTACAACTGTACCCCTATTTATTGTTAAATGAAAATTTCAGGATAGTAATTCCCTCTTTTTTTCCATCCCTGCTTCTTATTCACACATTGTATATACCATGATTTCAAAATGTATTCCAAATCTGAGTGCTTGCCCAAACTACACAACACTGATTTATCACTTCTCATCATGGTTACAACAGGCCTTTCCTGTCATTCCTGCTATGGCTTGAGCCTGGCTTTATTGTCTCTCTTTATGGGTCATGTGTTAAAAGGTTCGTTTGTGAATGGTGATATCAGGAGACAGTGTGGGCCTTTATGAAGTAGAGCCTATTGGGTCATCTTTATGTCATGGGCATCCTGTCTTCAGATGGGTCTGGCGCAGTCTACATTGATCTGTCTGTTAGTTCTCTTAGAACAACTTTTATAAAAGCCCAAGCCTAACACTTGAAGAGCCGCTGGCTTTTTTGTCTAGCATTGTGATTCCTTCCTCTTGTATAGGTTCCCAACACTATGCTGGAGTGATGCCTTTGAGCTTCCAAAAACTTAATAAGAGGTGTGTGTGTGTGTGTGTGTGTGTGTGTGTGTGTGTGTGTTCACTCATGTCTGTGCATAGAGAGATCAGAGGTCAACGTCAAGTGTCTTTTTTTTCATTCTCCACCTTCTGTTTTGAGACAAGATGTCTCACTGAACCTTGGGCTCACCATTTGGGCTACACTAGCTGGCTCAGAAGTCTTTGGGATTCACTTAACTTTTCCCCCAGATCACTGTGATTATAGTTCCAAAAGTGTTCTTCACACTCTACCCATTAATACATATCTCCAGCCTGAACTTCCATTTATAATGCTAGGCTACCCTCAGCATTTGTTTATAATTTATGTATTTATTGTTATTGTATGTGTGTGATGTATAAGTGTGGGTGAACACTGTGCCACAATGACTGTGGTTCTTTTTCTACTGTGGGCTCTGGGACTCACACTCAGGTTTGGACAGCTAGCACCCTTATGCAGTGAGCTATCTGACAAGAACTGGAGATAGAAACCATTCAGCCAGGGAAGGGATCCCAGAGCAGCAGTTCTGAAAATGTCCTCACTGGAGGCCAGGATTGGCAGGAGAGTTTTGGTTCCTATTTCTTTAATATCTCCTAAATTTGCACCTTTACATGCAGGCTATATGACAGCACATGACTGAAACAGAGAGGGGGCGCCTAAACACTTCATGGCTGACCCAACTGAACAGATAAGCTTATCTGTCCCCTTTGCTTCACACTAACTCCCATACTACCAGACTATCAGCTCAATGATGCCCTATATCCTGTGCCCTCCCATATACAGCAACTCTGTTATCTATCTATCTATCTATCTATCTACCTACCTACCTTTCTTCTCCTCTTTCTTCATTCCTTTTTAATCTTTCACATGGGAATATGAAATTAATTTCTCTCTAAGATTCACCTTCTATGACCTGCAAATTTCATTCTGTGAATTCAAGAGACAAAAACCCAAAAGCCACTGACCTGGATTGAAGGCCCTCAAGTTTGCGGGACTCTAGTCCTCTAAACAAAGTTCACCAAAAAGCAAGAAAGACTGTCATTTTCAAAGGCAGTCCAGTATTCCTGTATCACCATTATCTCATTATAGTAACAAAATAATCTAATACAAAGATGATCACAACATTTTCTATGGAAACCTAAAATGGTCCAAGGACACTCTCAATCATCAGTACTTGATGATAAAAACTGAAGTGTGATTACAACTAAGGAAACACAACAACATTTATACAAGTCTGATAGGCAACAACAACAATAAAAATAATAGTACACACACTCTTGTTGGAAGATTAAAAATGCAAAGCAAATAGCTGCAAAAACAAAACTCTTGCCTTCTTCTGAGACACTATCTTTAATCTTAAACTCAGCTTTAACAATGCATTTGCAGCTAGACTGCTAATCAAAGGTGACCAACGTCGATAATCATCTGCAGACAGTCTGATCAGGTACAGGGATGTGTTCACTTCACCAGCAGCTGAATCAGCTGTTTACAGTCACTATTACATCCTGCAGTGGAACTTTACATGGCATCCGCTTTATTCACAAATGTAGGTAGTCTTGGCACTTCCTAGTGCCTGTCCTGGATTACAAACTATTTAAAGATTGTGAGGGCCCCATTCTTTAGTTGCTAGAAAATGACTGAGGTCCCAGTAGGGCTGTGCTGTTACAGAGCCTTCCATAAACACTACCTCTGCTTTGCACTTCTTTCTCTGCTTTTTGTTCGTGGGTGAAAAGTATAACAAACACAAAATCAGATAATGCTGGCAAGGAATTGAACTGAGAATGAAACTGGGCCTCTGTAGTATGGGTCCACATTTCTTAATAGAGCCCAACTCTAACAGTGTTGGGAGTTTTTTCTTAACAGGAAACAAAGATTGAAAAGGCAGATTACTGGCTTTTACATCCTCTTTTCATGGCACTATCCTAAGTTTAACCCAATTTCACAGGTAAGAATACTGAGAACTGTTTTTTGAAACTATATACACATGAATTTTAACTTCACAACATCCCCATAGGATTAGTTCACTTTAGTTCTACAAATTCAAATGAGGATTTTGCTTCTCAAAAAAGTTCAGTACTTGTCACATCATCACTGCGTCATTCTTTTTACCACCTTCCCATGTTAGGGTACTGCTAGTCTGCTGGTAGATCTCATCCTCACCCACGTGCACTTACACATGCGCGTGCACACACACACACACACACTTTCCCAGGAACTGTGGTATCCTAGGTTATCAAAAGATGTAACTCACTTTCTGCATAGGAAAAAGTCAGTTTGGGGAAATCTGCCCCTTGCCACATTGGAAGAGCCTTGGGAAATTAGAATTTTCAGTGACCTTTAGGAGAACAGGAATCTTCAAGACAAAAGTCAATGCCTGCAAGCCAGCTTGCCAAGCATGCTCCCGGAAGTGCCCCTGACCCAAAGTCATGAGTTTTACAGCGGCCCACTTTGCTTTAATATCCTCCCTGGGCACCACCTGAGACTCCCATTCTTGGATCTGAGAGGAACCAGGTACCAGCCAGCCAGAGAAAAACCTTGCAGAGGGATTAAAAAGTACCTGTTCATAGCCTGAAAGTTTGTAAAGAAAGTACCGAACACAGACTTCCCATCACATCAAGAAGAAAATTTATGCATCGCCTTTGAGTTCAACTTCTCCATTAAAGCTTTTTCCCTATAATCTAGGGAGTTCTTATCTTGGTGACTTATGGTGTTATGGAGGGGCTCATGCATGGAAAATGTCAATAGAAATAGTAACTCTGGAAGGGAAGGGCCTCCTAATTAGTCCCCATTTAGATTTTATGATGGCTTTGAGATCTGCTCATCCTGACAGTGCGCACTGTGGTTACATATTGTTCTAGCCTGAGGGAACCATAGGAAAATCTAGATTTATTGTACCTATCATACCAGCATATTTCATTTGCTATTATGAGCAGCCATCTCGCAATGATGCAGGAGTATTTATTACAGATTAAATTGTAGGACCTGGATGGTTTAGTGAGGTTCTTGAGGTATCATTTATGTCATTAACTGGCTCATTATCAGATCTGCGAGTCTCCATTCTTTTCTGAGCCTTGCATTTGAGCACGGAGGCGTCCAGACTGGAGGAGCTTCCGGACTGTATTTTGTCGTGGCAGGCATGAAGTTTGAACACAGACAAAGCAAATCGCTTGCATCAGCCCCGTCTTGTTGTTTCACCTGATTTCCTGCAAGGTCCTGGCAAATCCCTCTTTAGAGCGGTTTGCTGGGGGTCAGGGCAGCCCGGCTCATTCTGGCAGGCAGTTCCGTGTGGTTCAGGTGCTCCTGTGGCTGGGGTGGATGAGGGCGGGAGAGAAGCTGGAGCCCCGGGATCCAGGGATTTACTTTCAGAGGTGGCTAAGCTAATTAGGTTAGAAGTGCCTGGCTGCCTTCTAAAGATGCAGCCTCCAGTTTTTCTTCTGTGATAAATAACCCCACGTTTGAAAAAGGAGGAAGGGAGAAGAGAAGGATGTGTGAAATTTAATTGTGGTTATTTAAGAAGTTAGCTGTTGTTCCGTGCTGATTATCTGCAGCAATGGTTGGACGCTCTCTCACATCTCCTACCCTTGGGACTACGTTTTTACTCCACCTGGAAAACTGGGCGAAGAGGAGTCCGATGACCGATCAGGACAGACATTTTATTAAAGATAGCAGAATACTCTTGTTGAAGACAGGCTGGGGGAACATTTAAAGAAATACTCAAGAGCACCCTGTTTACCCCTAACCTCCCTTGCTTGGGTCTCCAGCTTCTATTTGCATTGGGTGTTTGATTCCTAGTGGGGGGCTTTTGTTGCTGGTATTTACCCTATTTACTCTCATATATTGCTTTTTCATAAATTCCAGGGAATGGCATTTAAGTTTCTGTGTTCTTTGGTATTAAAATACTCTCCGGTGTATGCATAAAAGTACCTATAGAAATGCTGGACTCAAATTCACAGGTTATCTGGGGAAGAAATGCCTGGTGATTTAATTGTTGAGCATAATTAATTCATGGCATAGACATTAGTTCTTGGGAAAAGCTCCTTTTCACAAAGGAAAATCGCAGGTAGAAACTATTATGAATGATTTAACCAGTTTTTAGTATGATATTATACATCTAGATCTGAGACAACAAAATTCTTGGTCACTAATAATTGCATAGATGAACCTTTACAAAATAGTTTCCTTTTTTCATTTATAGTGCTAAATGAAGTAATTTCAGTATTAACTACCAGCAGCAGAAAAATGTACAAACTGACTCACAGCCACAAGAATACCTCTAATAAAGTCAGTCAAATATGCAATGTCCTGGTTGAACTAAAATGGGCAGTATGGGCTGGGCGGGCACTTCTCGTCCCAAGCTGAATTTGCAGTGGTGTTGCACTAGGAATACTGACAGTCCTAACCGAGTGCTCAGCTGTCTTGTCTTCCAACCAGTTGTACCAAAGGGGGCTGTCTGATGCTTCTCATTTTTACTTGTTGAATGTACATTAGAGTTAATGAAGCAATGTAGAAAGGTCAGAAGGAAACATTTTTACTTTTTGCTGCTTAGCAGAATAACTGAGTGCCTTGATGGCAATGTTGTTGCCTCTGTTGTTAGAGCAGGAAGAGGCTGCCCAGCTCCTTCCAGAGCCTGACACTTCCACTAAGCAAGACTTGGTAACAAGGCTTCTATAATTTCTAATTTGCCCTTTGTGAGCAGGATTGTCTCTCCCACACATTGTTTAGAATCACACTGTGATTTTTCAGCTTGACTCTAGCTTTTGTTGGGTGCATTTTATTTTTATCAAAGTTTAAACAATTTTAAATTATTCCTAACTTATCTCTAACAGAAACTGTAAGATCATATAACTCCTGCAAAAAGAAAACAATCAGAAGAACATACTAAGGCCTTCATTCCTTGCCGCCCCCCACTTAACCCTTAAATTAAGAAACATCATTTGCAAGCAGAATTTAAGTAGCATGTGCAAAATTTCTTTACCTACTTGTGTTTGTTCTGGTGTGTTAAAAACTCATTAATTCTCAAGTCAACCTTTTAATAATGGTGGAGAACCAAAATAAAGCATAGAGAATTACCCTTAGAATAATGTGACCATTCAGAGACACGTTTTTTTTTCTCACCAGTTAAAGACATCATTTTATAAGAAAGCAAATCTAAATACTGCCCATCTTTGTACAAGTTCTGTGCTTAAAGGGGCGATCCATAAGCACCAGGCAGTGCTGTTTGTGCGGTCCCTTGAGAAGCAGATAATTACATACATGTGTGTATATATGTATGTATTTGTGCTCCACAATACCTGAGTGGTTAGCCAATTAAGCAGAACTTAGCACTAAATGAGTCATCTCTTGTATTTGCTGTATACTGCAGGCACTCTTGAATAAATAAGATCTGCGCTGCTATAAATAGGCTCCCTGAAAGAGGAGTTTTCTCTGTGGTTTCTTTGTAATGCTCCTCTCCCAGGCTCACTGCTTGGATTTTTGCATTATAGTCTTAATATTGAGCCTGCTCATTAATCTCCGTCCTTTTTTGAGGTTAGTCTAGGCTGTTCCCGTAGCTGTAGCACTCATTGGGTTGCCGTAGGAACAAGAGAGCCGAGTAAATATGCTTATGGAAAAGAAATGACTACTAATTAAATGTGAATAGCATTTATAAATTGCCTCGTTCTCACAAAATGCAGAACATAATGTGCTTTGATGTACTTCATTAGTAAAAGGCACCTATATTTTAAAAATATATGCTAGTAGAGAAAACCAAATTTTAATGCGAAATTCATCTTTCCTTGCTTTCGTTTTCCCGCTGACTATAAATCCTGTAATTTAATGCAGATATCCTTTTACTGCATTTACGTGGCAGAAAAGGACATTTGGTTGGCCTGTGAAACTGCTGCAAACCTTCGCTGTTCTCTAACCAAAGTATAATTCCTTTTTTTTTATTGTTCAGAGTACTGCCTTTCTATTACATTTTAGCCAGTAAGGAATGGCTCGCACCGTCCAGTTCGAACCCAAGTAGGCAGTATTTTCTCATCACACGGTACTGTGATCTTTGCCTGCCTTGCCTGTAGAATCAGGACTTCGGTGTGAACTGCAGAGCCAGGTTTCTTTCGGTCACTGGGCATCTTTACTTGTGCTTTGTTGGGACACAAAGCACCCCTCGCCCTTTCGGAGACTGGAAGGCCCCAACTTCATTGTTACTCTGTGTCACAGCAAAAAACTCATCGGGTCCAGGCGTGATTCCGCAGTGGAAGGGTGCGTCTGGGACGTTTTGTCGTTTCTTTGGGGGACCGGGACATTTGGAATTTACTTATTTCCAAACAGCTGGTGGAGGAGTAGCTCACAGTACCGCGCATTAAATCTTTCTATAACAAGTCTGTCTGTAATCCAGGACAGGCCAGGCAAAAGCTTTGTCAACTCCAAAGTTCCAGTGGAGTGCTACTGCAGTTTGATGATTGCTTTCCAAGGATTTTTTTTTCTCTAGGAAGGACCCAAATCACTGCCTGTCAAAACAGCAAGAAAATTTTTTAAAAACGCCTGGGTTGTGTTTTTTACACACATATATAATGTTATGAACAATCCACTTTACATTTCTCTTTGTTTCTAGAATACGTATGCGCATATGCATGTAACTCAGCTTGCCTTCAAGTTCCTATCTTTCCGGAAACCTTAACAAATGATCCTCTATTCAGATGAGAATCCCGGGCGCCCGGACAGGAGGCAGACAGGGAGAGTTGTTTCCGGGCGCTTGTAATGGCTGGGCATGCGCAGTTCAGTCGGGCAGCGGTAGTTTGACGGCTTGTTGTGTGGATGTGATTAACAGGACTTTCTTTTGGTTGATTTTCAGCAAAGCATTTGTTGACAAGCTACGTGCCAAGTTGACAGTAGTGAAGAGGCGATTGTTTGTTCCCTGAAGTGGCTAAGTCCTGACTTTTTATGTCTGTTCTAGGAAAGGAGACAAGTGAGTCCGAAGATGCTTAGCATTTAATAGATATTAGGTTCGTGCTATCCCTAATGAATGTGATTATTCTATAGTGTTTTGCGTGGCTTTAATTTAAAGTAGCATGAATCTAATAATGTCTGATGAGCAAAATTAAATCACGGGTATTTTGTAGGCTTTCAATAAATGCATATAGAATTTAATTGAAAAATAAACTTCAAAATTATTGATCTTTAGAACTTGATTGCCAACTTTCTGAATTACATTTAGTCTTATAAGTGCTATAGGAAAAAGCGTTCTAAATTAACTTACATTATTATGAATTAATGAATGAGAAAGACTTTATGAAAGACAACTCTGTCCACTCATCACTAAATTACCTTTGTTATTTGAACTCAAGAGGAAGACTATACATAAACGGTCCAGTTAAACTCACAGCATTAACTTCAACTTGTGTGTTTAGATAACACTGCATTCTGGTTCTGTTATCAAAATACTGGCAATTCCAACTGAAATTCACAGCAAACTATTTAACAGCTAATACTAGTTTTTTGTTTTTGTTTTGGTAAATAACAGGGAGAGAATTGTCACTGAGCATTATGTATCGAGAGCAATGCAAACTGCCTTATAAGCATCACCTCTTTAATTCGTATGAAACCCCACAAGAGAATGCAAATACCCCCCACTTTTATATGAAGAAGATGAATTTAGAGAAATAAGCTACTTTTTCTGAAGCTATGAATAACAAGCCAAGACTCACATCATAGCCACATTCCATTGCTTGCTTTGATGGAAGCACTTACACAACACTTCTTTTTTTTAATCTTAATTTACTTTTCGTGTGTGATATTTTACTGCAACAAACTACTCTGTGATATCATCAATGGTTAATATCTACTTTATTCTTCTTTGCTGATGAGTAGTGTCCATGGTTTACTTCCTGTTGATGTATGGACCTAGACCTTGGAAAACTGATACCCTTGCAAATCCTCAAAATATATCTTGTGATTGCTCAGGTTCATTCTATTTTTCTGTCCCATTTTCATTTCTTCAACAAACTAGAATCCAAGTGTTAGTATGCTACTCACCTAGAATTCACATCTCCTAAAGATGCTAAAGATATCTTACTTGATAGCATTTCAAGAGATAAAAATATTCATGTAAAGGTTGTGTTTGTCCCAAAAAATAGATTTTTACATTAAAAATAAAATAAAACATTGATTCTTAAACCCATATAAGGATTAAATTATTGATGTGGATTAAGAACAGACATCAACAAACATTTATAATTTTATTGCTTCTGAGGTTCTTTTCTCACTGAGAAAATCAAGTTAATCTCCTAGAAATGCTTTATGCGGGGTTCCTTCACATTTACGGAAGTCAAAGTTTCAGATACTTTGGGAGTTGTAGTGACTCTTATCTCTAAGCACCACAAAGTACCATAAGTAGATTGTGCTGCTGCTTGCCTTCATTGCCTGGTTATCCCAGACTCTCATCAGAAGAATAACATTTCAAGACTGGCTTGTAGCCAACTCAAGACTCTAAATAGGAGAAGTCATTTTATTTAGAGTGTATTTCTGTTCTGAAATGTTTAGAGACATTTTTACTAAGATATATATCATACATTTCAATTTTTCCTATATTAAATAAAACCAATATTGGTGTCAGGCAATTAAGCTTCATTCACTAAATACCTGATCTCAATAAACCAATACAGTGTTGCCACAAAGACACAGGTATTAACCTCACAGTATCCCAGGCATGTGACGGTAGGTAAATTACACTGCCTCTTCATATTCATTCTCTCCCTTTTAAAGATAAATGTTAACCTCTCTTCTGATTACCCTTCCATGTTTTATGAGGATCATGTGACAGACATAGTGGATGTGAAAAATGAGAGAATTTGAAGCCATATACGATTAAATATTTCTTAAAAGTTGTATTTTATCTTTCTCTCAGGACACTAGACCCTGCTATGCCATGTTCTTATTATCAAAGAATATTCCTATTAATGAAGGATAAGTATTTTCCAAATCCAAATGCAATGTTCTTATTTTATAGGGACATAACCATACCAATGCATTCTGTACAGCTTTCTTAACATAGTCTGTATCTTTTCAATAAATCACATATATATTTAAAGAAAGATAAATTAAATACAATGCATGTGCCAACTTGACATTGTGTTATCTTATTGGTAGTTTAAATGCTAATTAATGGATACACTTATTTTTAAATAACGGAAACATTATTGTGCTCATAACAACCTATGATTATTTCTTTTTTGTGGTTTCTGTGTTTGAACTCATAGGTAACTTCAAATCTCCCACTCTTAATCATAACTCATATTGCCTTACGTGAGAAAATTGAGCTGGGTTATTAATAATTGTCTTCAATATTTTTCTTGTTACTGTTGTTAAATCTGTGACAAAAGCAACTTAGGAAAATAAAGACTCCTTTCGGCTCACAGCTTGGGGTACAGTCCGTCATGGGGGGAAAGAAACAGCAGCAAGAATTTGAGGCAACTGGTCACATTGCATCTACAGTCAAGAAACAGATAGTGATGAATGTCAGTGCTCAGCTTTGCTCTCCTTTTTATTCACTCCTGGCCTCCAAGCTATGAAACATGCTACCCAGAGTGAGGGTGAGGGTTTCCCATCTTGTGAATCCAACCTATAATCTCCCTAATAGACATGTGCAAAGGTTTCTCTTCTTGGTGATTCTAGGCACTGTAAAACTGATAACCAATATTGACATTCCTGGTTATTTTTACGGCTTACTAATCTATGCTCTTATTTCAGTTTTCTAGTAAAACAACAAAGATTTTCTTTTATCTTCAAGTATGTTTACTTTTGTTTTTTAGTTCCTATATCATAGAAATGTTTTGAAGCATGTTGAATGTTATCATAAACATATTATATAAACATATACAAATGGAGGAAGAGTGTGTGTGTGTGTGTATGTTTTGGAAGGGAAAATTATGAAGCAAAACATCAAAATTATAAGTTGGTTGTTTTTTTTCTCTTCCTTTTTTTAAAATTTAAGTTAGAAACAAACATGTTTCACATGTCAGTCCCAGCACCCTCTCCATCCCCTCCTCCCCTACCCTCCCTACCAGGCCCCCAAGTCCCCCACTCAATCTCCACTCCGATCCCCAGGGTCTGTCATTTCATCCAGGGCAGGGCCTAGGTCCTCCCACAAGAGTCCAGGCTGGGAGAGCATCCCTCACTGTGGGATGGGCACTCAAAGTCTATTTGTACACCAGAGATAAATACAACCCAAGGCCCCATAGATTGCCTAGGCCTCCTCACTGACACCCACATTCAGGGGGTCTAGGTCAATCCCATGCTGTCCACCCAGCCATCAATCTGGGCTCTAAGAGTGACCCCTTGTTCAGGTCAACTGTTTCTGTGGGTTAGACCAACCCAGTCTTGACACCTTTGCTCATCAGTTCTCCCTTTCTGTCACTGGATTCCAGGAGTTCAGTTCAGTGGTTAGCTGTGGGTGTCTGCCTCTGCTTCCATCAGTCGCTGGATGAAGGTTCTGTTTCCTAGACTCTCTGGCAGTGGGATTGTAGGCTGGCACTCCTCTGATTCATGTCTAAAACCCATATATGAGTGAGTACATACCATGTTTCTCCTTTTGTGACTGGGTTGCCCCACTCAAGATGGTTTCTCCTAGTGTCATCCATTTGCCTGCAAATCTCAGGATTCCATTGTTTTTTTTTTCTGCTGAATAGTACTCCATTGTATAAATGTACCACATTTTCTCTATCCACTCTTCAGTTGAGGGGCATCTAGGTTGCTTCCAGTTCTGTCTATTACAAATAATGTTTCTATGAACATAGTGGAACAGACATCCTTGTCATATGAATGTGCATCTTTTGGGTATATGCCTAAGAGTGGAATTGCTGGGTCATGTGGTATACTGATTTCCATTTTCCTGAGGAATCTCCATACAGATTTCCAAAGTGGCTGTACGAGTCAGTATTCCCACCAGCAGTGAAAGAGTATTCCCCTTTCTCCACATCTTCTCCAGCATGGAGTTTTTGATTTTACCCATTCTGACAGGAGTAAGATTGTATCTCAGAGTTGTTTTGATTTGCATTTCCTGGGAGACTAGCGATGTTGAGCACTTTCTTAAGTGTCTCACAGTCATTTTAGACTCCTCTACTGAGAATTCTCTATTTAGTTCTGTACCCCACTTTTTTATTGGATCCTTCAGTGTTTTGGAAACTTTCTTCTTGAGTTATTTGTAAATTTTGGAGATCAACTTCTGCCAAGCTTTCATAAATAATAATAAGTCTCTATGTCCTTATTTGAAGGCTGGAGGTCACATAGAAAAAGCAAAACTATACTGAGGAGCTTCCCAGTGTAAGAAACTCTTGAATAGACATTTGATGCCACGATTAATCTTGAACTGTTTCCTTTTTAATCTGCATTCATTTGTGCCAGACAAATAATTTGAATTTATAATAATTTTAAAAATATTTTATAGTGTGTGTGTGTGTCAGCCACAGTGTATGTGTGTGGTGGTCAAAGACAACTTTGCAGGAGTTGTTTTGTTCTTTCTACCTTGGATTCCAGGGCGAGATCAAACTGTTCTCATCAGGTTTTCATGGCAAATGCCCTTACCCACCTCGCCATCTTGCCTGCTGCCTAAAAAAAAGGTGTCTTTAGTGCAAATCTCCCTTTGAGAACATTGAGGTTTTATTCACTGGATAGCCACTGAAAGATTACTGTGTTAGAGGCCACTGCAAAATCACAGAGAACACTTCCATAATCACCAGCGAGTTCATAATAAAATAAGTTGCAACCAGTAATGGCACTGTGAATACAGTTCAGTTATGGGGACACTGCAGCAGGAAGGAACGGAGAGGCACCCGCTGCCTGCCTCACTGAGTGGGAAACATGGGTACCAGTACTATGTGCAGCTGCTAGAAGAGAGATAGGAAATGTCTCTGGGTCTGTCGATGAACATTCAGAGACGCAAGAACATGAGAGAGACCGGGCAGAAGGGACTGAAGGACCCGAAACTGAATTATTAGAAGGAAATTTTATAGAAACTTCTTCACCGAAGTTTAAATTCCCCCTTACTAGCAAGGAGTCCTTACAGACACTTGTAACCACAGGAAAACACAACCTTTGCTTCAGAAAGATAATAGTGTTTATAGCACAGAGAATGGATATAAAATAGTTTATCAGAAAAGCAAGGCAATTATACTTAAGTTAGCTTTAACATTCCAAAAAAAAGTTTTAAAATGAGCTTTTAGTGTTCTGCATCACCTTCCCTGGAGTTTAAAGTCTTTCACTGACCAAGTGGCACCAGAAGCAGGCTCGGGGTAGAGCTGGATGCTGTTGCAATTATAAGTAGTAAGAGGTCATACCCTATAGAAGACAGGTACTAAGAAGATGCTTTCCTTTTGAATGTTTTTCCTTCATCTTTGGTTTCATTGGACAAATGTTGCATACATTAGACTGCAATGGTTCGTAGTAAGTAGAACCATGAACAGGTGACAAGAACAACTGATGTTCACTTTTGCTATCTTAAGTTTAACACATTACTTTTGAAATGTACGGTACTTGGAGTGGAGGGGGTGTTTCAGGTGCTTGAAACCCATAGTCTGATTTCACGTACCAACCTCCAGCTCCTGGCTCATCTTCCCTGGGAACTGTTCTGAAGATGCTGGGTTTCTATGAAGCACCCATGTGCTGCTGATCCTAACCTCCCCAGCCTGAGAAGCAAATGCCTGCTGACCCTTTGAAAATTCAAGGAAATTTATGATTTTCACAATCTTTTAAAAAAATTCTCTTCATTTACATGCCTATCGAATCATGGAATGTTAGAGTCAATGTGGCAACCTGAGAATTTCATAATAACCATGCCCATATGTGTGTGAGAAAGCATACTACATGAAACCAATCTTTGAATTGCAAGCTTCTGGATAAAAATCTCATGAAACACTCGAATTCAACTCTAACTTAAAGCAACTGTAAATGGACTGTGTCTAGCCTTGTCATCTGGTGAGAGTTCTATTTCCTGCAGATAATTACAATCTAAGTAGTCCACATTGTCACATATCACAGTGTCAGGAGGGCACTATGAGTACATCATGGCTTTCCTCACAATGAAGCCTGAATTAGACAGATAACTTCCCTGACTTCTGAGATAAACCTTGTTAGTAGAGACCTTCCTTACAACTCCACAGAAAGCATGTGTTCTTTGCACTAACAAAATACCTGAAACATAATAGACTACAATAAGAATACCATTCTAAGTGAAAGACATGTCCAGGGATGTGCATAGTGTTTTGTGTAATACCCTTGATCACGTAAGATCTCTACTTTTGCTTTGTTTATTGGTTCTTGAAACTTCTAAAAACAATGACTCCAAGGTATAGGTGTGAGAAACCCAGAGAACAGAGGGGGCTATAAAAGAAGAGAAGCTAGAGGGAGAGGTGAACGCAGCTTGAGAACAGCTCTGGGTTCTCACGTCTATACCTTAGAGTAATTCTTAGCATTTTTCCTTCTATTACACCCCACATGCATTTGTCCATCATGTGTTTTCGTGTCTGCCTTACAAATGCCTTATACACTAACCATTTTTCAGATGGTTTAATAACTATTATCAATTTTCCATTGCTCTGGCTTTGTCTTCCTTCCCATTTTCCTTGTTTCCCATCTCCTTTTGTTATCAAGTTCCATGTCTATAACCTTCTTCTTTTCCAGGTATTATGTTTTAATATGTTACTTTGCTTCCTCTCAGTTGTACCCCTAAAGAACCTCATATTCTACACAACTGTTCCATAGTCTCATGTCCATGTCATATCAGAGTGTAGTGGTTAGGTACCTGATCCAATGTATTCACAAGTAAGATAGACATTCACCAACGTTTATGTTTATTTCATGTACTCTAAGCAGCATCCTAAAAGATGACCCTACCTCTGCTCTTGTCTTCTCATCACTCTGTTCATAACCATCAAAGGTTTGCCTGGAAAAATTAAAAATCCCCAATAGAAAAGACAACAAAGTGCATGTTACACTGGCTTCAAAGACCTTTTCTGATCCATTCTGCATTTAGACTATCTGTGTAACAGTGTCCTTTCTATTGACTATACTGTCATCACTTCTGTCCTCCTTACCTTATGATAATCTACTCAGCTAGGCAAGACCCCACCTTAACTAAAGGGAAGACTGTTCCATGGGTTGGGGTCCTGGGCTGAATACAAAGGAGAAAGTTAGATAAGCAGTAGCAATCCCGCCCCATGTCTGTGTGTCTCTGCCTGTGTCTGTGTCTCTGTGTCTGTCTCTGTCTCTCTCCTCCCCCTCCCTCTTCCTCTTCCCATCTCTCCCGTCCTCTGCTTCCTGACTGTGGCTACATCGTCACCAGCTCCCCTAATCTCCTGATGGACTGTGCCTTTGAACTGCAAGAAAACACAAAATCTTCCCTCCTTAACTCTCTCTTGTCAAGGCATTTTATCACACGATAAGAGTGACTAATACAGAAAGTACAGCTACTGAATAGTGTATGTTATCTTAACATTTGAGTGTCTGCACCCACCTACCCACAAACACACACATAAAGTCTTATTATACATACCTTTTCAAGTTGCCTCATCACATGCCACACCATAACAGAGCAGTACAAAAAATATGGTACAAAGCTGAGGAGACTTAATGTCCTTTGTAAGTGATTCTTCCTATCCAGCATGCCATCTGACATACACCTTAGTTTGCATGAAGATGCCAGCTACCCACAGTCGGAATTCTTTGCCTTCCCTGTAAGTCTGATGCTCCCTTACTTCCCTTACATGTTTGTTTGTGTGCCCCAATCCTAACGGCGTCTTCCCTGATCATTCTATTTAAATGTGTAGCTTTCCTTCTAGGGTACTCCCTAGCCTAATTTCCTGTCTTATGTTTATGTATGGCAATAATTACTACCATATTTTGTACATATGCATTTGTTTATGCCCCGTTCCTTCCCTCTAGAATGGAGGTTCCTTAACAGGGAGGTATGTCTGTTTCACTCACCTCCATGTCTACTGTGTGTCTTATACTCCATAAATATTTTCAATGAATGACTGACTGCATTAATGAATAGAGCCATATGCTGCATAACAAAATGCATAAACATATATATGGATATACTTTCTCAACCTGTTCCTTTACTTACACTCCACATCACATATTCCACAAAGAGATACTAAAATGTGAGCAATAATTAACATGCCTGAACTTTGCAGCCGACATTATGGTTTTGAATTTTCTATGCCCTGCTCATCTCCTGGAAAAGAAAAATTCTCCTGTTCTAGATTTTCATTGGTAGTAGTTTCTTCCTTTTTCTAAAATTGTTTCTCTTCTTTTCTACCCTACCCCACCGTTTCTTTTTGTGAAGTCTCATGACAGTAACTTTCTTCTTTCTTGGGTATTATAATTTAACATTTTACTTTGGTTCCTCTCAGTTATATCACTGAAGGGATATCTTAGTACAAGAGACTAACGCATGATAGAGAAATTTGTTGGCTTCTTTGGGGTCCACCTAGATAAATACATGTCTATGGTTTCATTTTTATTGTTAAGGTAGAATAAAACTATCTCCATGTAAAATTTTCGTTAAGTGCACCATATGCCTCTATAGGCTAGTGGTGGTTAGGGGATTCAAAATAAACTATATTGGGTTGACTACAAGAAACACTGAGTATAGATATTGCTGCTTCCCATGAAACTGACAGTTCTGAAAACACTGTTTACTAGGTGTTATGGGTCAATGAAGCAGCTAAGAGTTGATCTGACCTTCAATTAAACAATCATACTTAAATTTATGCAAAAGTCTTCTATGGACTCACCCCACTCTGCATGTCTTAAGTGCAATTAACAGAATAAAAACCATGATAATAAGCTTGGTCTACCCCACGATATCTACTCTGCTCTGACACACCTCTTATTAGAGCACAGATCTAATATTTACATTTTCATTGTTTACTTAAGGGTTTATATAATCCACCAGTTAATAACTTAGAAATGTGTCTTCAAAATTATTCTCCCTACAAGGAGATCATGAAAGGAAAGAACAGCCTTTTAGGGCCAGTTAATTATCAGATCAAATTAAAATATTTATTAAATTTGTATAATATAAATTTAATAGCAAATCACTAGAATAGGATAGGTTTTTTTCTTGTAATGATGGAAAATACTTTTCCAACTCTCTTTTAAGGTTATATCTGCTACAAGGGATTGGCATGTGTAATTACAATATCATGAATACTTAAATTTCTCTCATGCTGAGAAAGCCCTGAGAAGGCTGCAGCTTGCACACTGACTCTGATACATGACCTTTCAACTGGAAAACAAAATCATGCTGCCCTAGACTGATCTGTTGCATTCATTCTACTGTACCTGACAAAAAGCAGCACGTGTCTGAGACATGACCACTTGCAGTCTGCACAAAATCAACCACAAGGCTGTCTGAGACTTGTAGGCAATGCATTCCTGACTGCGGGACCAAATGCTGGAGTTTCTGTAACAGACTTAAGGGACTCAGCTTGTCACATGTTTTTCTAGATTATGTCCCTTTATGTTTTCCCAAGTGTAAGTACAATCTAAAATAAAAAATAAAATTTGACACATTAATGATGAGCATTTTGAATGGTAATGGATATTACCTACTAAAATTTATTTCCTTTGATTTATAAGATTGGATAAATTGCAAAATAATATAGAGCAAAATTGTATAAATTTCTATGTCATTATCAACAATAAGCTTTTTTACATCACATAAGTACATATTGTCAACTTATATGTCCATCAAAATAGGGGAAAATGGCAGTAAAAGGGTTGTTTTGTTATTTATGCTTTTGTGATGGTTTATAATGACAACTCAGCTAGCAAATGAGCTTCTGGGCTGGCCTGCAAAGGAATCAAGATGCCTTAGCTGTAGTGGAAAGACTCCACCTTAAGTGAGGGGAAAATTGTTCCGTGGGCTGCTGTCCTGGGCAGAATACAAAGTGAATACAAAGGAGAAAGTTGGATAAGTAGTAGCAATCCTCCCTCCCTCCCTCCCTCCCTCCCTCCCTCCCTCCCTCTCTCTCTCCCTCTCTCTCATAGGCTCTCTCCCTCTCTCTCTTTCTCTTCCTCCCTTTTTCTCTTCTCATCTCTCCCCTCCTGGGCTGGACTGTACCTTTGAACTGCAAGCAAACACAAAATCTTCCCTCCTTAACCCTCTCTTGCCAAGGCATTTTATCACACGATAAGAGTGACTAATACAGAAAAGATTACTATTGAACAGTGTGTGTTGTCTTAACATTTGAGTGTCTGCACCCACCCACCCACAAACACACACACATAAAGTCTTATTACATATATCTTTTCAAGTTGCCTCATCGCATGCCACACCATAACAGAGAAGCACAAAAAATATGTGGAGTACAAAACTAAGGAGACTCCATGTCCCTTGTAAGTGATTATTCCTATCCAGTGTGCCATCTGACATACACCTTAGTTTGCTTCCATTTTTACAATATAGTTTTCCTGTGAGTAGCAATAACAGAAATAATGACAATGGCAAGTAGCAGCAAAGGTATGAACCAATGAGAAGAAACAGAACCCAAGTGCTGGATCAATGTCCTAGAGACCTTAGGCCTGACAGATGTTCACCTTGAATGGCCTTTTTGCAGCCATGGCTCCCAAATCCTCTGCAGATTGGTGATGAAAATTGGAGCAGGGAATGCAGTGGGAAGTTTCTGACATCTAATTCATCACCCAAGAAAGAAAGGAACCGCTACAATAATCTGAATGGAAGTGGCAGTACCATTGTGAGTTGTTGAGTACCAACTTTCTCTATCCAATTAGGACAGTATCTCTTCCACTATAGATGTAATTTTTCTTTATCTCTGGATCTTGCCGTTCCTTTTGGCTCCAGCTAAGAAAAAAACCCCGGTCCCCGTCCTATCTTGTCTCCTTCACTTTTCATTTCATTCATCTCCTCTTTCCTATCATCTAGATATTCAGGGACCTTCGTACCTCTTGTTCAGACTCCTAAAACAGCCCCAGCTTCCCTTTCTTCTGGCAGACTCCCACTTCTCATTCATGCTTGAATACAAGGGATAGCTAGAAAGCCTTCCTTGTACAACTTTGAGGGTTCTGCATTGATCAGTACAAATTTCCACATCTCTAACTTACCAAATTTATCAACTGACCTTTCCAGTCTCAATTTGTACCCATACCCACACACGCTGATCATCCTTTTCATCAATTTGTATTCCTGGGACAGAATTAATATTTTTCTCCCTGTAATTCTTTGCTCATGTGATTCCACCCTCCTGGAAAGCCCCTTTTCTCTTTCTCTGACAATTCTCTGGACATTTCTTGGGACTTGCCACCCAAGAAGCTTTCCAATCCTTCCAAATGAAGTCAATAATTTCCTAGGAAGTACTTCGTGTAGTTGTTTGTCCTTGGCTGTGATCATACTCTCTTTGTTTACAATCATTTTTATTCATAGATCTTAAGTTTATTAGTGACAAGCTCTCCACCTAAGGCCCCCAGTAAATAATACAGCTTCCTTGATACAATACGTGCTTCATAAATATTAGTAACACTACTTGAGGACTATCTCATCAAGACACAGTTCCCAGGGCAATACTTCCAAGTTAGGCATTGAACAGCCGCTCCCCAGGATCTATCCCAACTGCCCAATGAGTCTGACTACCAATCAGGAGTTTGATGCAACTAGTTAGATAATTCATTTCATAACATTTTTGATTGGCAAAACAGCTCTAAAGAAATTTTGCATTCTATTTGTACTACATGTGATCATATAACAAAAAAGACTATAAAATGAAATATTGCTTCAACAATTTTCCAATTCTATATTTTGATACCTTGTAAACTGAACTAAAGCTCTGCATAGTGGAAATCTAGCCTCATATAGAGCTGACTGACTTCTATAAAGGACACACTTTAGGCTCTGCCACTGAGGCTTCCATCCCTGCAGAGGTGGCAGGAGCCCTAGTTTCCTGCTCCACCCATGGAACTAGGACTAGACCAGCTGCCTGTGCTTGGGGTCTACCACTGTGTCTTCCATCCCAGCGGCAGGAACCAATGCACCATAGTCTCCTGCCCCACCCACGGGTCCAGGTAAACCAGGGCCCATTTCCAGGCCACCTGCCAGTACTTGGGAGCTGCCGTGGTAGCTTCCATTTCAGATGCAGGAGGCAAGGCACCCCAGCAGCCTAATCCCCGGCTCTACCCACAGTACTAGGCAGGGTGTCTCTGCTTGGAGTCTACCACTGTGGCTTCCATCCCAGTGTTGGGAACCAAGGCATGATATTCTCCTGCTCCTCCCACGGGACCAGGTAAACCGGGTCCCATTTCCAGACCGCCTGCCTGGACCTAGTCTCTGCCACTGAGGCTTCCATCCCAGAGGCAATGGTAGGAGCCAAGGCACTGTAGTTTCCTGCTCCACGCACAGAACTAGGACTTGATCAGCTGCAGGTGCTTGGGGACTGCCACTGCAGCTTCCACCCCAGAGGCAGAAGCAAACTCACCTCAGTACCCTAGTCTCCTGCTCCACCCATGTGACTAAGACTATCAAGGCCTGTCTCCAGGCCACACTCCTGTGCCTGGGGTATACCACTGGGGCTCCAATCCACCCAAGTGGGATCCAAAGCATCTCAGCATACTAGTCCATTTCTAAACCCACGAGACCATGAAGTGGAAAGCTACCACAACAGTGAACTTGCCTAACCCACCAGAAGGGAATCCCGGTCCCACACCCACCAGGAGAGGAAGAGGCACCCTCTGGAACCCACTGCAAGAATGGATGTGAAGGAGAAAATATAAAAACACAAGGAGCAATACATAAACCAATATGACACAGCCAGAGTCCAGAGACCCTACACCAACAAGACTGGAATACTCCAACACAAATGAACCAGAAGAGAATGACATAAAAAAAACAACTTCATGGAAATGATAGAGGCCGTCAAAGAGGATATGAGAAAATCCCTTAAAGAGATGGAAGAAAAAGCAATCCAAAAAATTCAAGAAATGGAGCAAAAGACACAGCAAAAATTGCAAGAAACAATTCAAAGAGTGCAAGGGCTGAAATCTGAAATAGAAACAATTAAAAAAACACAGTCTGAAGGAATGCTGGAAATAGAAAAACTTGGAAAATGGTCAGGAACTACAGACACAAGCATAACCAACAGAATACAAGAGATGGAAGAGAGAATCTCAGGTGTTGAAGATACATTAGGAGAATTAGCTTCATTGAAAAAAGAAAACTTTAAGTCGAACAAATCCCTAACACAAAATATCCAGGAAATATGGGACACCATGAAAAGACCAAACCTAAGAATAATAGGTTTAAAAGAAGGTGAAGAAACCCACCTCACAGGGCCAGAAAACATATTCAACAAAATAAAAGAGAAAACTTTCCCAACCTAAAGAAAGACATGCCAATGAAGGTGGAAGAAGCTTACAGAACACCACATAAAGTGGCCCCAAAATAAAATCCCCTTGACACATAATAATCAAGATCCCAAACATACAGAATAAAGAAAGAATATTAAGAGCAGCTAGGGAAAAAGTCCAAGTTACATATAAAGGCAAACCTATCGGAATTACACCTGACTTCTCCATGGAAACTATGAAAGCCAGAAGGTCCTGAACAAATATTCTACCAACATTAAGAGACCACAGATGCCACCCAAGAGAAGCTGCTGGCCTTACTTGTTTCTTACTGGCTAGCTCTGACTTAAGTATTGACCCCATAATTGTTAATATAAGTATTTCTCTTGACATGTACACAGGACTTCACCAACAATCAACCACATGCTTGGCAACATAGCAAACCTCAACAGGTACAAAAGAATCAGAGCAACTCCATGAATCTTATCAGACCATCAGGCCTTAAAGTTGGAATTCAAAAATAACACAAATCACAGAAACCCTGCAACCTTGTGGAAATTGAATAATACACAATCGCACCACCCCTGGTTCAAAGAAGAAATAAAAAAAAGAAATTAAAGACTTCCTAGAATTCAATGAGAATGAAGACACAACATTCCCAAACTTATGGGACACTTTGAAAGCAGTACTAAGAGGAAAGTTCATAGCACTAAGTGCCCACATGAAGAAACTGGAGAATAGTCACACTAGAGAATTAACAGCACAACTGAAAGCTCTAGAACAAAAGGAGGCAAACACCCCAGAGGAGCAGATGCCAAGAAATAATTAAATTGAGGGCTGAAATAAATAAAGTAGAAACTAGGAAAACCATACAAAGAATCAATGTAACAAAGAGCTAGTTCTTTGAGAAAAACAACAAGATAGACAAACCTTTATCAAAACTTAACAAACGGAAAATTAACAAAATCAGAAATGAAAAGGGAAACATAACAATGGACAGGGACGAAATCCAGAGAATCATCAGGTCATATTTTGAAAAACTGTATTCCACAAAATTTGAAAATTTAAAGGAAATTGACAATTTTCTGGATAAATATCATTTACCAAAATTAAATCAAGAACAGATAAGCAACCTAAATAGTCCTATAACACCTAAGGAAATAGAAGCAATAATCAAAAGTCTCCCAACCAAAAAAAAGCCCAGACCCAGATGGCTTCAGTGCAGAATTTTACCAGAAATTCAAAGAAGAAGTTATACCAATTCTCATCAAAGTATTCCATGCAATAGGAGCAGAAGGGTTTTTGCCAAACTCTTGTATGAGGCTTCAATAACATTAATATCCAAGCCACACAAAGACACAACTAAGAAAGAGAACTTCAGACCAATATCACCCATGAACATTGAGGCAAACATACTCAATAAAATACTGGCAAATTGGATCCAAGAACACATCAGAAAACTCATCCAACACAATCAAGTAGGCTTCATTCCAGGGAAGCAGGGATGGTTCAACATACAAAAATCCATCAACGTAATCCACCATATAAACAAGCTGAGGAACAAAAATCACATGATCATCTCAATAGATGCTGAAAAAGCCTTTGATAAAATCCAACACCTCTTCATGATAATGGTCTTGGAGAAATCCAGAAAAACAGGAACATGCCTAAACATCATAAAAGCTATATACAGGAAACCAACAGTTAACATCAAACTGAATGGAGAGAAACTCAAGGCAATTCCTCTAAGATCAGGAACAAGGCAAGGCTGTCTTCTCTCCCCATACCTCTTCAATATTGTACTGGAAGTTCTAGCTAGAGCAATATGACAACAAAAAGAGATCAAGGGGATACAAATTGGAAAGGAAGAAGTAAAACTTTCACTATTTGCAGATGATATGATAGTTTACATAAGTTACCCAAAAAACTCTACCAGGGAACTCCTACAGCTGATAAACACCTTCAGCAAAGTGTCAGGATACAAGATCAACTCAAGGAAATCAGTAGTCCTACTATAGTCAGATGATAAACGGGCAGAGAAAGAAATCAGAGAAACATCACCCTTTCAAATTGCCAGAAGCAACATAAAATACCTGGGGGTAATGCTAACCAAACAAGTGAAAGACCTGTATCGAAAGAACTTTGAGTCTTTAAAGAAAGAAATTAAAGAAGACATCAGGAAATGGAAAGATCTTCCATGCTCTTGGATAGGTAGGATCAATGTAAATAAAGGGCAATCCTGTCAAAAGCAATCTACAGACTTAATGCAATCCACATCAAATTCCCATCACAATTCTTCACAGACCTTGAAAGAACAATTCTCAACTTTCTATGGAAAAAAAAACAGAATAGCCAAGACAACCCTGTTCAACAAAGCAATGTCAGGAGGCATCACCATCCCTGACTTCAAGCTCTATTATAGAGCTATAGTCCTGAATACAGCTTGGTATTAGCACAAAAATAGACAGATAGACTAATGGAATAAAATTGAAAGCCCTGAGATTAATCCACAAACCTATGAACACCTGGTTTTCGAACAAGAAGCTAAAATTATACAATGGAAAAAAGATAGTATCTTCAACAAATGGTGTTGCCATAACTGGATGCTGGCATGTAGAAGAATGCAGATAGATCCATGTCTATCTCCATGCACAAAACTTAAGTCCAAATGGATCAAAGACCTCAACATAAATCCAGCCACAATGAACCTCTTAGAAGAGAAAATGGGAGGTACCCTTAAACGAATTGGTACAGGAGACTGCTTCATGAACATAACACCAGTAGCACAAACACTGAGATCTACAATTAATAAATGGGACCTCCTGAAACTGAGAAGCTTCTGTAAGGCAAAGGACACAGTCAGCAAGGCAAAAAGACACCCCACAGATTGGGAAAAGATATTCATTAACCCCACATCTGACAGAGGGCTGATCTCCAAAATTTGCAAAGAACTCAATAAGCAAGTCTCCAAAACACCAAAGGACCCAATTAAAAAGTGGGGGACTGAACTAAATAGAGAATTCTCAATAGAAGACTATAACATGTCAGAGAGACACTTGAGAAAGTGTTCAACATCATTAGTCATTAGGGAAATGCAAATCAAAGCAACTCTGAGATATCATCTTACTCCTGTCAGAATGGCTAAAATCAAAAACTCCAATGACAGTTTGTGCTGGAGAGGATGTGGAGAAAGGGGAACACTCTTCCACTGCTGGTGGGAGTGCCAACTCGTACAGCCACTTTGGAAATCAGTATGGAGATTCCTCAGGAAAATAAGACTCAGTCTACCACAAGACCCAACAATTCCACTCTTAGGCATAAACCCAAAAGACGCCCATTCACACAACAAGGATGTCTGTTCCACTATGTTCATAGCAGCATTATATGTAATAGCTAGATCCTGGAAGCAACCTAGATGCCCCTCAACTGAAGAGTGGATAGAGAAAATGTGGTACATTTACACAATGGAGTACTACTCAGCAGAAAAACACAATGTAATCTTGAAATTTGCAGGCAAATGGATGGCACTAAAGGAAACCATCCTGAGTGAGATAACCCAGACACAAAAAAGCAAACATGGTATGTACTCACTCATATATCAATTTTAGATATGGATCAGGGGAGTCTCAGCCTACAATCCCAGTGCCAGTGAGTCTGGGAAACAGGGAGGTTCCCAAGAGAGATGCATGATACCCCAGAGAAGTGGAATGAGGCAAGATCTCCTGAGCAGATTGAGAACATCGGGGGAGGGGAGCGGGAGCCAGGAAAAAAGAGAGGGGTTAAGAGGAGGGTAGAAGAAGGTATGAGGGAGCAGGAAGGTTGGGTCGAGGTAAGAATAGAGGAGAGCAGGATGAGAGATACCATAATAGATTGAGTTATTATAGGCTTGAGGAGAGAGATGACACTAATGAGATATCCAGAGATCTACAAGATAACACCAACTGGCAAACTAAGCAATAGTGGAGAGACTATATTAATAGCCCTTCCTTGATGATAGGGTTGATGACTACCCTATATGCCATCCTAGAACCTTCATCCAGTGAATGATGGAAGCAGAGACAGATACTCACAGCTAAACACTGAACTGAACTCTTGGAACCTAGTGACAGAGATGGAGGAGTGATAAGCAAAGGGGTCAAGACCATGATGGTGAAACCCACAAAGACAGCTGACCGTATAAGGGGGAGCTCTTGAATCCCAGACTTATGCCTGAGAGGCCAACAGGGGACTGATCCAGACTCCATGAATGTAGTCTCAGTGAGGAGGCCACAACAATCACTGGGACCTTGGGTAGTAGATCAGTGTTTACCATGGTTTATAAATGATCTTTGGGAGCCCATTCCAAATAGAGGGATGCTCTCTCAGCCTGGACACATGGGGAAGGGCCGAGGTCCTGCCCTGGATGAAATGACAGATTTTAGAGATCCCCCAAGGAGGGCCTCCCTCACCCTCCCTGGGGAATGATGTGGGGATTGGGTGGGGGGCTGGGGGACTGGTGGAGAGACAAGGGAGGAGGAGTGGGAGAGGGAGCTGGGATTGACATGTGTAGCATTCATGTTTCTAATTTAAATAAAAACATTACAAATAAATAAAGAACCAACTTTAATTCCTTTTTGCAGATACAATGCTGTTAACACTGTGTCCTTAGAGAAGAGAAATATAAAAATCTCTGCCATGCAGGAATGACATTGTGACCTCCTAGACAAGGGCAACTCTAGGACAGATATATAGAGGAAACACCTTTTCTAATGTTCCAAGAATTTTCATCTGACTGTAGGTCAACTTGAAAAGTCTTAAACTTTTCCTAATTGTTGGGAGAAATTGATGCATCATGTAAGCCATTCTAGAATAGTCACTGTATGCAGGTGGAACTCAGTGTTACTAGCAGAGCACAACCAGAGTCACCCATTGCCCATAGGAATATAACATGCCTCTGTACTGTTTAGAGTATTTTGTCAAATGACCCAAGCTGGAGTCATTTGAGAAGAAAGAACCTAAACTGAGAAGACATCTCCATCAGATTGAAAGCAAGATTGTGGGGCATTTTCTTTATTAATGATTGATGTAGGAGGACCCATTCCACTCTGGGTGGCTCCACCCCAGGTGGATGATCCTGGAAGGTAGCTAACCAAGATCCTGGAGAGGCAGACTCCCACAGCTAAACACTGAGCTTAACTCAAGGAACCCAGTGACAGAAAGGAAGGACTGATGAGCAAAGCGGTTAAGACTGGGCTGGTTTAACGCCCCCCCCCAGAAACAGCTGACCTGACAAGGGTTAGCTCTTGAATCCCAGACGGATTGTTGGGAATCCAGAATGGGACTGATCAAGACCCCTTGAATGTGTGTGTCAGTGAGGAGGCCTAGGCAATCTATTGGGCCTTGAGTAGTAGATCAGTATTTATCCCTGGCATACAAATGGAATTTTGGTGCGCATCCAACAATAAGAGATGCACTCTCACCCTGGACTCTTAGTGGAGGATCTAGGCGCTGCCCTGGATGAAATGACAGACTATGGACACCCCCATTGAGGGCCTCATCATCCCTGGGGAAAAGAGGGGTATTGGGGGGTTGGTGGGAGGGTGTGGGAAGAGGGGAGGGAAAGGGAGAGGGACCTGGGATTGACATGTGAAGCAACCTTGTTTCTAATTTAAATTTAAAAATAAAAATAAAAATAAAAAGATCCTGGAGAGTGTGACAGGAAGCATTATTTCTCCATTGTTACTGCTTTAGGTTCTATTTTCAAGTCCTGCCCCTGGTTGAGAAGGAACTTAGCTTCCTTCAGAGATAGACTGTGACCAGAACACTTAAAGCAAACAAATCCTTTCTTCCCCAAGTCATTTTTGGTCATGTTCTTTATCACAGCAACTTTATAGTTTATAGAAGCTCAACTGGAGCAACCTCTTAAGTACATGCAAATTTCATTTCAGTAAAAAAGAAATTTAACAATTACATAATGGTTATGGTATATAGTATAATGTAAATGGCTCACACAGGGCCACCGGTGAATTCTGGGCCCATTATTGGAGTCTAGTGGAAACTTGTTCTTGTCTACTGTATAAACATTTTAAAACATGCTGCTCATAGAAGCAGAATGCAAATTCTATCCATTTTATTCCAAGATAACTTTACATGATGTTTTCCTCTTCCTATCAATTTAATTTGAGTTGTACATGTGAATCTTTAATTTTTTTTACCATCAATCGAAAATATTCAATTTAAAATAATCTTTTGCCATTGAAGAATACATTTTCTTTTGTTTTGGCAACTGTTCTCAACAGTTAGTGGAAACAACAAACTGTCTTAATACCATTCATCACTGCCGTGCTCAGCTTGTTTAAGGATCAGTGGAACTTGATTAAAAATTTCCTTTGGAATTACCAATTCAGATGAATTGTGCACATTTGAAATGCATGGTAAATATTTCACTATAAAATAAAGAATTATTTCAAATTGCATTTCTCTAATTAAATTCCCTGTTGTATGTTTTATTCAGATGTGTATACAATGCCATTTGTATAGAATGCTAAGCAAAAAGTAACAGTTAATTTGGGGGCTACCGCAGTAAAAGTATGTTATCTTTTTATATATCACAGCATTACTTATTATCAGCTTCACACACAGCATTTTGCCCTTGATTTACGCAAACAACTGTAAATGTTTTATATATTTGTGAGGAAGTGAATGATATTAGACCATCAATCCACGGGGACTGCAAATCAGGAGGAGGAAAAAAAAAGCTATTACATTTCAGAAGCTGTTAAATCAGTTGTGCCCCCTGGCTGATTTTGTCAGCTATATTTGCTGTGGGTAAAACCGTTGATGCCTGGAATACTGGAGGGGCCCTGAGAGTCCTGGAGAGTAAATAGCAGCCGAGTTGTAAACTACACTACACATCTCACACTTACCGCACAAGCCCGGCTTATACTTTCCTCCGAATAAATCCAGCAGCTTTAAAAAGAGCAAGAGAGAGAAATAAAGAAAAGGGGAGGGGGAAACAAGGCAAAACTCAGCCTTCTGTCACTGCCTCCAGCTTCAGCCCCTCAGCAGCCTGCCAACAGGACACTGTTCTGCCAGTTGTAAATTTTAATTGGCCATCTGGGGAAAGCAGAAACCACTGACTAGAGATTAATCAGCAAATTAACCCAGGCATAATACACATTCCCCAGTGGACCTGAAGCTGCTCTAGCCTTGAGCAGAGCAGGCTGGGATGCTGGAGAACCAGTGTAGAATGCTGTTATTGCTTACTGCAATGCGTAGAACATCTTACCAGCATCCTGAAATTCCCTTCTGTGTGACCTTGGCAGTGCCCCTGATTTATATGGAAGCTGCAAAGAGCTCCCTACCCCTGTTTTCTCACCATTGGGCTTCTCCTCATCTCCACCCTTCCCCCCCCTCACCCTCCCACCATCCCACTCCTGTGTGTGAAGTACTAAACGCACATGGCTCAGGTACTGTGATTTTGAGGAAAGTGTTGATGAATCAGTGAAAGCGACAACTTTTCTCTGGTGGGCTATTTGCTCGGTTTGCTAAAGTACCTACATAAAGAAACAGGAGTCTACCTGATGTTTACCCTCTCTGTGAATTGCTGAAGAATAGCATTTATGCAGCCAATTTCTTGTGCTCCACTGACTACTTTCTTGTGTAACCTGTACTGGGAAGGAAGGGTTTGTAAAAAAAAAGTCTCCCTCTTTGAATCTAACTCATAGAACATAATTTAAGCCAAATGTTCATTTCTACACAATATGGGACCTCAACTCTTCAAAAAATAGTCTGCTAATTAGCTTAGGAATGCTCTGTGAGCTAAACAGTAAAGAAATGATATTGCAGTGGCAAACTCTGAAAAAATACAGGTAGAGCTGGTAGGATGGGGGGTGTGATTTTAAAGTAGGATGAAAAGAAAATAAAGGACCTAGGTTGTTGCAGCTTTTGAAGTGACAAAAATGGGAAGGTCCTGTGTATTACTAGTCTTCAGAAGGGTGTTGAAAACACAGAACACTCAGCAGG
Organism: Mesocricetus auratus; assembly: GCF_017639785.1. Taxonomy (NCBI): domain Eukaryota; kingdom Metazoa; phylum Chordata; class Mammalia; order Rodentia; family Cricetidae; genus Mesocricetus; species Mesocricetus auratus. The sequence continues at coordinate 26,525,173 of NW_024429189.1, read as the reverse complement.
CCATATAACACACACTGAAGGAACTTGCAGGAGGAAAACCAAGGTGATGTCACCAGGACAGACCTTGAAGAACATAGATTTTTCCACCTTGCTGATACTTGTTCTTCCAAATTTACGAGTTACTTAGTACTGATGCATCGAGAAGGGTCTCAACGTTTTCTAGTGAAGGTGGGGGTGTCCAAATTTAATAGCAGCAGCTGCTGTTGCCTTTTCCATCCACAGTCCTTGCAGAATGAACCATAGGCCATGTAATCAGATGTAGACACTCAAGAGACACACACCATATATAGATGAGGGAGCGATGACATCACGAGGCACGAAGATCTTGATCAAAACATAAATAAGTTTGACCTCTTATTACCCTGGAAATATGGATCCTTGACAGACTGGGTTACAAAATGTATACAGCATGGAGACTGTAGTACCGAAAAGGACAGAATGACAGTGATTTGAGATTGTGGGGAAATTTGGCAATAACCTGAGATTGTGCACAAGCCCAGGGAGAATGTAAGATTTTTATGCTGGTCCAGGAAGGATTTACATTGTATGCAAGTCTGGGAACAATCTCAGATTGTGTGCAAGTCCGGGAAGCCAGTGAGTTGAAAGACAAGAACAGACCCAAGCACTAGATGACACTGGAAAAACAGGGTTAGTCAACTCACGGCTACAGAGCAACCTTTTCATCCTATTTCCATCTTGCCTACTTCTGCTTTTTCTCCAGGCATTTGATTTTATAAGTTTTGAACAAACCATGTTGCAGCCAAAAGAACCTTGACCAGAACAACCATAAATGGTAACAACCAGATCATAAACCAATGGTCTGAGAAAACCAATAAAATGAGTAACTTTTCTTCTACCCCCCCCCCCCCCCAGAAACAGAGCACAGGCTTTAGGGACTCCGAAGCATGCTGGTCGTTTTCAGGAATATAGGTAAACTGAGCTATTTCATAAGGATCCGCCCCTCCCACTGCTAAGTCATGTACACCCATTTCACATGCCTCTGGCAAAAAAAAAACAGACTGTTTCCTTTCACATCCAGGTATGGATCCTTGCCCCTTTACTACAGTCTCAAACAAGGCTGCCTGCCAAACTTCACACCCTTAAACTAAAATGGCTTCTGGGTGAGCACTGGATTATCTTTGACAGTAAATTAGTCAATATGGAAAGCAATGAGACCACAGCAGTTAAACGGAGGTTTCCAGCTTCAGGTGGGGATCAGATGGGGACAGCTTCCCTCAAACTCCCAGGTTAGCTCCAAATAGGAGCTTCAGAAAAGGTTTTAGTTTAACAGTGTATTAAATCACCCAGCATGTTATGTGGCGGTTTACATGAGCAACAGAGGCATGGAAAGAGGGGAAAGAGCAGATCTGATTTAAACACTAAGTGCCGTAGCTAGCAAGCAAAATGGTTAGCCTTTTTAGTCCTTGGACTATTAAAAACAAACAAGGAAACAGCACATTTTAAAGTCTTGAAACAGCTGGTCTCTGCCATTCCTGCCCAACTCCATCACTCTGGCTGTACCCTCTGCTCCCAGGAAACAAACCCTAAACCCAATAGTTACTACACAGTGTAGTCAGTATGTCCAGTGTGATTTGACCGGTGGATTTCTTTATCTCCCCTGGGAGGGATATGATCCAAAGGTTACCACAGATTCAAATAAACTCAGAGGAGTATGTGTGTGGTCTCCGCTGAATTATTCCAAAGCCTCACTGTCTATCTTTAACTCAGCTCTCCTATTCAAGTTTTCATGTTATCTCAGCTTATTGTTATATATAGAATACTGTAATAGCCTTTACAGGTAGATTAGTGTTATGCTTATCTTGTCACACCAACTTGCCCACATCTTTAGATGTGTGGTACATTTGAAAGAAGGAGAAAAGGGTAGATGACAATATTTGAATGCATTTACTAAGATGTCTTTAAAATAATTTCCATTTTATATTATCTTTATACCTAAAAATTAAAATCTCCTAGAGACAATTTAACACACTGTTGCTACAATGTAGAGATGGAGGCATGAAAACTGAGATCAGAGAAACAAGGTAAAATTGAGCCACGACAGCATCCTTTAAATGCTGAAAAGGGATTTTGTTTACTACAAGCTGATTATCAAGATGCCCCACACTCAACTTTGGCTCCCTTCCTCTTCCTCAATTCCCCGAATCCTGTCCTCTAGCTGGCCTAAAACTTTTCTTCTTTTGAAAGCAACATAGATTTGCATGGCCAAGAGTTTCGCATACACTGCTCCTTATGGTTCCTTGCTCTTCCATTTTAAAAAATTGGTAAGATCCCTCCTCCCTCTCTTCAACTAAGCCCCAGGAGCTCAAACCAGTGCTTGGCTGTGGATCACTGCATCTGCTTCCATCAGTTACTGGATAAAGGTTCTGTGATGACAATTAGCATAGTCACTAATCTGATTATAGGGGAAGGTCAGTTCAGGCACCCTCTCCACTATTTCTAGGAGTCTTAGCTGGTTCATGAACTGGCTTTCAGAGCCTACTCCCTATGATGCTTAGCCTTGATGGAGGGGGGGTGGTGGGGGGTGGGAGGGGCTTGGTCATGTCTCAGTTTGCTATGTCAGACTTTGTTGACTTCCCAAAGAAGGAGGAATGGGTGGGAGGAGGAACGGGGGAATGTAGGAGGGCAGGAGAAGGGGAGGGAAGGGGAACTGGGGTTGGCATGTGAAATTAAAAAAATATTGATGTATGTGTGTATTGTTTCCATGTGGGCACCCACAGAGACCGGAAAAGGGTATCAGACACCCTGGAACAGGTTGTAATGGGTAGCTGTGAGCCACCTGGTGTAGATACTGGAAACTGAACCAAAGTCCTCTGAAAAACAGCAACTGCACTTTAATTTCATCTTTTTTTTTCCACCTTTACCAGAAAGAAATTATTACTCTTGTTCAAGATCTTAATCACAAGATGCTTTGGCACAAGATGCTTTGGCAAGCTTTTTTCTGAGTTCTCCAATAGGATTGCTTTTCTTCTCCCTATTACCTTGCCCCATTCTAATACTTTAACTCTTGTAACATGTTCAAATTCATCTATTCACATATGTTTCCTCAACAAGGACATAAATTCTTGGAAGTACAAGATCTCATATATCATATGATATATGAAGTACAGGATCTGTGTACCATATATACAACAGAATCCATCCTGTATTTAGTGTATGAGGGCATGGGATTCTTTGTCAGAGTGATAATTCAAGGAATGTGAGCAAAAAACATCTCTGGGTAGATTTAGGGTTTATGTTTCTCCTGATACCAATCAAAGTCTTGGGAATTTTAGAAATAATTGAAGATGGTCTTTATTTTCATATCTTTAGTGATTTAACAACTTTTAGGCTAAACAATATCAGTACAGCTAAATATTTAATTACGTATTGCCTTGTTTTGCATAATTTCAATGGTGTCAACTTTTTTGAGGATGAATCCCTTCCCTGAATTCTCTCAGTGATGAACTGTAAAATGGAAGTATAAGACAAATAAGGCATGTCCTCCCAAGTTGCCATTGGTCACAGTGTTTAATTGCAAACACAGAGAAAAACCCAGGGCAGAAACTGGTACTCTAACACCATCTCACTATGTAGCCCAATATGGCCACGTTTTCCCAGTCTTCTTGTGCATCTGGGATCTTCATTTACAAGTTTGAGCAAAAATGTAAACTTGATGTAAGCTTGAAACTTGCATCACTTGAATTGTAATCTTTATTTGGTAAAATACCATTTTATACTTTTCTTTGCCATTTTAGGTATTTATTTTTGTTATAATACTGGGGAGTAAACCAAGGACCTCACACATGCTCTCGGACATAAGTAGATTATAACTTGCTTATCACCATCTATGTCGTATACGTTTGAGTTTTGTATCAAGTTTAAATCTCTTATTTAGACTAAAAGAGGAATTGTAGGGGTGAGCCCACAATATTGTCCATGCCCAAAGGGGCATGGACAGGGGGGATGGGCACAGGTGAGACATTTAATGAAAGTAAAAAGAAAACCTCTCTCTCTCTCTCTCTCTCTCTCTTTCTGAAGCCTGCCACACTTCTGATCTCCCAGCTTGTGTGTAAGTGCTTTCTCCTGTTAATAAAAATATTTGTTTCCACATTGCATTGGTTCACTTGCACTCTTCCATTGAGCTACACCCTGGACCTCTCATCTCAAGACACATATTTTGAATATTTTGTTTTGTTTTAATTAGTTAATTTAATCAATCAATCAGTTTTGTCTAGCCTGGTCAGTTTCCCCTCCCTCCACACCTACTAGTCCTTCTTTTCATCCCCAACCACTCCTCCTCTTTTCTCTTCAGAAAAGGACAGGCCTCCCATTTATATTAGCCAGCTATGGCATACCAAGTTACAGTAAGACTAGGCACTTCCTCTCCTATTAAGGCTGGACAAGGCAACCCAGTAGGAGGAATGGATGATAGAGTAAAAGATATCCCCTGCTCCTACTGGTAGGAGTTCCACAAAAATACCAAGCTACACAACTGTAACATATGTGCAGAAGACCTAGGTCAGTTCCATGAACACTCTCTGGTTCAGTCTCTATGAGCCCCTACAACACTAAAGTAGTTGATTCTGTGGGTTTTCTTGTGGTGTCCTTGACCTCTCCTGGCACCTATAATCCTTCCTCCCCCTCTTCCACAGGATCCCCTTGAGCTCCCCCTAATGTTTACCTGTGGGTTTGCATCTCTGTTTCTATCAGTTGCTGGGTGAAGCCTCTTTAATGACATCTGGGGTTGGCACCAACCTATGAATACAGTTGAATATATTTAAAATAGCATTTTAAATTCTGTTTGTAAAGATGGTGAATTAGAAGCTATGTTAATTAAAATAGTTAATTACAAGAGTCAAGGAAACAAGGAATACAGTGTTTTCCAAAGAGAAATAGTCACAAATCACAAAGGTGATGATAAGACAGATGAAGAGTACAGAAAAACAGGCAAACCACGGGACAGAATGCAGCACGTGGCCCCAACTCCATGAGTCTCTGGCATGGGGAAGGGAAACAAGATCGTCATCCAAGCAGAAAGCCAAGCATCCCAGATGAATTCAGCACCAGCAATCCTGTTTATAGAACAAGCCCACAGTTATTGCATGTCTTCAATCTGCTGAGGATTCTAGTAAGACAGCATCACCAGCATGACAAGTCTGAACTTAAAAGATGACTGGGCTAGGAATGGACGCTATCTTGAGAGGGAACTATTGAGATTCTGTGCAGCCTAATAGCAAGGAATAATTACAAGTTGAGAAGGCCAGAGCCATCCTGTAACACACCTTCCTAGGTAGGGGGTAGCTTCACAATGCAGTTTTGGATCTTGGAAAGGGTTAGACAAGGATGCACTGTGCAAACACAAAATCTGAAAGGTAGGCATTGAAGGTCTCAGTGGCCAGAGGTCCTGCTCTCCTTGGTGAAAAGCACAGCTCTAACTTCCTGGCTAACTCTTTGAGGTGTGGTCTGAGAGCAGTAAGTCAGAATAACTGCAGAAATAGTCCTAATGCACAGATCAGCCTACAACTTGTGGTTCACAGCTTGCTCTCTGCTGTAGAGTTTTCCACTAATAGGACGAAGTCAGCTCTTGTGGACCACCTGTATCCTTTTCCTCCACAGTATGTAGTAGCAAATAGGATCACAAAGCACAAATATGGGTCTTCCAATAACAGATCTCAGAATGTTACCCGCTTCCCCCAACACACACCCAGAAGACACATCTTAGCTGAGATATTAGCCACCCCAAGGTACCAGTTAGGGAGCTCAAGATTTTTCAAAAGCCTGCAAATCCACAAGCTGTGAAGCCAAAGATCCTGGTTTTCCAAAAAGGGGAAGCATTAAAGCGGCTGCAGCTCTCTTGAGCAACTAGCCCGGAGCCACTCTGAACTGGAGGAAACAGAGGAGTCTTCAGCTTCAAATGCCGGGCAGGTTCCACTGTCTGAGGATTCAGAAGGTGTTCTTGGATATTGCTTTTGTGCGTGAGTTTTTTTTAATTTTTATTAAAATAAATTATGTCTTAGAAACATGCATGCATGCTTCACGTGTCAATCCCAGCTCCCTCTCCCACCCCTCCTTCCTTGTCCCTCCCCCAGCCCTCCACCCAATCCCCACATCATTCCCCAGGGAGGGCAAGGCCCTCCTTGGGGGGATCTCCAGAGTCTGTCATTTCATCCAGGGCAGGACCAAGGCCCCTCCCTATGTGCCCAGGCTGAGAGAACATCCCTCCATGTGGAATGGGCTCCCAGTGTGCATGAGTTTTTTATTTTATTTTATTTTGACCTTTGTGTTTCCTTCTTTTATCGTGTGCTTATTTTATTTTCCTAAGCAGTCAATAGATTTTTATTTTATATTTTGTTTGTGTAATTTTGTGTGTGAATTTTCCTTTATTGTGCAGTTTTTTAAATCTCTTGTCTTTTTTACTTCCTCTTCCTAACATTACTCTCCTATGTTGTTTATTTAAAGCTAGATTCATATTTTCTTTACCCCCTTTATGCCCTTATGTGTCAGTTAAGATTTCTACTTTTACACTAAGTAATTTTTAACTTTCAACTTGCTGTGTGTTATTTTTGCCAATTCCTTGTCTATGGTTATTGGCTTTACTTGATTTAAAGCATATTTTTCTTCTGGCTTGAGTCAGGGTTGTCACTATTACAGGAATTTATTTCCTACTTTCTGAATGGTACTGGAGGCTGAGTTTTCATGTGAGAACCGCTCACTGAGAAAACTCCCAAATAAAACCAGGAGATATCCATCCCAACAGATGCACAAATTACAACACAGAAACATGAGAAACATGGAGAGGCAAGGTAACATGACTAGTCTAGAGGATCACAGCTCCAAAGTTACTAAATCCAAATGTGCTAAAATGGCTAAAATGCCAGATGAAGAACTCAAATGCTCGATTGAAAACTAATCAGTAACTTCAAAGCAGACACAAGAGAAAACCGCCCTGCCCCCCCAAAAAACAAGCAAAAACAAGCAGATGGATGAAGTAGGGAAATAATTCAAGACCTGAAGAAAAAAAAATCACCAACACACATGGGAAATTCAGGAAGGAAGCACATTCTGAAGGAAAAACGGAAAAGGTAAATGGTGAAATGGCACTGGGATGCTTGCTCGTTGGGTAAAGTGTTTGCTGCGCAAGCGTAAAGATGTGAATAAGGTCCCACAGTGTGTTGGTTTGAGTGAGAATGGCTTCCTTGCACTAACAAGTTTGAATGCTCTGTTCCCAGTTAGTGGAACAGTTTGGGAAGGATTAGGAAGTGTGGCTTTCTTTGAGGAGGTGTGTCACTAGGGGCAGTCTTGGAGACCTCAAAAGTGCACACTATACCCAGTTAGTTTGCTCTCTCCCCTCTCTCTCTCTCTCCCTCTTTCTGTGTGTGTGTGTGTGTGTGTGTGTGTGTGTGTGTGTGTAACATGAAGGAAGTAGAAAGGAGGACTATGTTTTTGTTGTGGGGTTATCCAAGCAGACTACTTGGGCAAGGGTTCAAACCGGTAGAAAGTCGTTATTAGCTGACTAGAAACCATACTGGCTGTTCAGGACCACAGTACAGTTCCAAGACTTTCTCAGGGTGAGTTAAGCACAAAAACCACATCCTGGATTGACAAACCTCATGCAGCAATTACAGAAGTGAAACTATCCAGAAGTGAAACTATAGAAGTCAAAAAGCAAGGTTAATACATTTAGGGATTGTCCCAGAACTATCAACTTTGACATATCAAGTCTTTGTTCTCATTTTGGCAGGTATTGCTGTCTGTGTATTGGATTCCCTGGGACACACCCTTGTGCTAAAGTCTGGAGGTCATGTTTCATTATGTAAGAAGGGGCTGAAAAGGAATTGGAGGGAAAATATAAGAAGGTAATGAGGGGGAAAACAAAGTATCATATGTTTTCTCTCATGTGGAATCAAGATGTAACTGTTTCTGGAAACATAAGAGTACTAGCTGTGAGGGGAAAGTGGATCATCGGGAAGGAGGTAAGGGAGTCTAGGCCAAGCCGTAGAGAAGTATGCACAATCTATGAAAGTGTCATCATGAAAGCCAAAATTTAGCACGTTGACCATACAGAAAATTTCCTACTAGGTATCTTAGGTTTAATGATTGTAATTGTTAATCCCTATTGTCAGATTGTCTGGATCTGCACTCAGCTGAGAGACAAGTCTCTGGGAACATCTGTGAGAGATTTTCTTTTGTAGTTAACTGAGGCAGGATGACCCACTGTAAATATGGACAACAGCTTCCAGTGACAGCCCAGATCAAGGAGATCTAAGCAAAGTGGCTTGCCTTCACGTCTGATTGTCAATCTATCCGGTTCACAAGTTCATCTGCCCTGTTATTGCAATGACGGCTTCCTTCTTCTCTCACATCAGAATCCAACTTCTTCAGCCTCTGACACCAACTGAAGACCAGTAGCTATCCTGTAACCCTACTGGCCTCCAGTGCCTGACTGGGCAATTGAGGCATCCAGCTTCACGGACTCAGCAGCTATGAGGTCTTACCTCTCTAGTGTGAATGCAGTCATTGCTGGAAATCTAGACTGTATTGGATAAGCCAATATACTAAATCCCTTTTAACCTATACTCACTATATCATTCTGCTTCTCTAGAGAACTGTAACTAATAAGGCTCTGTGCTCCTTCACCTGCATTGTCATTTAATGTGCAAAAGTAATTTTCACTTTAAATATTGTATTTGTAATCCATACAATTTTTATTAGTTTCTCATGTTCTTTTCTACTTCTCTTCAGCTTGGTAATATCATTTATATAATGTTAAAGAAAGCTTTTCTTTTAAATTGTTCATAATACTATCCTTTAGTTATTTGTCTTATCATCCAATGTTTGAGGTATTTGTGGGTTCAGCTATGTTATTCAGCTGCTTTGGGTCTGTTAATAGTTTACAGGACACAGTAGATAACATTCCTTCAGCTAAGAGTTTATTGTCATTATCTGAAGAGCATTTTTTATCATAGGTAAATCAATTAGCTTCTGGCTATCAAAGAATTGCACAAAGTTTTGTTGTAGTATTTTGTTAAAGTAAGTCTATAAAACTCAAATTTTTCCCATGTGCCTGTGATTTGATAATATATATCCTCCAAATGCTGTTTTCCTGGAGATGTTTGATAGCTCTGCCAAATTAGAGTTAGACTTTCACAACATGTGAATGAGGAAGGTTTTATAATCCTGAAGTCCATTTAAGTATACTTTTTATTATTAGCATAATAGTCAGATTCGTTATATTTTCATGTGTATAATATACTCTGATCTTATTTACCCCATACTACCCTCTTTAATACAACAGCAGGAGTATCTTGACAGTGGCTATTCCACTGAAGATAATGAAATTATACCAAGATGTAAAGTTACCTAATCTGATAGTTCCAAAGTCCTCTTATTTAAAATGAAGATAATAAAGAACATCTATTACTTATATGGATTAAGTAAGCTAATGTAGAAACTACTTATAGTGCCACCTTACTCATGACAATCAATACATTACTACTGCTTATAAGTAGTAAATTATTATGGTTATTATTGACTATATTATTTGTTGACTAGCAACATGGGAAGACTTTTGGGCCACTAGAGCTGCAGTTATCCTCTCTCTTCTCCCTCTTTTTTTTAGCATTAGTGTACAATGATTTTATAAAATCCTGGAATTCGCTGTGACATTTTTGCAAAAACCATTAAGTTCTTTGGTCTATCAATCCTCCTATTACCCTTCCTTGTTCCCTTCCTCATTTTTCCCAATCATCTTCCACCTGTTTCATAGTCTCACTGCTACTTTTACGTCTACTTTTTTCTGAATTGTGTATATAAGACAAAATCTGTGATGCTTGGCTTTTAAAACAGTTTTATTAAATTTTCTTACAAATTGAAATATAATTACATCATTTCCCCCTTATCTTCCCTCTATCCAGCATTTCCAGTGTCCCCCTCTTTTGTTTCCTCTAAAAAGTGTGGCCTCATTTTCTTTAATTTAGATACAGATATAGATATAGATATAGATATAGATATAGAAATAGATATCGGGTTGTCCTAGTTTTGGATTCTATTGCTGTGACAAAACACCATGAATGAAAAAGCAAGTTTGGGCAGGAAACGGTTTATTTGGCTTACACTTGAGCATTGCTGTTCATCACTGAAGGAAGTCAGGACAGGAATTCAAACATGACAGGATCCTGGAGTCAAGAGCTGATTCCGAGGCCATAGAGGGATGTTGCTTACTGACTTTATTACAATTTTAGAGGTTCAGTCCATTATCACCATGATGGGGAACATGAAAACATACAGGCAGACATGGTGCTGGAGGAGTAGCTGGGAGTCCTACATCTTGCAGGCAATAGAAAGTCAGCTAACATACTCAGTGGTATCCTGAATGTATGAGACCTCAAAGCTGACCCCTACAGTGACACACTTCCTCCAACACGGCCATACCCAACTCCAACAAAGCCACACATCCTAATAGTGCCACTTCCTATGAGATTAAGGGGGCCAACTACATTCAAAATACCACATGAGTAACATATATATGCACCTATATATGTAAATACAATTTCCTCAGTTCCTTTCATGATGCTTGTATGTATATGGTTTCAGAGTTGACCACTTGGTATAAGTTAACTAATTAAGGGCCTTGTCTCTGGGGAAGATTACTTCTCTTGCTCTCAACATTATTTAATATACTTTGCTTTATGAGTTCGGGCTATTTCATTTGACATAATGATCTCTATTTCAATCAATATCCATGGAAATGTCATCATTTCACTTTTCTTTATGGCTGAATAATACTCATTTGTGTATACAGACCTCATGTGCTTTTCCATTCACACATTGACAGGCACCTAGGCTGATTTCATAACTTGTTGATTGTAAACAGTGTCTCAGTGAACACAATGAGCAAATGCTTGTGCTTGTGGTGTTGGTTATTTAAATTTCTTCCAGTGTACTGTCCAGAAGTAGCAGAGAGGTAGCTGTATAGCTGTATGCTTATTTTTTTTTGAGGAATCACCAAATAATTCCCATGTTAGTTGGATATATTTCCATTTCCATCAGCATGGCATATGTCTTTTGTTTTTAATACCTGTGTAAGTCTAACATTATTATCTTTCCTGCCTATGAAATCTCATGTGGATTCCTGAAGATGTCTGAATGCCAGTGTATTCATGTTCTCCCAACCATCTCTTAATTAAGGATTGTATATAGATATGAGTTTTCCTTAAAAAAAACTGCCTTGTGAACACTAAGAGAGATGTGAGAGATGTGTGCCATGGACACTAAGTGAGAGAGAGGTGAGATTATGAACGCTGAGAGAAAGAGAGAGACAGACAGAAAGAGAGAGAGAGATATGAGATGAGATCATTAACACTGAGAGAGAGGTGAAATCATGGACACTAAGTGACAGAGAGGTGAAATCATGAACACTAAGTGAGAGAGAGGTGAGATTATGAAGAGAGAGAGAGAGAGAGAGAGAGAGAGAGAGAGAGAGAGAGATGAATAATCATGGAGACTAACAGGGGAGAGCAAGTGAGATGGCCCATTTAGTAAAAGCACCTGACACCAATCCTGATAACCCGAGTTCTATCCTCAGAACCTACATGGTGGAGGGAGAGAACTCTTGAAAATTATCCTCTGGCCTCCACATATACTATGTGGCATGCACATTCAGGCATACACATACACACACAGACTTGTACATGCACACACACACACACAAGTAATTAATTTAACTTAATATTAAAAAGAGAGAGAAGCTGAAAATATCCTTTCTATTTTTTCATGCTTTTGTGTATGCAGCCATCTCTCCAAAATGTTTGGGGGAATGGAGAAAACCTAACATGATAGAAATGCAAGCAGGTAAAACTGAAAGGTGTTCTTCAGATGTCATTGATACTCTTAAAGTGTTTTCTTGCTTAGCCTGTTTCAACTGCTCCTTTTCATCTCCTTTCTTGGGACCACAATAAACAATCATAACAGCAGAAACAATTAATCCCTCCCATAAATTAATCACAGAAAATCTCTTCTCCAAACCCAAATCCTTGCAAGCTCACCTTCAAGTGGCACAGGCAAGATGTAAGCAGAAGATTCTCTGTGTGATCTGGGTTAGCTCTTCAACTCAGGGACAGACCCTCCTCACCTCAGGGAGGAAGGGCTACTTGAACTCTTCTGATCATACATACAGTGAGATTTCTCTACATTTTCTAGGAAAAATCATATCCAGCCATTCTTAATTGCATATGAATCTCAACACAAACAGGAAAATATTTCTCTTCCATGAAAACATGACTACTGTGTTTCTCTATTCCTTGATAAAATTTGGTGTTTTCTAGAGGCCACACTACTCATCTACCATGGAGTTTGAGTATACCCCTTTGATGGTTTGCCACAAAACTGGATGGCATGCAATATGGCTAATTCTTTTGTTATAAATTAACATATCCTGTGGGGTCATTACTATACTGGCTTCACATTTCCAATTCACTACCTGTATTCTCCCAAATGCAGAAGAAAGATGTGATTTCTTACAGAGAGTCATTTTCCACAGTAGGCAGTACATGTGCTTGAGTCAAACATGAGTTATATAATCAAATGTCTATCATTAGGGAAATAAAAATGTAATCAATAATTATCTTGCTATCCTATCATGAGAATTAACAGAAATAGCATGTATGAAAGTTTTGAAGGAAATGTCAGTGCTATAAGCTATGGAATTAAAAATGATATATCATTTAAGTATTTCAGATAGAGGCTGGACTATAGACAATCATAAAAGAAATCTAACTTTCCAAGATGAATCCATTTCAAAAGGGACATCATAAAAATCATAGATTAGATGAAAATGTATCATAATTTTAATCATACTGCTTTCAATGTCAATTAAATTTATGGTCTTGTTTATACTGCTCTTTGATTATACAGCAAAGTACATGATTGGTAGTTCTGAGAAAGGCAATTAGTTCACTTTTCACTCCAAATTAATACATTCTTTCACTGGTGGGTTTCGATCATGATTGGTCAAAAAGGGGGAATAGTTATTCCTAGTTTGTGGGTTGGAATGTTGCTTATATGCAGTAAGCACTTTTTCCATCCTGCTAAAATGTGCTATACTGTGTCATCAGAAGCAAAACCATCAACTACAACAGTGAAGCTGGGGTGAGATTTTTCAATAAAACACAGGCAGTTCACCTCCTTCTTCATATCTTAGAATGGACTGAGTCAACAAAATATTCATTCTTCTTTCCATGGCAGAAAATGCTAAACACATAGGTCTTGGCAAAGAAAGATATTCTCTGTTTTGCAACAATTCCACAAGAAAACCTTGCCATAAACTACTTAGACCTTGTCTCTACCACCAAATGTTCAGTGGGTGATCAACTTTTTCTGGTAGACTCTGTTTCCTTCTCACTGACAGTATGATGCTCCCAAGCCAGAAATACTCATGGAATGAGGACCACCAAACACAGAGGTCTAAGACACCCAGAAGGTATTCCCCAGGCTTCCTAGTAGTAAAAGGCAGAACTTCAGAAGGTGATTTTATTCTTAGGTCTTTGAGAGAATTGTCCATTGAAGATTCCTTTTCCTGCTCTCTCAGCTCCTACTTTCTATCTCTGTGTTATCTTCCCACTAAAATTTCCTCATTCCCTCAGGATTTTCCCACTAGCTCCAATTTCTTTAATGAATCTTGACTTATATCAAGCATCTTTTTCTTCTGAATCACTATGGGCCAAGTTTATTTATGTAGCAGAATCTATACCAACTATTTTAACAGAAAAACCATTAAATAAACTTTTAAACTGGGTGTTAGTGATTTAAAAGGTAAAACATGGACACATTATGTAGGAAAACACAGTGATGCCAGGAGTAGTCGGAACTCAATTATCCTGGGAGCACTACTACTCTGAAGTGATGTTAAAAACCATGAAGGTGAAATCCCACATGACAAAAACTCAGTTCTGTGAGAATGAAGTATAATCAGACAAATTAGTATTGCATGGGGACCTGCAAACTGCAACCAGTTAATATTTGAGTCTTAGATTTTTCTCTAGTTCCCTTTTAGAAAATCATAGTGGAGATCAACTGACAAAGTGTAAATGATCCTCCATATAAATAAATGTGAGAATAATGGTGTCAGTCTGGAGCAGAGAGAAAATATCCTGATAAGCATGATGGTCCACACTTTCGCGACTCTGCCAATATCCCTCATGACATAGAAACCACTATATTCTTTGACTTCAATGACTAAATTCTTTGTATACTGAACTCTCCTTTCAAGCCTCTTAAATACAAGTAGATAAAGCATCATAAGTAGTTATATTTATTTTGAAGAACGCATCATGACAGCCACTGAGATTGGATATATTGATAGTTTCATTCCCATAATTGAGCAATCATCATACAACTACAGAAACTTGTTTTGCAAGAAAATTGGCTTATTTATACTTTGGGCCAGACCTGGAGGAAAAAAAGAATTCCTAGTTTTTCTCCATACACAATTCCCAATGTTCTTAATACTGACAATTCAGATTGAGCTGTTTCTGAAGGACTACCTGTCTCATACCTAGGGCCTTGTGTCTGCTTCTCTTTTATGTCCTTCACTGTGAGAAAATACACAAGGAGCTTGTCATTTGATTGAGGGGAGACATCAGTTTTCTTCAGAGGTTAATTTTGTCAGCTCACGTTCAAAAGTGATGTAAATAGACATGAAATTACATTTGTATTTAAATTGAAGAAATTCGATACAAATCTTTATTGATATAGCAATGGATTACCCTGTCATTCTGGTGATATAGCCTTATTTAGACTCCTAGATTTTTCTTCAAAGTTCAGAAGGTTATAAATTTCTTCTCACTGCATAGAGAAATGGCATCTTCACAACACCAGATGTTCAAATTAGGTGCTAAGACTCCCATTCCTTCAGAAGAGACAGTGACAATCACATCCAGTGCTATCTGTACACAGGAACCCTTTATCTTCTATGATTCAATGTAATCTCCAGAGAGAAGTAACCTTTCTGTTTTGGTCTTGCTCTGAGAATGTAGTTAAAGACTCAAGCTTGAGGAATGTTGTCTTGGAAGATCTGGGGGTTTATGAGACTCTAAATTATGGTGTAGGTGAGACTTGGTATTAATTGGCAACTTTCAAACTAGCAAATTTTGCTACATGAATGAGGAAGGATATAAATTGTATCAGCCATTGTGTGGACTGATGAACGTGCCACTGTAATCATTTAATACACTGCCTTGATAATGAAGAAACACAAAAGTTAAAAATATCTTTTAAAATTCATACCAGATATATTGATGCGATCCATCCCTAATTTTAATAAAATTATAGATTTTATGTAAAAATAGTTAAGAATAATATATTTCTTGTTCAACTTATGTTTTGTATGTATTTAGCTCTTATTTGCCTTTATTACATGAAATAAAGCAAGATAAATAATAAGTGCTCGTTCACTTAAACACCTTCAGTGGACTCTCAACATAGTAGATTTTGAGACTAGAGACAGGAACATGGGGAACTAACGCCAAAGAGGACTTTCTTTTAGGATGAGTTGCTATGAGTTCTAACTGCTGCGTTGCTTTGGCTAAATAACAAGGAACAACACTGTCCAAACTGTAAGCTTTGATGTGTAAGCATTTATGAATGAAAGAATCTGCAGTTGAGAAATTTTCTAAGGAGCTAATTTTTTTCATTTTCTCTGCTAAAATAAAACAACCTTAAGTGAGGCTTGCTTAAAAAATAAATACTATTTACACTGAGCACATGTGTCTTCAGCACATCTGCAACTGGATGAAACAAAAAAAAAAAAAAGAAAGAAGAAAAATGCCATTTGCAAAATCATTAGCCAGCTGGATCTGGCAGCAGATGCCTGTCATCCCATCACATTATGAAGTGGAAGCAGGGAGACCCAAGGTCATCTTTGGATACTTAGAATGTGTGAGGTGAGGAAACAACAACAATAAAAACCACACTCTTAATCTCTCTTAAAACTGTTTATATATGTACTAAAAAGCACATAGATGCAAACATTCAAAGTATAAAAGTGGGGAGAAAAGAAATTAAGGAAGCAAATTTCCACAAGATCAACGTGATCAGTTTCAACAACTAGGGCAGAATAAGGAAACAATCAAAATGAGAACAAACTACAATGACTATTTTGCCAAATAAACAAATAAAACCCAATCAGCTGGTTGTTTGGTTAGTTGGTTTGATTTCTGAAATAGTGTTTCCTTACTTAGCCCAGGCTGGCCTCCAACTCAGGATCCTCCTGCTTTATTTACCAGAGTTTTCAGATTATAGGCACATGACACTATCCCAACCCAACTTCATTTTTATTCACTTTAAATTCATTCAAGCTGGAGGTAAGTAACACGTTACTTTCAAAATGCATTTCTATGGACTTGGCCCACTTTATCCCCTACTAAGGGCAAATGGAAGATACCCCTAGAGTTTGGGAAAGTAATAATGGCTAACTAAGTACACAGCTATTTAAATGTCCTTGAAAAACGTGCTCCAAACCGTCCCCAAGTCAGACAGTCAGACACAGTTTTACTACAGCCATCAGAGATGGCACTAATGGAAAAGAGAGCTGGACTAAGTCACAATGCCCGTGTGAGTCTTGTTTACACAGCTACTGTCTCTTTTTCCCTAAACATAACATTAGCATGGGTGTTTTATAAAAGCCAGACTATTCACTATCTAACTCCTTAACATAATATTCAACATTACCTACCCAGGATCATAATACACTTTCTAAATGATTTGTAATAAAGTAAGCAGTTTGAATTTAAGAATGTGGTTACTGATCAAAGAGACCTTTACTTTCTTTGCCTCCTTATTATTTTTAAGGTTTTCTTTTCTTAATTAAAGTATAGTCACACCATTTCCTCCCTTCTTTCCCTCCCTCACATCCCTCCCATGCGCTACCCCCATGGAACCCCAAATTCATGACCTCTTATTCTTTAGCTATTATCGTTATATAAATAAATTTATAAATGCAACCTGCTGGGTCCTGTTTGCAGGTGATTGCTTTTATGGTGGACTACTTGGAATCAGATAACTAATCAGGGAATTCATTCCTGGAATAAAATAATTCTCCTCTTTCTGAAGTCTATAGATTTTCATCTAAGGTTGGGGATCCCATGAGATTCTGGTTGTGACAAAACAGTTGTTTGGGCAAGAGGGTATAGTTCATGACACACCACAGCTCCCAAGGCCACTAAAACAAATAAATACGTGAAGGAGAGGTGGGGAAAATGGAATCTAATGCGAGCTTTCTGGTCTGTCAGGTCCTGCCACCCTGGAGCCCCAAATAAACACACAGATGCTATATTAATTATGAAATTATTGGCCGATGTCCAGGGCTTCTTATTAGCTAGCTCTGTCTTAATCATTAACACATTTCTATTAATCTAAATATTTCCACATGGTCTTATCTTACCATGTTCTACCGTACTGGTCTCACATGGGTCCGCTGTCTGGCTACACTTTCCAGAATTCTCCTCGTCTCACAGCTCTGCCTATACTTCCTGCCTCATTGGCCATAGTGTTTTATTCATAAACCAATGAGAGAAACATATATACAGACGGACATCCCCCTTCAATGGAAGAATGAAGCAGTTTGGGCATTTCTCCCCTTTTTGTTATTTTTCTTTTTTTTTAAATTTTCTTCAGTTGTGGGGAGGCTACATACAAAGGTAGAAGGTGAACATGGAAGGACTAGGACATGAGTGGCATTGGGGTACATGATGTGAAATTCCTAAAGAATTAATAAAAATTATGTTAATATAAAAACTTGAGAGAGCAAATACAATTATAAATGTAGCTATAGGTAGCCAAAGGGAATCAAAATAAAATATTTCCCCTTTGTTCTATGATTTTGTATTGCTTCAAATAAAACAAATTATTCAATATTTGGAAAAAACAAAAAGACCAGTGATTTACAAAGATTTCACAATTCAAAAAGAAGACAATTAAAGAGTGTCAGAAATAACAAAATATGACTGAAGACAATATGACTCTGAGACAAGATTTGATCCTAATGCTGAAGTGCCATGAGATGAGAGGTCTAACCTAACCATATTTTGCTCAATTAAAGATTGTGCTTTGTAATGTTAAGGCTGCACTAGTGGATTTTATTACAATTTTTTAACTATAATCATGGTAACAGATGCACAGATCCATCATGGCCTCCTCTGAGGATATTTCACACTGTTAAAGAACCCAAGCCTAGAGTTTGTACTATCATATTGAGGATCAAATGCTGTTTACATTATGAAGCGTGCTGTTCCAGATCACACTTATCACTTTCAATTTGCATCAGAACAAAATTTTACCATAACACCAACTTCAGTGTAGTCTATTATTTTAGAAAAAAAATACTTGAAATAAGTAAAATGGAAAGTCTTAAGTCTTTAATATTCTTTAGGGAACTACAAGTAAAATATTCATCTTACTGACCTTCAGTGAGGCAATATGGCAGGTATATTCAACTGTCTACAATTCTTTAATATAAACCAAAGCCATTTTGATATGGAATTCCACATGTCTGAATAAACAATATTGTAAGGGTCTCAAGGGTGGGAAATTGATTTTGAAATATGTATTAAATCAAAATATAAGAAAAATTTAAAATATTGTGATCACATACAGCAGAACTCTGGTGAACATGCATGTGTGTGTATGCACACACTTGTAGTGTAGTAAATAATTTCCTAAGGTTACACTAATGAGAAGGGGACCCAAAACAGGGATCTAGTTCAATATAAATATAAAGTCTTGCTTTGGTTATTAAGAAATATTAGTTTAAAAAGAAAAAAGAAAAACCTTCATTGGTTGCATATGGGATGACAGCATGAAGTTGAGAGCTAACCTCTGGAGTAGGTTCTGCATTCTGTTGTCCTAAGTAATTATCTCTCATTCCCACTGCCACAACAATAGAAAAGTAATTAAGACAGAAGTTGGCCACTAATGGGGTACAACCATGATTGGTTTAACAATACTAGGGTGTTCTGAAAGAATGGGGCCTTTGGGACTTTGGATTAGGAATGTGCTTGAACTCTGTAAGTAGAGCTAAATGGGCCAACCTAGTAGGAGCCTGGAAGACAGTAGTGCTGAGAGACATGTGGACTATAGAGGCCTAGATCATAAGTTTTCAGAGGGAACAATCTTAGCAACTTAGCAATTCTTGTATTTTCCCCAAAGAATCTGGCTTCTTTCTGCCTTGTCCTAAAAACAAAAAATAACGGATTAATTTCATTGGAAGAGGATATTCCAAGCAGCCCATTACTCTGGTCCATGATTACCAATAATCACTTTTATGCAGGTCTGCAATGACAAAGAGCAAATGGGACAAAAAGAAATACCAACTGAAAATGAAATGTTTGAGGAGAAAAAGAGCACCAGGAAATTTAATGTCAAAGTCAAGGCTTGTGTTGGGAAAGATAAGGAGAGGCTTCATGTGAAATGGGTAAGGTCCCACCCTAGAGCTAATCTTGCAACTTGTGAAAGGAAAAGACTGAAAGAGGGGTGTATATTTGTGTGTGTGTGTGTGTGTGTGTGTGTCCACTTCTAAAAGGCAACTACAAAGGAAAGCTGATGCAAATGCAATCCAAGGAAGGAAACCAGGTTCCAGCCCAAGCAGGCAACTGAATTGCTGGTATCAGCCATGTGGTTCTGACTTTAGAATCTTGAGGGGAACAGAAGTAAGGGCTGGTAGGATCTTCCTCCACAGTTGAGGAAAACCACTGAGACCAGGCATGTGACAGGAGAGTTATTGCATGGAGGTCCTGAGAAGTTACGGATGAAACTGTGAAAGCAAAGCCTCCTGGATTGCACTGGGGACCGCAGGATGGTGGAGGTGCCAGAGCTGCTGGATGTCTGCCAGCAAGAGAGCTGCATACAGGGAGTAAAACCACCCTATTACAGAGATGTGTGCTGCATTCAGCAAAGCTGAAAGAGCAGAGACACCTAGGATCTTTGACATCAGATATGGAACCCCAGGATGTCGGGTTTCAGGCTTCTTCAATCCAGTGTTTCCTCACTATGGTCCCGTTACACCCTTTTGGAATGGTAATGCTAATTCGGTGCCACTCTATTTTGGAACTATGTAATTTGGTTTGATTTTGTTGTTGCAATGGTTGTTGTTTCGTGGGGGGGGTTGGTTTCTATTTTGTAGCGGGGTAAGAGATTGTCTTGAGTCTCAGAAGAGACTTTGGACTTTTAAACAGTACTGAGACTGTGAAAGACAGTGGGAACCTTTGAAGTTGGACTAAATGCATTTTTCAACATGATATTGCCATGAACCTATGTGGGTCAGGGAGTGGAATGTGGTGGTTTGGGTGAGAATGGTTCCCATAAGCTCATATGCTTGAATACTTGGATGCCAATTGGTGGATCTATTGGGGAAGGTTTAGTGTGGCCTTGTTGGAGGAGATGAGTCACTGGTTGGGGGTGGGCTTTCACGATTCAAAAGCCCTCTCCATTCTGTCTCTCTGCCTCACACTTAGGGATCAAGATGTGAGTGCTCAGCTATTGTTCCAGCACCATGCCTGCCTGCTGCCATGCTCTCCACTGTGATGGTCATGGAACCTCAGGAACTGTGAGCTCAAATTCAATGCTTTCTTTCATAAGTTGCTGTAGTCATAGCAATAAAAAAGTAACTAATACACTCATCCTTTATTCACTGTATAACATTGGAACGTACTTAAAGTTGTTAATTTTTACAGCTGCTCTGGCTTCTTTTATTTTTTTTATCTAAGTTAGAAACAAGCTTGTTTCACATGTCAATCCCAGCTCCCTCTCCCTCCCCTCCTCCCCTGCTCTCCCCGCCAGGCTCCCCAGTCCCACACTCAATCTCTACTCCAATCCGCAGGGATGGTGAGGACCTCCATGGTGAATCTCCAGAGTCTGACATTTCATCCAGGGCAGAGCCTAGGCCCTCCCCCAAGAGTCTAGGCTGAGAGAGCATCCCTCATTGTGGGAAGGCTGCTCTGGCTTCTGGCTTGGAATTGTGTCTCTGTACTGTCTTCTTCCCTTCTTTTCTTTCTGTCTCTGTCTATCTCTCTGTCTCTGTCTCTGTCTTTCTCTCTTTGAGACAGTGATTCACTGTGTAGCCCTGGACATCCAGAACTTACTATGTCAGCAAGGTTGGTCTCCAACTTAATTATCCACCTTCCTCTGCCTCCCAAGTGCTGGGATTAAGTGTATACAACCACTACTTGCAGCAAGCCGCAACTTGTTCCTTTCCTACAGTGACAACCAAAATTTAAAAGATTAAAAAGTACTTCTCTAGTGGAGACTGTTGGTTCTCCTTTCTGTTCGACCCTTCTCCATTGTCTGATGTTCTAAAACAAATGAGACATCTTTGAAAAACTGATTAGAAGTCTTATTTGGGAAATAACGTTCCAAAATATTGAAGTGGAAGTAGATGGTCTTAGCTATGTAAATTAAGGAATTTCAAGACACTGTCTGTCTTGATGCGCTCAAGCTGGTAAGCAAGGCCCTGTGCCAAGTGCTGCTTTCTTCCCATGTACACCTTCACAAAAGTCTGATCGTGGATGGAAAATAATTATATTTTGTTCAGTAATCAAACTTAACCAAATGAATTCTACGTGAACTACTTTTAATTCCACCACAAGAAATGTGTGTCATATCTCCCTGCAAATTTGCATATTTTTCCATAAACCTAAAACCAATCAATTTTGAAGAGTTATGATAATATAAAGAATCTGAGGCAATTACAGTCTTTTAAACAGGGATTCTAAATGCATTTCACTGCTGGTATTCATGTAGTAAAATAGTCAAAACTTCTTTAACCCTTTTCGTGACATCTCAATTACGTTGTAATGATTGAGGCTCGGGACATTTCTTAGGATTAATGACTGGCTGAGAAAGTAGATGGCCTGAGGTGAAGCCAAGGGCCATTAATTCCCTCTGGTCATTAATCCCCCAGGAAATGCCTCAGGCTTGGTTTGATAGCATTACAGGCTACAAATACATAGTTGGATTTCCTGATTGGTTTTAAAGTAGTTTATTAAGATGTCATATTTTAATTTCTGCCCTGTGTACCCAATATTTCCAAATTTCCATTTCTGATTTTTCATCCTACAATGTTGATTTCAGTGACATAATAAAAATGGTTTCCTGATTCATATCACATATTTTCTTTGAAATAGTCAAAATATATGAAAGTTGTTTTCACTACTAAGATCCCAAATGCCCATTTATCCTTGGGATGTTATTTGCTAGTAAAAATTTTGATGACTAAGTGAGTGGCACTTTATTCATGTATGTATTTTATTTGACTGCATGTGAATTCATAAAAGATATTGTAAATTTTACCTGATATCTATTGCCCATAATTCTACCTTAATAATTCCACATAAATCATCCACAATTTTAAGTTCTGTCAGAAAATAAACAAAAGTTGGTCATAAAAATATTTATGAGAATTGTCTGAAAGTTGCCCATCACCTATCTCTGTAGACCTTTGAGCAAAAATCCTCCTGCTGAACTGAGCTTTGGGCTTACATCTGCATAAGATGTGAAAGGTTCATTCCGTTTTTGTTGTTGTTGTTGTTTTGTTTTGTTTTTTTATTCCATTAGAATTTGCTTTACTCGGCAATCTCTGGGGCCTTGGGTAGTAGATCAGTGTTTACCATGGCGTACGAATGAACTTTGGGAGCCCATTCCATATGGAGGGAACCTCTCTCAGCCTGGACCCATGGGGGAGGGCCTAGGCCCTGCCCCAGATGAAGTGACAGACTCTGGAGATCCCCATGGAAGGTGAAGCCCTCCATGGGGAATGGTGTGGGGATTGGGTGGGGTGTTGGGAGGGTGCTGGTAAATGGGCAAGGGAGGAGGGGTGGAAGAAGGAGCTGGGGTCGACGTGTGAAGTAAGCACGTTTCTAATTTAAATAAAAATATATTGAGAAAAAAATAATTTGCTTTAACTAGAAATGTGTTAGACGTCATTTATTACAACTCATTTTCAGGCCAGGAGATAATTTTTTTAATAGTTGGGTTAAACTAAGAAGTCCACCTTACTATTAGCTTGGAAATATGAGGAAAATTGCAGGGGATCATGTTTTAGCTGTTTGGCTTCTTGCAAGCTCAAAAAGGTGAATTTGCAGCTAGTTCTGGTAGAGTTCGTAAAGTGCATGCCCTGTGCGCAGTCTTCTCTTCACTCTGACTTTGTCTTCTTCTTTCCTACACCTAGCTATCTTCTTGAACTTAGAATCCTGGGGCACATGTTTCCCCCTCTTCTCCAATCAAAGTTCAACTCTATTCATCCTTGACAAGGAGTTGACTCCTTGCAATATAATATGGGCTGGCCTCCCTATTCCAGGATGCCTATTCCTGAAGGATTCATCATTACACAGAATTGAAACTAACTTCTAGGAATCTTGATCAATCTGTATAGAACATAAATGGTCTTGTTTCCTTATCCCACATTATATTTAACATCTGAAATATAGTATTCGTATAAATTGTTACTTCTGGTTTTTTTTCATATAAATTTCTATTAACTAAGGGTTTCTTTCTGGGAATATTTACCTTACCCGGTAACCTTGAAAGGATATAGTTAACCTGGTAACACATAACAACACATCAAGTGTAAACAATTGCTTTTTAACCTATGCTATTTTAAAAACAGCAATTTTAAAAAGTTAGGTAGGAGACTATTAGACACTCCCCCCTCATATAAGAACCTTTCAGGGCAACATTCAGAATCTGGCAGAGCAAAGGAACATTTCAATGTAAAAGAAAAATATTTGTCCTTCTGCCTGCCTGTCTGTTTCTTTTTAGGCTCTATGTATTTGATGATTGCCATGAAGTCCTTGAAGCCTGTGTGAGAACAGCAATGCAGGACTGTTGGTCTGAGCCACAAAATGACAACACGAGGTCCATATTCTGCCCTCAGATCAATGTGTGTGTCCCTGAAGCACATGGTATATGCTGTGTCTGTCTGGCAGAAACATTTGTGCTTAAAATACAGCCTGACAGTTCCCTGCCATCTTGCAAAACAGTGTGGCTTATTTAGAACAAATCTGTTATGACTGACCACAGAAGATGCATGTGTGTTTCTGAGCCTCTCCTATGAATAGGCAAAAGGACCATCTGCGCACGTGGCATTTACACATCTTTGAGCAAAGTTAGCATTCCGCCCCCCCCCAGTAAAACCCATCTCTCAGGGATTCTGGGTTTGTGATGCTTCCTGCAGAATGGAGGAGGAAAACAAATGCACTTCAGTAAAACAGAAGTGTCTTTTTTTCATCTGTCATAGCCACAGTTTGATAGTATCTGTATTTCATTTTCACTTCAGAATATCACAAGAGAGAGAAATGGCAGGAAGCAAGTTGCTTCAACATGGTTGTGAAAGGGAGTTGTTATATTTGGTTGCTCTCTGTGGCACATCTCTGAGAAATTTAAAAAATATATATCTAGCTACCGTCCTGGTAGTAGGGAAAA
Organism: Mesocricetus auratus; assembly: GCF_017639785.1. NCBI lineage: Eukaryota > Metazoa > Chordata > Mammalia > Rodentia > Cricetidae > Mesocricetus > Mesocricetus auratus. Next base: position 26,500,705 of record NW_024429189.1, on the reverse strand, counting down.
ATAATCTTCTTATTCCTCCCTAAGAATTATTTAATATATCATAGAATGATCAGAACGATACTCGTTTCTGCCTGTCTTTACTTAGAATTTATTTGACCCGTACTTCAGTTAAAAAACAGTTACCCTAATATATTCCCATTATTTTCTTTTTTGAGGGGAAATGATGGGGTTTATACTGAAAGCCTGATACATGCTAAGTAATAACTCTACCACTGAGACATATTCCCAAGCCCTGGTGTGTTTTTCTTAAATTATGTATTTTATTAAGACAGATTATTATTTTCCAATTGAAAGTTGTCACATCCACCCAATTCTTTCTCATACTGGAGAATTCAATGCACTTTAACTTAAAGTTTACAAAAATAAAAGTTTCCTTTAAGGATCAGGAACACTATGGGTCTTACTATCTCTAGGCTAGTAGACCTAGACTGTATAAGAGAGGGAATTGAACTTGAGCCTGGAAACAAGCCAGTGAGCAGCAATGTCCATCTCTGCTTCAAGTTCCCATCATACTTATGTTCCTTGCCTAACTTCCCTTATCGATAGACTGTCCTATAAGCTGAAATAAATCCTTCCCTCCCCAAGTCTCTTTTGGCCAGTGCTTTATCACAGACAGCAGCAAACAAGCCAACAAGAACACTACCAAAATGTTCATTGGGAAAACAGAGGGAAAGTTTCAGTTTACTCAATATTACATTCAAGAAAAAAAGTTTGCATGAGGAAACACTGAAGAGGTGATTTTAACCCACCTCTAGAGTTAAAAACTACTCTTTACTGTTTTCTGGATGTCATGAGAATTTAATTGAAATAACTTAAAACTAGTCACAACCACACAGACCCTTCTGGTTGCTATGGTCAATCTGGAAGTGGCCACCCACTGACTGGATCTCCAGGCAAGAGCAAGCAGCCTTGCTCCAACATCCCTGTACTGTCAGGGGCAGCCCTAAGCTCTGTTGCTGTCTTCTGCCCTGTGTTGGATTCTGGTAGACTCCCATGCATCTACCATCATGCTGCCCTATCTTTTGACAAAGCTTCCACAGCTTTTTCATGACTGCCGCTCAGCGTCTGCTTCTCCCTTTGTCTGCTTCTTATATTTGGGACGATCTCAATATGAACTTTCCCAGGGTTCAGTGATGGACATTTGTAAATATTTTTGTCAGCCCTTTTACAGGACAGCCAGCACATAGGAATGTAGTGGCAGGGGATACCTTGTACTTTGAACTTATCCTCTGTATCTGGGAATATATATTCCTGATAGACTGTAAGGGAGGTATCCCCCAAATTGGTGGTAAAGCTGTATTTGTCATTGAGGCTACTGTATTCCACATGACTCCATTGCTTCATTTTCTCTAGTCGGTCAGGGTTCCCATTCCAAGTGGATCCAAGTGATATCTACTTGTTCTACAAACTACTCTTGAACATTATGACTTTAAGTATGCCCTAATCTCTCCTTTTGCTTCTCTGGGCCTCTTAGGTTAACTCCTATAAAGAAAACTATACAAAGGCCACCCATTAGCTGACTCTTTGGATCATAAGATATGTAGTCCCATTTAGCATGATTTCCAATCCAGGGTAGATCTCAAAGATTTTCTCCTTTGCATTCACACAGAAGCCCCTGGAGCATCATCATATTGGGAATCAGCAATAGTGCTGGCACAGTTTGCAGACCTATGCTTCAACTCCTAATCCACCTCTGTGGACTCTGGGAAGTTCCCTTTAGTATGAACATCTGGGTATATATGGATTGTGTTTTCTCTGTCATTGTTTAAGGATCAGTTTTACCTCATCTTGTAATTTGAGTTCAACAAAAGCCTCACACTTCTGCCTGCCTTTTCTAGTGTAAATGAAATAGACAGAGATGCAATGTCACCAACCAGATGGCTAGAAAGTTATTCATTTTCTCAGTTCAGCAGGACCAGGAGAGCCACAGGTTTTGTTGTAAAGGCCTTTGCCTCCTAGGGAACCGAACATCATGAACACTGATATGTGGATGACAGAGAAGCATGGGCACAGCTTCCTATGGCCTAACAACCATGGAAACCTGAATGGGAAAACTCGTGGAAAGTGAGGAACTGTGGACTGAGTAAGAGGACCGATTTCTGTTTTCATCAGACAAGGCTGGCAGACAAGCCCAGTTCCACGTGACATGAAGAGGGCAGATTGTCTTGGTTACTTAGTGACAAAACACCATGCTAAAGGCAACGTAGAAAGGATAATATTTATCTGAGGACTTGTTTACAATTTCAGAGAGCCAGTCTGTGGCCTTCATGGTAAAGGACATGGCAGCAGGCAAGGCAAGCACAGTCCTAGAGCAGAAGCCGGAAACTAGCTCTAACCCATAAGCACAAGAGAGAGAGAAGAAGAAGACTATCTGGGCATGGCATGGGCTTTTGAAACTTCAAATCCCACACATAGAGATACACTTGCTCTAACAAGGCCACTGTTCCTCATCCTTCCCAAACAGTTCCACCATTTGGGTATAAAGAATTCAAACATACCAGCCTATAAAGGTCGTTCTCACCCACACCACCACACACATATACTTTCTTCTTGTTCTGAACTTCAGGTTCTGCGACTCCATGCTTCTAGTCTCACATCCAGCACCTTGGGCAGCCTTTGGAGTACTTCAATGAGGATTAAAGCCAGTAAGTAATTTTAAGGGTATCCTAACACCTTTGAGTAGCTCCTTAAGTTTTTCCTCAATTCAGCAAAAGAGCCAAATGGTCCAAATTTTGCATATATGATAAAGTCCAAGTGCATTTTAGGCGAGTGTGCATTTCTTTCCTAGCAACCAAAAAGTGTGTTACATATGGAGGGCAGCAAGCAATCAAGGTAATAACTCAAGGCCTAAATCAGAACCCCCTTTTCATATATGTACAGGCCAAGTCTAAGAGTAATTTTACATTTTTAAATGGTTAAGGGGATAAAAAAATCAAAAGAAGAATACTATTTTGTGACACATGAAAACTATATGAAATTCAAATTTTAGTGTCCATAAATAAAGTTTTATTGGAACCCAGCCATGCTCATTCATTTACATACTGTCTATGGTGCTTCTCGGTAAACGGCACAGTTGAGTGATTGTGACAGAGACCGTATGGGCTGCAAAGCCTAAAATATTTACTCTCTGGCCCCTCACTGAAAAAAAATGCTGACCTATGGGCTCTAAAATCAGACTGTATTCAAATCCTCTCTTGCCGTTTTTAGTAACTGTGGTCTCCTGGAAAACGTGCTTGATCTCTCCTTGCATCCTCTGTATCAGCTGTAAAACAAGATGAAGCAGCATCCCATCTGAACAAAATACTCAGTGAAGGTGAGTTGCTTCTCTGTCCTCTTCTGAAATTTGACTTTATTTGTATAAAATATGAAATAATTGTGTCAATGTGGGATTTCTACCTAAGGAAAGATGCTGACGGCAGGTATCTTGAGTTTTCCCATTGCATTCCCTGTAAAATTTTATACATTAGTAGGAAGTGTTCAAGTTCATGCTATGTAACATATAGGGACATAGATGACACCATCACCTCATCCAGAAGCTGTTAGTCTACTGGGGAAGCAAATTGCAAACACACTAGACATAAGTATCATTAGAAATATTGCTCTGACCAAAAGTAACTTTAAAAAATTAAAAATGCAAAGTTTTTCCTGTTTCAATAGCAGTTCAACACACTGATATATTAAGAAAGTATTGTGTGAGATAGAATTACAGAGATAAGCTCATTTTGATCACATGTTAGCTTCCCCCTTGGCAGCAGGCTTGCCACCTTAACCCAGTGTTCATTAGTCCTGTCCCTGTGGGAGAACGATGGCTGAATGACGAATTGTAAGTCAGCTGCTTTATTCTACTTACACCAGTGATGATAAATACACAAGAAACTCCCCCAAGGCATTCTACATGGAAGACATTATAACTACATGCACTGAACAGTTCTCAAGGTGTCTTGTTTGAATGCTGTCAGACATAGACTCCCAGTAAGAAGCACATGACCATCACATGAGCTCGATGACTCATTATTCGTATTGTATGAATATCTACCAACAAGTTAGCTCTCCATTGTAACCTGTGTTCTTGGAGTTCCAAAGAGGTACTAGGTGATTGCTCCAAGGCTTCTCTCTCCTAGTCTTCCTGCCAAGAATTGAAAACTAATCTTCCTATTTTCATCAAGACACTTTATTGTTCACAAGTTTTGTCACTGTTTGTACAAACCCTTTAGATCCTTCCATGACCTGATCCATTTTCTCTCTTGTTTTCTCATTACTCCATATCTATTTTTTCATCTTAAACTCTTAGTCTATTGTAATTTGTCTCTTTTCCATCTCTGAATCAAAATAATAACAAAGACTGCTTCAAAAAAGAAATTAAAATCCAAGGAAATCTTAGTTTAATTTCCAACAATACAAGTCAAACATAGTCAGGAGTTTGTTCATTCACATTGATATAGTTTAACCCATCTGCAGATGATGCACAGCTCTCTAACACCCACACCTGTATGTTGGATGCTTCTGGAAAAGCCCTACTCCTCAAATTGTTTTTGGTATGTCAAATAACATCAGGAAAGCATCCTTTTCATCCCTTGATGAAGTTATTAGTCATTAAGATAAGGAGCTATTCATTGTTATATTCCAAAGCTTCATTGTGAAACAGTGTTTAAATTTGTAGAAGATCTTTAATAATCAAATTGTAATAGCTTCTTAGGGAGCAGGACCATGACTAGGACCATCACATCTGCATCTCTGGCAGAAAGCAATCCATCAGCTTTTCCTTATACTGATATTCTCCTCACTTTGTAAAACTTATATTCTTAAAGTTTTATTTAATCAAACATTTATTTTCTACCTAATTTTCACCAGTCAAGTACCATGCTGTTCTGTAATAATAAAAAAACCTGAAATTTTATTTAAATATATTACTTAAATAAAGTGATAGTAGGGATATCAATATTTCCTCTCTTACTTTTCAGATATTATAAGTGGTAGTGGAGATATAAATATTTCCTCTCTCACTTTTCAGTTAAATACTGTTTAAACATTAATAATAATGCTTAACAGTACCTTCTACTGAATTTTTAATATATTATTTCACCAAGCATCTGAAGATCAGGGCCCAGTCTCTCATCTTTGACTCATCTATAGTTCATAGGCAGTACTTTGTGCATAGCCATTAATTGACTCAAAGCTTACATACTTGGACAACTGACAAATTAGAGGGGGGAAAATAACACATTGAGTAGCAAACTTTACATCATCCTTGCATACTGCCAGCTACCACTTCATAATTAACGGCCACATATAGTTCAGCCTATGCTTATGATTTAAGTTTTCTGTCTTGTTGTTATTATTTAAAAATAACTTTGCCTTCAAAATTCAAGATTCCTATGCCTGGATTAGCTTTATCAATAGATGAATCCTTGCCTGCACTATGCAGTTTATAACCCTCTCTCTGTGCATCCACAAGCTGGATTCTGTTGGGAACTCATTCCAGAGGAATGCCCAAAGCTGGTTCTTCAGCATTGTGGACACACCTTATCTATATCCTAACTGGTACACCGCATAAAGATTTGTGTAACAGACCTTAACTCCATCATATTGACCTGCCTCTTGTGGCTATTATGATGGAGTCAAATCTTACCACATTTCCAAGACTAAGATTGTATGCAGCCCTATCAAGTTTCTAGCTAACACTTCCAATGATGTTTGATCTAGTGCAATTTCCTTTTCTTTTTTATAGTAATAGTCTTGCATGCTTAAAAGAGAAATAAAATTCTAGGGAGCAAACTTTTATCAGAAATAAAAACAATTGTGTCAATCTAGCGGTTACACTTTTGGGGAAGATCATAATTCATTTCTTTAAAAGAATGATTCTATGTTTCTGTGTGCTGGCATTTACAAGGGCATAGATACAGATTTGAATTTGCATGTCAGACAGAAATTAACACAAATGTAAGATTGTATCATTATTAATTTTAATGGATTCTATAAAATTCTTAATTTAAAGGAAAATTCTTGAAATTATAGAAATTACTCAACTGACTTAAAATAAGAGCTCTCTCTATACTCGGGAAGATTGGAAGTGACTTGAGGAGAGTTTTTATTTTCAGATGTCTAGCAATAAATATTTTATACCCTTTTTAGTCTCAAAGACTTGTCCCTCCTCATTGCAAAGTTTAACCCCTTCACCTGTGTTCAAAATATCCTTCTCTTTTCTTGTTTCTCCCCTTGAGTTTTTCCACCTCTTCCTTGTCTTTCAACTCTCCTTGTCCAAGGAAACCCTCTGTTTTTGCTTACAGTCTTATGTAAAGCTCTCATTATATAAATTTCCTTTGACTTTGTGGCCTATTACAGTGAGTCCTATTCCTTAACTTCATTTCACTGCCAGATTCTAATGTAAACTGATCTGACTGTCTTCACTCTTATACACCTGTGATCTTAGTCCATCTTTGATTAAGCACTTGGAGATTCACCCTCTTCTTCTCCTCTTAACAATAAAATGCAAGCCCTTTACCAGGCTGTGTTTCTCTCCTCCTTTCTGGAATTTCTGCTTTCACTACAAACAAGATGCTTCAACCCTTTTGTATACACTCTAATTTTTATTGCTTCTTGATTTTAACTGTTCTCCCATATTTTCAAGCAATATGACTACCCTTTTTAAAAGTCAAATCAAGCTGGTAGTCATTTTCTCCTTTTATGTCAAAAACCTGAAAAGTATTTTATAGAGTTTTTGTCAGGTTTTTTTCTAAGAAAAAAAGAATTGAAGGATTGTCTGTGGCTTTTAGCCCACAAAGAAGATAGTCAGATAAGGGCAAATGAAGAATAGGATCTGACCAGAAGTTAGCTGGAACACCTCAGAGCCCCTGGAAGCAGATGGGGATGGCTCCTTCTGCTAGTCCAGCAGTCCTGTGCCCTCCCTGGAAAATAAGCTGAAGTAAAGGAGGGAATCTAGGGGCATCAGGGCTGTGAGTGTCAGGGCTCAGGGAAATCATCACATGTGCAAGACAGAGCACTGATGAAAGACAGAGGCTCTCTCACACTCACAACCTAGTCCCACCCCAGTGATCCAGGCCCGAGTAAGTCCAGGAGTCTTTTATAATCAGGTAGGTAGGAAGATCCAGTAATAACTGTGGTTGAATTTTCTACCAGACAAGGCAAGACAGGTAAGAAATCAGGGCAGATTAAATTTCATTTAGAAATAAATATATTTATTCATAGGGCAAAATTAAGGCTCTGAATTTATGTTTCCTGCCTCAACCTCACTGAGTTTCAGTCCTGATTGCAGAATCTACATTTTTTTCTCTGGAATGCTGCAAGATGATATTAGGGATACATTTTAGGTTATAAATAGCACTGCAAAGAACATGCCTGTGACAATGTCTTTCTCGTAGATTATTTCCACAAGATAAATTTCTAGAATTGGGCTCATTGGGTCAGATTCAGAGTCAGGAGGTAGAAGTTCAATAGAAGGCTTGCTGAGACAGATAAGTCATATGCTGTATTTTAAAATCCATTTAGGAATATTTGAGGAACAAACTCTATGTTGCCATTTTTTTCTGGATTTACTCTTACACTGTCTTAAAAACATCAGCCAATCTTAGTTCTTTAAATCTGTATGACTCTAATTCCAGATCTTCACTTATTAATGTCCTTAGGAATAAGGAGAATGAATCTACACATTGAAAGATATTGCACAGCAGTCTTGGTTCCTGTCTACCTGATCCCAGAAGCAAACGTCACTCATCCTCCCTACAGTAAGCCTGATAACTTGAGTTCAGTCCCTGGATCCCATACGATAAAAGAAGAGAACTGATCTCTGCCAGTTGTCCTTTGACCTCTAAATTTTCACTATGGGTATACACACAATATATAAATATATATATTTGTTTAAATGAAGACATTACCAAATGTCTCCTGTAATGTGATGTGATGTGAGGGATTGCACTCCATTATATCAGAAGATTCTTGGAATTGTACCCATTTTCACAAAAAAGCCATTTGGATAAAGCTATTTTATTTACTTTCCTTTAAGATATGTCATTTTGATGCAGCATGAATACCTCAGACAAAAAGAAACTTGAGATTTAATAGTCTTGGGATAGAACTCATAGTATATCTATCCATATCTTGAAGTCTTATTAGGAAGCTAGTCTATCCATTATCTCATTTTTCTCTCTGTCTCATATAGGCAAGGATGAAGTAACTCTTAGGATGAGTAGTTAATTAAAATATCACTTGTTCTTTATTGATGTAGTCACAAAAATTAAATGAGGCAACCTTGTCACAGTATCCAGGAAAGCTGAATTGTCAGTTGTCTGCCTCACCTCTCTTGCTTCCTTTGCTTTATCCCTATGACATGAGACTACTTGTAGCCTGTCAGGCTGCTTAATGTGGTCATTTTGTTAGATACAGTAGGTAGCAAACATGAGTTGTATGGTTCAGTCCCTGGCCAGAGGAACACGTGTAAGGTGACAATTCATCATGATAGTGTGTGAGCAAGAATGAACAATGGTGCAAGTTAGGTAAGGTACAGGATCCAATTAGCAGAAGAGATGGGTAGTTGGGAAATTTCCCTTGTGATTTAGGAGGCTATGATTAGGGGCCATGAAAGGGCCTTAATATATCTAAAACTATACAAACATGGAAGTTCATAGTAACAAGAATTCCTGTATCTAGAATGAATCCAGGACAGAAAAGATATGTGATCCTGTCTATAATTTAAATTCTGACTCCATGATAACCACTCACTTTCTCTGCATTACTTTTCATACATATAAAACTAAACTGGGGCCTGGAATGATGGCTCAGCTGCTAAGAGCACTGGCTTTTCTTCCAGAGGACCTAGGTGTGATTTCCAGCACCCGCATGGTGGTTCACAACCATCTGCAACTATACTTCCATCAAGATCTGATGCCCTCTTCTGACCTCAAAGGTCATTTGTTGCAGGTGCATGGTGCACAGACAAAAGGCAGAATACACACAGACACACACACAAATAAGCAAGCTCAAACTAAGTTCTCTGTGAACCACAGGAAACACCCTTACAAGCATAAATCATCAGGACTCCTGGACTGCATACTTCTCTCCACTGAGCTATTACCTGAGCCTCAGCTTGAATACTCTTTGTCTCCCACAAATGACAGTATGAAAACCACCCCAATTATCATAAGAGAAAGGAAAGCACCCAAAATGAAGCAGCCCATAAATAGAGCAGCTTAAATGCTAACCAGCTTTGTGGTGTTTGTTGGAGATGAATGACTATTTTCAGATTGTATTTAAGCCATTTATATTAAAATGCTAGATCAGTGCAAAATAACAGAGTTGCCGTAAGCCGCCACACAGCTGCTCACTTTCCTGTCAGAAGCTGCTTCTTTCCCGGGGTAATCTGGTGAGAGGCAACCTTAAAGAATACCAGTGAAGGAAAAACAAAAGAGAATATTGGTAGATGTCTGAAGGAAAGACCATGAATACTCCACACAGATACAGACTCATATGCACATGGGTTACTGATGAAAACATGTAGGGCATCATAAAAGCTGGTGTAGAAATTGTGGATCAAATGTGTGTTTAATAACTGTGAATGTCTTTAAAACAATTTTATTGAATATTTATCAATAATAATAGTTGAATGCCAAGCACTGCCAATAAAATTTTGAATAAGAGTGACCTGTGTACAAAACTTGACTTCTTTTAGAATCATTTCTGAACACCTTGTTACTCATGTTTAGAATTCAAGTTGTATTCCACACGTTTATTGCATGGAATACAATGTAATGTTTCCCTAGGAGATAATCTATAAGGTTTTTCATGTGCATACTGACTCTTGCAGCTACCCAGTGTGCAGTTCAACTATCTTTCTGCCTCCTAAACTCAATGTGACCTGAATTCCTTTCCAAGACAGATTCTTTAAATCCTATGATAAATGCATTCACTCAATTACACAGGGACAAGACCTTTGCTGACTTTACGTTGTTTACTCTTCATTCAAAGCCCCTCTCCGTTCTGGTCATGCTGGTCCCGTTCTTCTACAGAACACCCTACCTATTGTTTGGTGTAATTCAAGTTCACAAGCCTGGTCTCTGGTCTCTAGCAATGAAACCTGAAAAGTCACTTGGTTTGATTTGTAATCTCCTGAAAAATAAAGACAACACCAGATCTGTGTGTTATCAACAGCCAGTCATGTCAGATGAGAAAATCTTAAAATATATAGAATGGTCCTCCCACCAGCATTTTCTACAATTTAAGAAGAATAAGCTGGGCAGTGGTAGCACCTGCCTTTAATCGGGAGGCAGAGGCAGGTGGGTCTCTGTGAGTTTGAGACCTGCCCGGTCTACAAGAGCTAATTCCAGGACAGCCTCCATAGCCACGGAGAAACCCTGACTTGAAAAATAAAAAAAAAACAAACAAAAAATAAATTAAAAATAAAAAGAAGTCAAATAGCAAGAATAAATGTTTTGTCAACCTTTTTCTGTGGGAGAGAAAGTGTGTCCACTTGTGTCCATGTATGTTCAAGAGAGGAAAGATAGAGAGGTTGAGATTTCTTACTGAAGTCAATAGTTTTATAAAAACATGAAAACCAATGCCTTTCCATTTATAAGTTATATGATTTTTTTCTTGACGCTTACCATTTTAAACACATAGACCACGTCCACAGCTTTCTTACTTTTCTTGCTGGATTCTCTTCCCCTTCCATCCATTATAGACCCTCTACCACGTTTATCTCAGAATGTCCTTCTGAGTTTTATTTATCTAGCTCAAAACCATTAAACCAATTATGTTTGGAAGAAAGGCTCATATTTATTATTGCTCCTGTTATTTTTATGATTAATTACTTGTGTGTGCATAAAGTAAGAGGCAGGCATGCATACTATGACTCGCAGGATCAGAGGACAACTTTGTGGTGTCTGTTCTCTCTCCACCTTTGTATACATTTGGGAGTTGAAACTCAGTTCACCAGGCTTTTGTGCCAAGTATTTTATTGTGTTGAACCATCTTGCTGAACCACAGACAGTCATTTAATTTATGATGAGGTTTCCATCATTCTATCATTCTTATAACTTATTCCTTTCCCTTCTGTCATCCACAACCTCTGAATTCCAATCAAAAGTGTCTACTTATCATATCTGAACGTGTTTTTTCCTCTACTATCCCTAAAATTTGGTCTATATATTTGCTTATGTCTCCTTCCCTATTATCCTAATTTATTTTTCAAAAAAACAAACAAATTTTCAATCTCAGCTAAAGCTTATTAATATTTTTGTCAAATTATTCTGATAACACTTAATTTAAACAGAACTGAAAATTTTAGCATGTTGTATATTCTTATATATAAACAACATAATTTTTTCATGATAAAGAAAGTGTGGAGGCCACAGTCAGCAGCAGATTTCTTTACCACCTGGACCAGAAAAAGCTTTAAACAAAAAAAGATGGGAGCCAAGACTTTGTCCATGTTGACAATAGAAGCTTGGCTGACTGAGTTAGCACATACTATAGTCCCAGTATTCAGGAGAATGAAGCAGCAAGATCACAAGTTTGAAGCCAGCGAGGGCAACAGCAAGACTCTGTCACACACAAACAAGCACGTACAAGCTCGTTGAGCAGCTCTGTAGTGAAACTGAGGCACCTTTATTTTTCCAGCCTTCTCTAGAACTATTACGTACCCCTTATTATTTAAAATAATCACAGAGAAAATGAAAGAACTCTGAGTATGGCATTGTCTCTACCATCTATGTGCAGAAAGACCATCTTGGAAGACTTCCCAACTTTTGTTTCTTATGATTATAAATCCATTATCATTTTATTGCATAAAAATAACATATAAATGTTATAGACCGTAAAGTTTTGAAGTGTGGTTGTAAATTATATAAGCATATCTGTACATATACATATTCATGCTGTGATGCGCTCGAATGATGAAAAATACTCTTTGCTCCATCGCTGTGGGCTTCTTTTCTAAAACACATTCTGGAGATGTCAGCATTGTTCCCTCTCTGTGCAGATGACTAATGTGAGGAGGTAACTTTGGAAATTACATTGCTATGTAATCATCCATATTGCGATTGTGGATAAAATTGATTAGAATAATATTGAAACTCCCCCAAGGGACTCTACAATTATAAGTCAAGTCTCAAATGGAAAAGGTTTTTTGAAAAGTTGGCAGATGTCTTAATGAATATGAAGCATTATAGTAATATATTAGGGCAATTTGTTCATTATTGACAAGCAGATCACTAAACTATATAAATTACTGGATGAGACAGGCAGAATTACTTTTCTTTCAGTGAATGGTTAATTAAATATTATTTTTAAATGTGCATTTGTTTAACTTTTTGATATGCATATTCGTAGACAAACAGCTGCCCTTTACTTAGAGTTACAAGTTGGCTTTGAATATGGCAAATCTAAATATTTGAATTTATATCAAATAGGAACCAAATTCAACTATAAGATTGACAACTACTATTCGGGCCAACAGTAGAACATATCAAAACAACAGGATTTTATATTTCCCTTAATAATCCCATTTACTTGGCATTTCTGCTTCCCTTTTCTCCTGTTTTTGTTTTTAGACGGCCTTTCATGAAAGAATCACATTGAAATAAATCACCAAGGAGCGGCTAGAGCTGTTTAACGAATAAGGTAATTATATGATCCCATTCCACCATGCCAGAGGTTTGTAAATGATTTAAAAGTTTGTTTCTGCATTTGTTTCCAAGGGCCTGACCAAGCACAGGAGCCCTGTGTACACCAGCAACCAGGACAAATTTATTCTAATAGATTTTTACTCTAGGAACAAGACTCTTTCTGTTTCATATTGCACATGAATATTAAATAAACTACCTGCTGGCAACTACACAATATTTTAGTCTCTAATTTTAAAAGTACACTGTATTTTAATACCTATTTTTAAACAGATATCAATTTTTATGGAGCAGTACATGAGTTGTTGATGGATAAATCGCCCAAGCATGGTTAAAGAGAACCTAATCTCCAGCTGGTACCAGATCCATTTAATTGTATCTCCTGACCTCACCTCACCTGAGCTGCATTAAAATCATAATACAGTTCAAGTGTAAAAATGATATACTGTTTGTTCGCCCTGTTTATAGAGGGGCAAACATACAGTTAAATTCATATGTTTAAAATTAGTGTGGCCGTTTGAAAAGGTTGAGTTAGATCAAACTGCCTTTCAGCGTTTTCTCTGCCCTTTTTCTACTTAAATGACTAAGCCTCTATAGCCAAATGAGTGAAGCTGTTAAGGAAGTTGTAGAAGCTGTTCCTGGTACCAAGAAGATTGCTGCCCTCCGTCAAACAGGGAGGCTCTCAAGCGTCATGTAATAATGGATCAGTACAGTTAAAAAATGTATTTTGGTGGCAATAGGCATGGACTTTAGCATGTTCTAAATCTTTTATCAATGTGGTAATATTTTGGAATGGCCTAAACAGCAGCCCTTGAGTTTATCTTTGTCAAGGCGAAATATCCTTGCAGCAATCTTATTTCCGTAAATTACAGCAGTTGAATGATTCTCTTTTAAGAGCTCGGATTTGCTTTTTTTTTTTTTCCTATGTTGCTGCCTAAGTCAGAAACAGCATGATCTTATACTGTTTCCCAAAGCTGAATGGAAAATATTGAAAATAGCCATTGTTTTGCAACTTGATCTCAAGAAATAATTTCCCTGTTTCCACAAAAAGTAACACCTACTGCAAACTTTCCACACATCAGGTGGACTTGTTACTCCTTCCCACTCCTTCCCATATGAACTGGAGGGTGCGTGTCCCTAGGAGTGAGGACCAAATCTCTGTCCCCTTTTGAAAGGAAGCAAATTTCAAGTAGTAAATGTAAAAACAAATCCACGAGCCCACCAATGAATTCATTATTTCCAAATTTCTCCATCTACCCTGACAAAGTGAAGATGTGAGACCCCACTTTACAAATGAGAAGCAGTATATCTCTTTAGCCGCAGAGCCATAATTTAGAAATACATTTCCTTCCGGAGTCCATGCTTTGCAATGCTGTGGTGATAGATCAATAACAGTGTATGTTAGTCAGTGTTTTACAAAAAAATAAGTAAATAAACATGTGCATACAGACCAGTTACTAAGAGAATTGGCTTACATGAGGACAGAAACTGTCCCACAGCAGACTATCTCGATGTATGAGCATCAGAGATGTCAACAGTGAAGTTCAGTTCAAGTCAATGAGTCTCATAATCCGGGGGACATCAGTGCAAGTCATGGACTCCAAAACCAGAGAAATCGTGACATGAAAGGGCAACAGAAGATGGGTATCTCAGCTCCAGAGCAGAGGTGAGATCTTGCCTTCCTTTCGGTGTTTTATTTTATCCAGAACCTCAGTTTACCTCGTTGGATGAGGGATGATCATCTGTCCTTGGTCTCCTGATTGAAACATTCCAGAAATATCCTTATAAATACCCCTAGAAATACTGCTTCATCAGCTACACACTACTCTTTAAAACAGCCAAGGTGATACTCAAAATTAGCCACCAAAAGTCTACTGTTTGCCAAGATGGCAGGCACACACACACACACACACACACACACACACACACACACACACACATACACGCACCTTTAAATTGTACTAAGTTTCCAAATTTTCTGTTAGGTTGTACCTAACAGATAAACTGCCCTGTATGCAATCAAAACCACATTAATCCTTTCCACTAGAAGAGGGCATAATGCTCCATGATATATGATTGTTCTCCAAATATACTAGATCTTGAATTCTATATTTGATGTCTTAAAGATAAGAGTATTAGAGGATACAAAACACATAGTTGCTTGCTCTGTAGATATTCACATATCAGCAAAATAGGTGGTCGGGAAACTACAGCAATACAGTAATTGTTTCTATGACTGCCATGTAATCGAAGCTGGTATTTATTACTGACACCTGCAGTCCATCCTGCACTCCTTTTCCTTTCAACAAGGACCTCAGCTTGTTATTGTCATGCTCTCTACCTGGCATGTTTCCCTGCTAAAGTATCTGGACCATCTGATGTCTTACCAAAATTCTATTAGAATAGTTGCTCATTGTATCAGTCACAGGACTGGGTAACATTAGAAGCCACCTTCAAGGACTCCCTATATTCCAGATTTACTCTTCCTTGTCTCAGTGGTGGAGCCATAGGTCAAGGTTCACCTAGTAGTCAGGGACCATCACTCTCATCAACATTATCACTTCCTTAGTCTTTTGATTCAGGGGTTCCAAGTGACTAAGAAGGGGTCTAAGTTTCCAACTCTATAGAATTATTTTTGGACTGCCTTGTGGAAGCATTGCTCCCTGTGGAACTAAGGCCTATTTAGCATTAAATCATGAAAAAAGAAATAGAAAGTTAACTAGTGGGCCCGGAGGATTACAGATGAGTGGCGTTGGCCTCATTTCTTTTTCTTGATTCTCAGGCCTATCGATTTTGGTTGATTTTATTCCATTGTATTTTGCTGGGAAGAGTCCACTTGAGACACTGGCATGTTTGCTCAATTGTGTATCATATGCAGATGCAGAAATTTTACTTAGTAATTTTTTACTGTAATTTTACTTAGAAATTTTACTGATAAAAAACTAAATGTGACTCTAGCTGAGACATGACAAAACAATTATCATGCCCTGTGCTCTTACAGAGGTCTATCCACCTTTCCCAAATTTTTATCAATTCTCTAATCATGTCCCTTTTAATCCCCTGACTATCCAGTAAAACCATTAGCTAACACCCATGAATCAATGTATATCTCATGTAAAATTTGTCCTTTAAACAAAAATCTACAACCAGGTAAATCAATCGCTGTGAGTTTTGCTCACTGAGATCTTTCTTTTCCACCGTTCCTCAAGGATGTCCAAGAAATAGGATACAGGGCTGCTAACTGTCCACTTTTTGGTTATGTACACTTATCATGAAGAAAGCCCCTGGTTTTCTCTTCTTCAGTCAGTTGAAATAGAAGCTGTAGGTGCAGGTTGGAGGAGAAAAGGTAGTAAAGACACAGTAGAAACTATAAGGAGGAGGAAAAGGCAGTAAAGACACAGTAGAAAATATAGGCACCCCAACTACTTTTTTCTGTAACATACTTATATCTCAGGACCTCCTCAGTCAGGATCATTCTCTCTCTTTCTCTGTCTCTGTCTCTGTCTCTGTCTCTGTCTCTGTCTCTCTCTCTCTCTGTCTCTCTCTCTGTCTCTCTCTCTCTCTCTCTGTCTCTGTCTCTCTCTCTCTCTCACACACACACACACACACATGTGTTCCTTCTCTTTGATGATGGAGTACTGCTGAATAAGCCCAACTATATGAGGGTGGATATTCTTTGTTAGGTCCATTCAAATGCCAACGTCTTCTGGAACCACTCATCACCATGAAATAATGTTTCATCTGCTATATGCATGTTCCTTAGTCTAGTCAAATTAACTTTAAAATTAACAAATGAACTCCATTGTGTACCAGAACCTCTTCATGGACCTTGTAAGCTATCCTTACCTTGATTTCTGAAAGAACATCCTAACTGGGATTCACTCTGGAATGGAAACCACCCATCCACCTGTACCCAATCCATAACTTGTTTTCTGTTTTGACAATTACATCTCCTTGGTCAATTTGTGGCCTCATAATCCAAATAGAGTAAAAGGCATATACATAAATTTTGTCCTATAAGATGCCTTACAGTCTTCCTTCTCACTACAGCTCAGTTCTCCTCTCCCAATCCTCTTTCTAATCTTTCCTTCCAACCTTGTTGAAGGTATGGCAGATTCCCAAATATGTTAATTCTTTCTGGTATTTAGGGTTTTGCCCACTATGTGGAATATTCCATTCACCAGAGATATACCAACCAATATACCTTTAGTACATGTGATTCTTACTCATTCTTCAGAAGAAAATCCAAATTTTTAGCCATGTCTTGAGAGGTAAGTCCACCAGAGAACACACATTGACACTCTTAAAGCCAAATAGAAAGTCTGTATTGCCATCTGGCAGCTACATGGGGAACTTGCCCAAACCAGGCAGCCCCAAACCTCACCATTCTTTGTTTTTTTTGCACAAAACCCACATCCCGGTCGGCACACTGACTACCAAATGCAGTTAATAAGAAGCAAAATCACAGAAGCCAAAAAGCAAGATTAGTATATTTATGGACTTTCCTGGATTTTGGATCTATGTAATGGTTCTTTGAAGGATTAGATCTTTGTCTCCCTTTTTTGACAACTGTTGTGATCTACATGCTGCATTGTAAGGTCAGATTGGTGCCTCCAATGTGGTGTTGGTTGTGCTAACATCTGGAAGTCTGTCACAAATCAGCTCAGTAGTAGAGGGATCGCCTGGTATATGCAAGGCTCTGGTTTCTGTTTCAAGAAATTAAAACTAACTTCAAACGTTGCTTCATCCATGATCATCCCTAATTACTCTTCTGACTGTGAGCCTTGCTTTGTACTTAAGCCATACTCTTGAATATTCTTCCCATTGAAACTTGCACTGAACATTTGAATTAGCTGTTAGCTTGTCTGTCTTCTTTGTAGACTGTATATTTAAGAAGACAAGCTTCAGGTCTTTTTATATAGCTGTATATTAATAGTGCTTATACAAAACAAACAAACAACAAATGCATGATCAGGTTAGGATATAACTCAGAGATAGACTGCTTACATGTTAAAGCCTCTGAGTTTGTGTCCCAATTCTGTAAAAAATAGTGATTTATGACGAAGAGGAATGTAACAAAGAAAGAGAAAGGAACAAGAGAAGGGGGTAGAATGGAGAGAGGGAAATGGAAACAGAAAAGAATGAGGGGTTGGGGAAATATGAAGATGGGAACTGAGTTCAGATCCCTAAGACCTATGTGCAAACCAGTCCTAGATCTATGTGTCAGTGCTTGGGGACAGAGACAGGTAAATCCAGAGGGGGCTTGTTATCCAGCCAGCCTACCCAACTCCAGGCTCAAAATAAATCAATCAATCAATAAATAAATAAAAAGGAAAAAAAGGCAGAGAAAAATGGAGGAAGATATCTAAAATTGAATTATCGCCTAAAAATATGCCAGAAAATATGCCCAGGCACAAATACACTATACACTCACTAAAACATTTTAAAGAATAAAGAAGAGAAATGAATTGCGATATTAAAAAAAGTTTTACATATTAAACCTGTAACGGTAGAATAACACCTAATTATATGGTACTCTTGAAAGGAATAAGCAACTCTTAAAAAAATGTCATCAAACTACACATTGTACACATACTTGGCCTACACTATGTGTAGGAGCCTGAAACAACATTCTCCACATTCACCTCAAAACTCAAATTCAATACTAAAGAACTTATTTTACTTTGATAATGATTTCTAAATATCATGAAATTATTTTCTACATATATAGCAAATTTAGTTTTCTGTAGTACTTTAAAAGTACACATCATCTAGGAATAATTCAATAGACCACAAATATTTTATGCATCCCACTAAAATGCAGCTAACATATGGTTGTGGTACATCCCAGGTTGATGTCATTTAAAGCACACAAGGGGAGGTGCTGACAAAATACTCTTGGCAAAAGTAACTGGGCAGGTTTAACCCCCCAGAAACAGCTGACCAGACAAAGGTTAACTCTTGAATCCCAGGCAGCAGCCTGGGAAGCCAGCATGGGACTGATCAAGACCCCCTGAATCTGGGTGTCAGTGAGGAGGCCTAGGGAATCTATTGAGCCTTGGGCAGCAGATCAGTACCCATCCCAAGTATACACACGGACTTTGGACTCCCATAGAACAATGTGAGGTGCATTCTCACCCTGAACTCTTGAGGAAGGGTCTAGGCCCTGCCCTATATGAAATGACAGACTATGGACACCCCCATGGAGGGCCTCACCCTCCCTGGGGGAATGAGGGGATAACGGGGGGGGGATTGGGGGGAGGGCACGGGAGGAGGGGAGGGAATGGGAGAGGGACCTGGAACTGACTTGTGAAGCAACCTTGTTTCTTATCTAAATTTAAACTGGAAAATAAAATAGAAAAAAAAATTAAGTGCCCAAAATAAATGTGTGTCTCCCAGCCACTAGATCTTAAAAAAAAAAGAGAAATGAAACACTGTGATTGAGTACCCCCAAATTGTTGTATCTGTTGTATCTCTGGGTCACCTGTGCATTCACTGTTGCAACCATTCTGAATGACTCTGCTTACATTACTATAGAGCAATGGGATTTTCAGCTGCCTTGTGCACTGTGTGTTTGAGCTTATGCTCTGAAATGAGTTCCAGGTCAACCTTAGCTGCAACTTTACTGCATTTTAACCAACTCAATAACACTGAAAACAAAAAAGGCATAGCTACTATAACTGTTTATAACATAATTTAAGAAGATAATTATTGCATCACAATATTCAAGGTAAGTTACAGAGAAGTTGAGCAAATGCCCCAAATTCTATTGCTAATTTTTGTATTTACCATTTTTTATCAAGATCTTGTATTAGCAACCTCTTCTAGAGGGTCTTAAAAGCGTTTGGAAAGATGGAATAGACCATATCTGACCCATGTTGTGGAAGTCCATGTGAGTATGCATTAATAATTATGATAGGCAACAATTGAGTGTGCACATGGTGAGCCAGGCAGGTACAAAGAGAGAGAGGGAGAGAGAGGAGGGGGAAGACTTTCCCATTGTGATGTGATGATGAGTTTGTAAACAAAGATATTCCACAGCCAATGCCAGCATTCCTCTATCCAGTTCTCAGGTTGTATTTCCATGATATCTCATAGAGGAGGACAGGCTGAGACAGGAAGGGGGAGTCCGCCACCTCTGAAAAATGCCACCCTCTAGAATATCACTCTGACCTGAATTACCTACAGATGTTCCCCCAAAAGAAAAGTGAGGGCCATCAAGTCCTGGTATTGAAATGCACATCTAGAATAGTCTTTTTGGACTTTTTGGGGAATTGTGCATGTTAATATTATTGGGTATGGAAATGCAATGATGTGTTTTCTGCCTGTTATTCCCTGTCAACAGGAGAGCAGCCATGTCTTATAAGAATCCACACATTACAGAAAAGTAATCCTCTTCTACATTTTCTAGTAAAATCAAGAAATACTTCAGCCCATGTTACTGAGTAGATGTGTAATAAGCCAGTCTTTGGCAGAATTTTTTGAGCCCTAATTTGTAGTGCTTACCAGTTTGCTTGGTATAAAGACTACTTATGTGGTCATTGCAACATACTGTCACTAAAGGAGAAGGTGCCAACCAAAGACTCCTGCCTACTAAGTACACATGAAGACTCCAGCATATGACACAGTGGCCACTGGAGAAAACTTACACCTACTAATTAAATAAAGGAGAGCTGAGGAGGTAATTAGGAAAGTGCTTCTACCTGTATAAGTCTGAGGATCTGAGTTTGATCCCATTATACATGCAATGGGGACATAGGTAATCAGCCTGGGGTTTACTGACTAGCCAGACTAGTCTAAGTGGTAAGTTACAACTCATCCAGAAACCCTCTCTCAAAATCTCATAAACATGGTAGATGGTGCCTGAAGAACGCTCAAAGATTCTCCTTTGGCATGCACACACACACACACACACACACACACACACACACACACACAGAGGAAGGAAGACATGAGTGAATCTTGAAGGGGTTTCTGCTTATCACTCCTTGGTGTTAAAGAACTCAAGAC
Source organism: Mesocricetus auratus (assembly GCF_017639785.1). NCBI lineage: Eukaryota > Metazoa > Chordata > Mammalia > Rodentia > Cricetidae > Mesocricetus > Mesocricetus auratus. Next base: position 26,480,063 of record NW_024429189.1, on the reverse strand, counting down.
TGTTTGTTTTCTCTGTTACCCTTTCAGAACCCCTGAGCAGCCCACCCATCAAAACCATTTGGGTTGGCTACTCTCTAACTGTCTAGATCCTGCAATACTTCATAATCTCTTGGAGACAAGAGATGATTTCATATTGTCTAGCCTGAGACTAAGCCAAAAGTATTACAAAAGTTTTTTCTATTGGTGAAAAAAGTAAATGACTGAAAGATTCCATTCCAGTACAGCAACCACAGGTCATGAGTTTCCACCTAGGTTTTAGTCTTAAGGTAGAATTTGCCTGCTTTGTTGATTTACAGTTAATCCATAGCATTACCCTTTAACATAGTTATTTGTAGTTGGTGATTAAGTCCTGTGAACTTGTTATCAGGGAGTAATTAATTTCCCATACTTAAAAGAATAATGAAATTTCATGTGAAATGAAAAGTAACTACAGAATTAGCATTTGCATCTACTTAGCAGCTTGCTTCATCGTATAACAAATACAAAGTACTTGAAGTCCATCCTCACCAAGGCCTTGAGAATGGGGTACAAGGCCAATGCACAGACTGATAAATTGGCACACAAGTAAGCCCTGAAGACGTAACTAAGAGTCTATTAAATGTATTTACAGACATAGCTTATCAGGTATTGCAGATATACTGGATGATAAAAAACAAATACTAACAATTCTCACATAAGCAGTCTTATTAAAATGAAGACAGAAAAGAGGAGATTATCGAGAATATATAGAAGATATATACATATATTAATTCACAGAAAAGTTTTAGTTGGTTTTTTATTACGTTTTTAAAAAGTTAAAGAAAAGGAGGAAACATTCTATTTCTGTAGTGTTTAGAATATCTGCCAAGCAGGAGACTTGCCAAGAATAAGGAAGTTCAATCCCTCTCTCTTTAGTGCTACCAGCGTTTTCAGAGACTAGTGCAAGCCTTTGTCATTCCTGAAAGGAACAACACACCTAGAGGTTGGTAACAGAGTGATGAGGGAGAGGAACAAAAAAGCATTGCTTCAAATGCTGACATGAGGAAAGCATTCGGAGCCACAAACTGCCTTGTGATATTTTGCACATTAAGGAAAAAATCAATACCTGTGTTCACTTTTTTTAAACAATTGCCCCATTTCTTCCTCAGCATGCATAATTATATAAATGCCATCATTGCTTTTATTTTCTACTCCCATAAAATATTATTTAAATAAAAATATACTGACCTTTAACTACAGGTAAAAGCACCAAGTATTATTGCCACTTTCTTAAATCCTAAACTGAGATGCTAGCTAAGCAGATTTGGTTTCTTCAGAGGACTCACAGTATATTCAGCCATAGTACACTAGTAAATAAATGTTTTCTTTTTACTAAAGAGTAAAATGGGATTGGGCTTCTAATCTAAGACAGGTTTTACCACTTTAGCAGTAGGTAATCCTTATGCTAGTGAGCATTTGGATAAAGAGGCATTTTTCCCCAGTGTTATATCATCACTTGCAATACTCTCTAATACTGTTTTTAAATAATGATTAGAGGCAAGCACAAGGGCTCAGCTGATAAATGTATTTGCTGCAAGGCCAGATTTCATGAGTTCTATCACCAGAACAAATATGGGAGAATGAGAGAACTGATCCCCTAAAAGTTGTTTCTGACTTCCACAGGCTTGCCATTGCACACACATGGCCAGCATACATGTTAAAATAGATAGATAGATAGATGATAGATAAATGGATTATCTTCTTGGTTGGTAGCTAGATAAGATAGATGATTGATAGATATATGATAGGTGCTAATAGAAAGATGACAGATAGATGATGATGATAGATATGGATAGAGAGGACAGACAGATAAATAGATGATAGATGATGGATGGATAGATTGATGGATGGATGGACACGTTATATGATTGATTTGTAGATAGATAAGAGAGATGATAGATATATGATTGATATGTATATAAATATGATAGGTGATAACTGATGATAGATGATATACAGATAGATAGATAGATAGATAGATAGATAGATAGATAGATAGATAGACAGACAGACGGATAATATGAGGCAAAGAAATAAAGTTTTAACAAATATCCTAACCTTTGAAAACTACTTCTTCCTTCAGTGAAGCTTCCTAACAGAGAAAGATGAAATTCACCAAGTACAAAATTGATTTTGGATGTAAAGAATGATATTCAACTATGGAAATTTCTGCTATATCTTTAAAACTTAATTTATGCAAGAAGGACAAATTAAGTACATCCTTTCTGAGATCGGGGAATTGTTAATGAATATGAAGACATGTCCCAGTCTAAGATTACTCTGGTCAAACACGGTATTCACACAAGTCACATTTGATTCTTAGAGAGAAGGCCAATTCAAAATGGGCACGCTGAACTCCTATTTAGTATGAAGCTTGTCTTTGATACATTCTGAAAGAAGTCTTCAAAAAGAGACCTCTGACTCCAACGGTGGATAACTTACATGCATCCTTTCTGCTCACCATGCCTATATGTATTGTCTCAGGTTAATATGTAAGGTCGTTCACCAAAGGTTATTGGATACATACTCCTGACTAGCAAACATGCCTTGAGTCTCAATGTCAAGGAGCAAATTATTAGAAATCAGAATGGTGACAACAGCTCCTAAAATTATCAGGTGGGCAGGAACATTAGCTTCAGGATTCTCAGCCTATAAAAGGACCAGTCAAGCTGAAACTCTGTAGAGAAAATAGTTGTTATCAACTCCAAGTACAAGGTAGCTTCTCGAAGCTCATGTATCAAAATTGCCAAGCTTAGACTGTTAGATTAAAAAAAGATCTCACATGCTAGCTTGGCTTTCAAGGACCTCTGTAAAACTCCACATTTCAAGTTTTATATAAATCACCTCTTATTAAATTTGTATTCTAGCCATGCTGGTAAGATGACTGTGTTGAAAAGTGGTCATTTAGTTTTTCCCTTTCTTTAAGTACTTTCCTGGAAGCAATCTATAAGATGAGATTTGCACGCATCAACTTGGTGGAGCTCCTGTAGGGAAGCAATGAAGAAGGGTCAGACAGAAGGAAAAGCTGAATGGTGAAGCAGTAGCAGCAGATACCTCAGTCAAAGCCATCAGGAGCTCCGGAGACAGCCTGGCCTGCAGAGCTGTCTCACACTGAGTCCAGGAGGCTAGTTTTCTACTGTCACATTAACCAAACATAGGGTACAGGTTGACATGGCCTTGGGTGACACAGATCCATCTGGCTGAGGGCAATTACCAGACATGGGCTCAGCTGTGAATTTCAGCAACCAATTCTCCTGCAGCCCAGGCTGTGTCTGTGACCTGCAGCAGGGGAGTGCTGGCACCCCAGCACTCGCTGTACCACTCTTACCTGGAAAACCGTTTTGATCTCCCTTCTTCTTCCTTGCTACAGGATTTTAATTATGTTTATGCTACAGGTCGAGCGCCACTGAGTTTGCTTTTTGTGATTCTAGGCTAAAAAGTTTCCACCCTATGAACTCTTGCCATATTTAAGATTTTTTTTCACATCCCTGATTCCAAGCACTGTCTTAGGAATAGAGGTTGAAAACCTGCTTCCTTCCACATAGGCAGTATTTCTTCCTTCAAGACCTGATAAACAAAAAGTTTTTATTTTAGATCAAAACAATCAAAGATTGGTGCCTGGCACCTGGGGCACAGTTATAAAAACAAGAAATAAATGCAGTAGTATCCTTGAGAGTGCTCTTATACATTTTCATATTTTCACCAATCTGATACAAGCATTCAAGGATATATATTTTTTTACATTGGTTCTATGACCCTTGATATTTGAGTAATACCATTTCTGGAGTTAATGTGACAATGAGTGTCACAAATTAGGGAGGCTGCCCTTGCCCCAACTGTTGTAAGAGCCTTGATGTATTTCTGGCTACCCAAACTGAAAAGCTATGGGGGTGTTCAAAAGGTTTTCATCTAAATGAGGGTATGAAGTTCAAATTGGGCATGATGGCACACATCTTTAATCCCAGCGTTCAGGAAGCAGAGGAAAGCAGATCTCTATGAGTTCAAGACTAGCCTGGTGTTCTACATAGCAAGTTTCAGTCTAGCTAGAGATACATAGTGAGACCCTATTTCTGATGGCAGGGAAGGGGTGGATCTGTCTTCAGGTGTGTTATAGACATCCATGAGAAGGTGAGGAGAAACCATGACAAGACAACTTATGAGCTTTCTTAAGCAACTCTCTACCAAATGGCTGGGTTTTTATGGTATGGAATGGAATGGAATGGAATAATTCAACTGCTAAAATTCACACTTGGATTCAGCGTGAACTCATTTAAAAAATCTCAGATTGGTCTACTAGTCATTGCATAATTCAGTAGAGACTGCCTGATCTTGCATCTTCATTGCCCATACAAGTATAATATTCCTGGAGGTAAAGATCATGTCAACCCTTCAAAATATTTAATGATTTGCTCATACACTAATAGCTATAGGTCTCTTCATATTTTGGATTGATTATTTAAACAATCACCATTTGTAGATAACTTATATTGGCAAACAACCATAAAGCAATGCATTACTAAGTAGTCATCACCCCACAATTATTATTTTTCTCCTTTAGCTTTTCTTTTTTGCTGTTGCTATTGCTTTAATCTTCACATTCCATTGCTGATTTGTAAATGCTTACTTCTGTTTTCACTTCTTCCTAATACTGACCATTATGTCCTAGTCTTGCTGACCCTTGCCACATCACAATGGGATCACGGAATTCTCAAATACTGATAACATTTATCCAACTGAAGAATTTAATAGATATAAATCACAATTTGGAAAGTGAATTAAAACCAAGCCCTAGATTAAGCTACTTTTTAATCTTCTTGCCTTAGGCCTATGGATTTCTGGTTTTTCTTTTTTATGTTTTAGCAATAAAGTTGAATATTTTCAAAATTAGCTGGTACAGCCTGAAATATTTTCAAACAGTAAGTCTGGAAAACAAGAGGTCAGGTTACCAATTAGTGCAAAAGAATGGTATAGGATTACTCATGGGATTGTAGGTTGGTCGACTATTTCACTGGATTTTTCTTACACTTCTTTTCCAAATATAGAAAATTCTCACTATACAAAGTCTGCTCAATCTAAACTTCAAAAATGACCTCAACATACATACTTTGTTCAAGATGTGGGAACCATTTCCTGAATTTTAACTGGGCCAAAGAGACATATGTGTATGCATATCCATGATATTCTCATAAATACATAATATGTTACATATACAAATGTTTTATACTTTTTTCATAATGAACAATATGTAGACAAACACAGAGATGAAGACAAGTGCAAACATAAATAGGAGCGGCTTTGAACCAGTCTGTGGGGAAATGGGCAATGTCCTAACAGGCCAATAATTTGCAGAGCAATAAATATTTCTGCTTGGAATTGGAATTTTTCCTCTCTACTGAAATGAGAGTTTTAGAAGGGAGAAGCTCAATTATTACATTACCACATTACCTTTTTTTAAAAATGAAGACAGAGGTAAGAAATTAGCAGAAATAAGAAGAAAACTTAGAAAAAAAAGAAGAAAACTTAGACCAGATGAGATGCATACACCTTTAATCCCAGCACTGGAGGCAGTGGAGGGTGGATTTCTATGCGTTCCAGGCCTGCTTGGTCTACATAGAGCATACTAGGCTAGCCAGGGCTATATACAGAGATTCTGTCTCAAGAAGAAAGAGAGAGAGAGAGAGAGAGAGAGAGAGAGAGAGAGAGAGAGAGAGAGAGAGAGAGAGAGAGAGAGAGAGAAGAGGGAGAGGGGAGGGAAGGAAAGGGAGGGGAAGGAAGGGAGGGAGAGAATGTCAAAAATAGCATTGTCTCACAGCGAGAAAGAAAAAAGAAAGAACCAACCTTTTAAAAAAATTACATTGTCTTATATTGACTTTAACTTTTCCCTAAACTTCCATCTGCTGACAAGCATTATAAAGATATCTCATGAGAGAATGCTATATTCCCTGATGCCCAAGAAGCATCTCCATTATCAGTTATTCTCCAGCTAAATTCCTTCTTGGACCCAGAAGAAAAGACTGTGTTTCTGTTTCTGCAAAGCTCTTTCCAGGCCTACGACTACTTAATAAAATTGAGAGGGTCGAAGTGCAAGCAGTAATTGCTGTGGGCACTTTAGAAAATCATTTTCTTTCCATACCCATTATTTTCTCTAAAGTGTTCTTCTATTGCATCTTTACCCATCATGCTTTGTATTATAGACCAACATGTTGGGGGTTCCTCTACCTGCTAAACTGCTTTGAGTTTGAAACCCAATAAAGTAACCAGTGTAAATATGTTCTTCATTCTGCATCCTCGATAAGAAGGGAAAAGACAAGGAGTAGGGAAAAAGTGTATGGCATCTATGGCGTAGTCACAGCATAATTGAGATTTAGGGATACATTCATGAAAGAAAGACAATGTATTTGGAAAAATACTCAGAAACTGCATAAAAATCAGTAGCTTGAGATAAGTGTCTCAAATCCCTATGAAATAATGTCTTTATGAAAAGTACATGTACTTTCAGAGCTCAGGCTCAGGCTCTGGAGAAAGACTGTTTAAGTGGCTCACCTTTTTAAAGCTACTGCATCATTCTCTGGAGGTTTCCAATCACCATCCTGATAATACTTCCATGCTCCTCAATCTCTTGCCTAATTTCTCCTTTCGATGTTTCCTAAAGAATTGATTCTTTCCTTGACTGCCATTAATCCAGGCCCAGAACTGGATATGTCTCTACTCACCTTCGTTATGCTGGAAGAGTTGTCTTGAGCGGTTTGTCCCTTCCATTGCCTCAGTATCACAGAAAAATCAAAAGGAGGGTGTTCTGAGTTAAATTCCAGACAGAGTTTTCCAGGTTTCCTCCAGGGAAGTCAATACTTTGAGCTCTAATCTGTATAAGCAGCATGAATTTTCCCTACTGTATTAAGTAATCTTTCTCCAATTCCCTCTCCATGTCCACTGCTATAACAAATAACAGCTTTTGCAATAATATGAATATGTAATTTTACCTTGAAGTTTTTTTCCATAATCATGAACCATGTTAAAAACAACAACAACAAGAAAACCTACTCAAGCTTTTACAATGAGGGGTAATTTCTGAAGTTGTTTGAGCATTTGGGAACTGGAGATATAATTCAGTGTAGATTCACTAATTTATCCATGTGGCACATTTTTCTGTTGCAATAACAAAGAACATAGTGTTTCTTTAATTCCTATAGCCCTTTTATCCCAAGATCATAAATATGCTACAACTATTAATTAATTAAGTGTTCCAGCCTTCCCAGTGAAGTAGGTGAGTTTCCTGTCTCCAACTGTGGCCAGCGCTCAGGGATGGCTGAATCTTGCCTAATGTAGCTAATCAGACAGTACTACACCACTAGGGACAATTTCTGATCCCAGCTGGAGACCAACTTGTGCCCTGAAGAAATGGGACTTGATAGCCCTTCAAGTTTTCATTCTACCCTCTATCCCTGCTGTTGAAACTCTTAGTCATATCAATATCTAGTTCTTTTTGGTCTATTACAAAGCTGTTGATCCACAGGGCATCCAGGGTCTGAAATAAATCACATTCAAAAAGCACATTGTATTTAAAACAAACAAACAAACATATCTGTATCCTTCATCTTTAGTATAAACTTCCATCCATAGCAACTAATAGGTATTTTACTCACCCTTCACAGGAGGCTGGCCCCCATCCCCAACTCTTGATTTTGTCAAACTGGAGAGTATAAAAGGATGTATTATTCATATAGGACTCTCATGTCTGCCCACTAGATGGGAATGGCTCAGGGAAGTAGGAATAGGAGTCTGGGCTAGGCCCCCGTGTGTACTCATGATTTGATGATCCTACTAACGCTAAAGGAAAAAAGCAGGTTTACTTTCTTACCAACATGCCCAGATAAGGACAAAAAGGAAAGAATAGGACTGGAAAGCCACCAGTAAGCATCAAAAAGTAAGTTATTTGTTATTGCAATCAACATTCTGAACAAAATTCTTAGATCTTACAAAGATGCAGGGTATTAACTCTGTGAAAGCATTACATTTGGAGGAGGAAGGTTTGCTGGTATGAGAAGAGTAAATATTCAAGCATCTGATACTTATGAATAGAATGTAGTGTTTGGGAAGATTTGTGGTCCTCAGAAATAAAAACACATGTAAACTTTATAAGCTTTGCAGCTTGCTTGTTGGTTTGTGTGTTGAGATGGGGACTCACTTTGCTCCTCAGGCTGGTCTCAGATTTCTTTTCCCATAGTCTCCAGATTAGCTAGGACTCTAGACACATGCCATCCCGACCTCTTCTGATGCCTTCTTCTAATAAGTGTTATTAAATCACAGTGAAAATCTCACCCGGATGCTATGGACTGCTATTTTGCCCTTATCCTAAGAATGTAACTGCCATGTAAAGTCCCCTCCATATTATACCTGAAGAAGCCCTGGCAGTCCAGTGAGAACTTGTTTCTGGCCACTTAGGTGCATTGAAACTGGTGGGAATGAAAGATCTAACCCAGTATACCATAGTCAATATCACAGATTCCAGCACATCATGCATTCAGCTGATGGAAATGCTTCTTCCCAATCTTATTTGCATAATTTCAAGAACTTTATTTTCATGATACTTCCCTCCATAATTTTTTGTATATGTACATAGATGATAGGTAGATATATAGATAGATGATTAGTAGATTAGATAGATGATAGAGATAAACAAATAGGTGAATATACTTATCTATCAACTTTCTGACTTATACTTACCAGTTTCATACATAAATGCAATGTATTGTGAGCATACTAACTTCCCATTACCCTCTTTTATTCCCTGTATCCCTGCTCACCCCTTCTTTCCAGCTAGTCACCATCCTCTTTCCATATCTGTGAGTGTGTGTGTGTGTGTGTGTATGTGCGCGCACACATGTATGTGATGTGTCTGAGTGTGTGGTGTGTCTATGTATGTGTGAGAGTGTGTGGTGTGTATGTGTATGAGTGTGAGTGTGTGCTGTGTCTGTGCATTATGTGAGTGCATGTGTGGTGTCTCTGTGTGTGAGAGAGAGTGTGTGTGTGGTGTGTGTGTATGTGTGTGTCTGTGGGTGTGGTGTGTCTGTGTGTATGCAGTGTGTGTGTATGTGTGAGTGTGTGTATATATGTGTGTGGGGTGTGTATATGTGTGTGAGTGTGTGTGTGTATCTGTGTGTGTGTATATGTGTGTGGTATGTGTGTGATGTGTCTGTGTATGTGTGTGTGTATGTCTCTGTGCGTGTGTGTGGTGTCTGTGTATGTGTGTGAGTATGTATGAAAATGTCTTATGCAGTAATGTCATATTCAAAGGGCTGTTTCATAACTCTCCTCCTCACCCTCATACTCCTATTCCACCTCCTCTTCCACAACAATCTCTAGGCGCCTTCCCTTCCCTGATTTCTAAAATTCATTTTGTCTGGTCCACATTTAGTCATGCGATGTAACTCATTGTAGAAAGAGTTTATCCTTTAAAACTAAGTTTGAAGAAAGTTTTTGAATGAACTCATCTGCTCCCTTCGCATAGTCAGTGAACAAGACTGATTTCTCCATATCTAAAGTCTCTGTTGTTTTCTTATGTTGCCACAAGAACACTAATACAGCTCCCAGCTCCAGTGAGATAAAATGTTGCAGAGAGCAGCGAGCCTGCTGGGGGCTAGATCAGGACCTATTCCCAGTACTCTTTTTGGTTCTTCCTTGCTAAAAACAAAAAATGTTTTATATTCTAAAGCTCCATGTTTCTCCTCTTTTCTCCTTGGCCCAAAACTGCTCTCACAAAATGACCAGAGAGCTGCTAAACATAAAACGTTGATTTTCTTTTATCATTAAGCACATTTGTAATCTTATGTATATTCACTCATTCAACAACAATTTATTGGGGCATATGTTTTAGGCTCCGTCAAAGCCAGCTTCATGGTAACCATCTCTATAGAGCACCTTAGCGGGTAGTGTAAACTTTCATTCTTCATATTATTTTGTCTCCCAAGTGTCTCAAAACGAGGAAGTGGAGAAGCTAGTGTGAAAATGTATTCATTTGTGATTCCAAGTCCCACACTCTTCACACTGTGCTCAGAAGGTAGCAAGATGCTTCTCAGTTAAACTTTGTTCAATTCGTGCAGGAGTTATTAATTTCTACCGGACAGCAGGTTTTCGCTAAGCCAAAATACCACTTCATTCTCCACAGTCCGTCCTTCCTCGGCTTACTCTGAGAATCTAGGGTTATGAATTTGTTTTTCTGAGTGTTTATGTAACCTTTTTTACTATATTCCTTTAGGCTGTGAGAAAGCCTCAGTAGAGATTTGTCCGTTGCTAACAGCAAGGAAAACAGGAGTTGGCTTTAGGCATAGTTATAAAATAAATGTTATTTTTCTTTTCCAAGAAGAAAAATAGCCATGAGAAAAATCAGTTCCCTAAATAGAATGTGTTGGGGGATTTTTGCATTCATGACTGATTCTAGCACCGAACTAGGATTATGACTTTTGACATCTTTTGAAAATACTAAAGTTCAGTAGTTAAGAGCAATGGCTGCTTTTCGAGAGGCTAGGGTTCTAGTCCCAGTAACCGCATCTCAGCTTACTACCCTTTGTAACTCCAGTTCCAGGAGATCCAAAGCCCTCTTCTGGCCTCCATGGGCACCAGGTATGCACATGGTACACAGACATATATGCAGGCAAAACACCACTAATATAATTTTTTAAATTTAAATTGATATTTTTTTTAAAAATTGAAGAAAGGGAGGAGGGAATGAATGCATAAGCAAGGGAGGTCAAGATCATATGGGGAAATCTACAGAGACAGCTGAACTAAGCTCAGGGAAACTCACGAACTCTAGACCTACAACTGTGGAAACTCCAGTAGACTGAACTAGGCCCTCCACATATGGGAGACAGTTGTGAAGCTTGAACTTTCTGAGAGGTCTCTGGCAGTAGGACCACAATACAAACCTTGTACATGAGCTAGCTTGTTGGAGCCCACTCCCTATGGTGGGATGCCATGTTCAGTCGTAATGCGTGAGAGAGAGGCTTGGCCCTGCCCCAACCTATTGTACTAGACTTTGTTGACTCCTCATGGGAGCCCTCACCTGTGAGGAGAAATGGACTGTGGGTGGGCTGGTGGGGGGGGAGGGGAGGAGGGGCACGAGGAGAGGTGGAAGGGAGAACTGTGGTTGGAATGTAAAATGAAATTTAAAAGAATAAATTATAAAGCTTATAAAAAATTGAATCCCAAATTATTCGTATAGAAGAACCCTGAGGCAAACAGACCTCATAAATGCCTAGGCTCTAACAAAGAGCACATCCCCAGGCTATCCACTTGTCATCGTCTTAATGCAGGTGTTTACTCAGTGACTGGGACAGGTGCTGGTTTACCTGGCATGCACTTCATAACACCAGTAAAGAACAAGCCACTCACTGAACCACAGGCTTGCAAATGTTAAAGAGGAGCTACCCCCAAAATGTTGACTCTTCAAAATAGCACCTTTGCATAGAGAATTGGCCTGAATGAACTTGTATTTCCCTCCTGTTGCCACAGAAATGGTCCAGTGATCAAGTTTGCCCTCATTAAACTAATTCAAGAATGAACTTTTGTATAGTGGATGGCCACAGAAAGGTATTTTCATGTGTTGCACTCTGCTGAAAGGTCCTAGAACATTGTTTTGACATGCTTTAAATGTTATGAGATTGAGTGGCTGGTCAGTTTTGTGATATCTTACTGAAACGCTCAGCAATCTGTCAGAAAGGGGTAAAATAGTCAAAATACATAGCATAGGAAACATTTCAAAGTTGAGTGAGGCCTTCTTAAGCTGCCTTTAACAACCTGTGTTGCAATTTAAAATCTCTGTCCCTCATTTCAAGGTTAGAAAGTCTGAGTAGAATAGGAGGTGACACAATATGACATAATTCCAGAAAACTAAAAATCACTGAAGAAATGAAACTGATTCTTGGTACTTCAACTCTGTTCATTGGTGGCAAAGCTGCATTTCTTCCTGAAGGCTTTTCATAGTCTACAATCTCACTTAATAACAGTTTCTGTGTTTAAAGTGGTAAAAAATATCTACTATCTATTTTAAAAATAAAGATAGCAGCACTGATGGAGCTGGTGGGAGATTACGTTCCTATGTGATGGTAGCCTGAAGTAGACATTGGACTTTATTAGTAATAAATTTACTAATTTATTTATTTATTATAACATGATGTGAGTGGAATCAACTTTTAAATTCTATCAACTATTAAGCTGACTTTTTGTTCTTATTGTTGCTGTTGTCTTAAGACTTGGCTATGTGGCACAAAAGTTTGTGTTTTTTTTTTGAAGATAGTAAGACTTGCTTCCCCTTTGGTTAAATAACCAGCTGTCTAATTCAGTGTCTTTTAATATGAAAATTTAGTCTCGATAATTTTCCACTCACTTATATGAAAAGTGTTCATTTTTACAAATCTGGATGGAATGAAGTCAAAGCTTTAAATTGTTAATATTGACCAAAAATGTACACAACCACAGTGTATGCCCCTTGCCATTCACAAAACATATGCTAATTGGAAGTAAATATCATCTGTCTATGACTGGATTTGCAAACTCTACACTGTCTATAAATAACAAAAAGTTTGCCTCCTTTTCCTATCACAAAATAGAAAGGTTTAAAACATCACCATTGCTACTGTGGATGCATTAATCAATACCTTATTTTTTATTAAAAATAAGTTATGTTTTTGTTACTCTTGCATCAATGACAAGAAGTGTAGATAAAAAATGGAGATATGTTTCTCAATGGATTTTATGCCATTAAAGACAATAGTTATTTAAATCATACAAACAACATTTACCTGTTTTAATTATTTACTGGCTCCCAAGTTCATCGAGTTGACCTGTCAAATAAAAATGATGTTTGTGAATACTTGGAACTGTTTTTACACAGAGGTACAAAGCTTTAAGAAATCAAATGACTTTTTAAATTTGTTGAGGTCTTAGTGTCTTAATATCAGCTACAGTTGACGGTATTGCCCCTCACTGAATGTCACCATGTCTGTATGTAAGATAAGATGACACTGGGTCTAATGGTACTCTTTTTCCATGTTTCTTTTCCTCACATCTGGTCGCCAAAGAGTCGTTCCTTCACCCTGCAGCCTGCTAATGAGATCCCCCATTTAATTAATACCATAAGAATTTTAATTCTGACTGAATCAATTTAACGTGATGTGATTTTGTCAGCTCTATTCCCCAAGTAAAAAGTGAGCCTGATGCTTATTACATACATCATTTCACGGGCCCTGCATTCCCTGCTGACTTAAACAAATTCTAATTAAGACTAATTAAAGCATCATTTATGAAAGCGCTTGTGATAGCTATGCAAACATTCTGGGTGGGTATGCTTTGCATAATAATTATCCTAGTTAATATTAAGGCTAGGTCTTGGCAATTAGGTCTTTGAAACAGAGAGTTATTCTGAATTTAGCCCTTTTCAGTGTGAGCAATTAATTTTTTTTAAAAGTGCTAAATTTATGTAGTGGCTTCATTAACAAAATAAATTTAGAAGTAGTAGTATTGTTTGCATTTTTTAAACTAAGCATAATTCTTTATACAGTAGACAGTTATTAAAATAAAAGGATGCAATTCTTTGAACTAGTAAGTTTATTATAGCCGCCTGAGAAAAGGACTCTGGAAGTTGCAGGCAGGTTTCTAAATGAACCTCACTAGTGAAAAGCACAGCTCTTAAAGACATAGCTATCCTCAAGAAAAGTGGACATCTGGGACAGTATTTTATTTTAAAACCCTGACTTTAAAAATGTTTCTGAAACTGATGCAGACTCAAAGTGTAATATAAGCAGACTAAACTCTTGAGGTTTTTAAATGATGTCATAGGCCTAATATGCTTGGAAATGCTTCCTTACACCTGCTGAGTGTAGTGAAATTAAAATTTCAACAGCATTCCTAGTTTGCTTCACCTTTGTTTTAAAGTCTCTATTATACTGTCAGTATTCATTGTGCTGCAAAATTGAAAGGTATTAAAATACTATAGGAACTGCTTGCCTTTCAGACTCCTGTATACTTTTTCCACAACTTTATGGCATGGTCAAGTGAAGTTGGGGCTTTCAAGAGATGAAAAGGAAAATGTGACTCCTTTGTTAAATGGGTAATGGTCATTGCTAATAGATAACACAAAAAATAAAGAAGGAGAAGAGGAGGAGGGAGGGGAAGGAGAGAAGGAAGCAGCTGCTTTCTCCTTCTCCATCTTTTCAAGGTAAGTAATAATTTAGAACTTTGAGAAACTGTCCAAAATGTATCCAATTGTGTAGAGCTATGGGGGGACACTTGCACAATCCCAAACAATGAAAAGCAAACTGCATGAAATAAAGTGCTGTTAAAGGGTCTGTGTGGAAGCAGGGGAGCTAGAGAAATGGCTCCTCAATTTAAGCTCACATGAGCCAAATTCTATTCCCACTGCCCAGCAGGATAGCTCACAATTGCCTGTAACTCCAGCTCTTGGGGTTCCAATGCCCCCTTCTGGCCTCCTTGGGCACCTGCACACATATACATATATCTGTGCGAGCGCGCACACACACACACACACACACACACACACTTTTAAACAAAGTAAAAACTAAAATGAAAATTCTTCAAAGAGTTGAAGTTAATAAGGGTTGGTTCTTGATTTAGATTTTCCTAAAGCCAGCATAACCCTGAGATAGAACTCTATCACATATGTGTCCTGAAGCAACCCTCCTGCAGACAGAAATATATTCAGTTGTATCTAAAAGAGAGGAAAGAGAGGGGAACATGACCTGTGAGGAGAGGCAGTTAGGATAAGTGATTTCATTCTACAGAACAACAAAGCACACACACATGTGCACACACACACACACACAAACATTGGAGTGTTTTTTTCAAAGCTCCCTTTAGCATTTCCTCTGTAATTGCTTAGAGGTCATTTAGAAAGAACAAATGGCAATGCAGTGACTTCTGAAAACAATGGAGAAAATTAAGGAAACATCTTAGCTCCATGAGTGAACTTGATGATGAGCAGGCAGGACACAGTAAGGGGCGGCAGGGAGGGGAGGTTCTGGTGAGAGACAAAGACATTCCTCATCAGCACTGAGTATCCGAAGGGATACATATGAAGTGTGGAAGGGATTGTATTCAGTTACCACACATGTGTGGTGGTGGTCAGCTGCTCTCCTCAATTACTTAGAAGAAAAAAAAACATCGTGTGAACAAATCCCCTGAAGAAATTAAAACAAAAACAAAACACACAACTGCACAAAACCAGACCTATAAAGGACTTTTCAGTGCCATTTTGCTACCTTCTAGCATGATGAGTTTTGAGTTAAAAGTAGGCAATTTGTGACTTTCAGGCCATTTCTTCACAGCAACTGTATCACCTGTGAAAGCAAACGTTCTATTCCTTATCTCCTCATTATGTCCGTTCTTCTACTCTTTTATCATCTACCAGCTTATTGGTCTCCCTCTGGTTTTCTTCTTCTTCCAGGGAATATTGTCCCAGGGAATAATACAAGAGACTATTCTGTGAAAATGCTGTCCTACTGTGAAGCAGACTAAAGAACTCTCACAAAAAAAGATGTGGCCCTCAAAGCTGGTCACATACCACATGGAGTTAATTGAAGCACAACTTGCTGGCCTGACACAGAATTTAGATGCCTCGTGTCTAGGGTGGAGCCAAAAAAATAAAGCTTGCTATTAAGTTTTCAGATGATGCTGAATAACTTGATTTCCCAAAAGTTCAAAATCTGACTGCCAAAGGAAACCACGGATGTCATTACTAATTGAGACAACTGAAGACTTTCCATAAAATATCACTAATATTTACACCTCTAAAATTCCAGTAAACATCTTTATAGCTGCACTTGCTTGTTTGAATGGTGTGTTGTAATTATTCAGTATCCAAGTGTGTATTAAAGGCTTTAACCATCACTCCTAAATGGTACCCATCTAGTGCCCATTCATCTCCAATCAATGCTTCACCGAATCCAATCCATATAAGATTATGAAGAGTTTACAGAAGCCTAGCAGTGGTGGCTCATACTTTTAATCTAGCACTTGGGAGACAGAGACAAACAAGCAGATCTCTGGTAGTTCGAGGCCAGTCTAGTCTACAGAGGGAGTTCCAGAACAGGCTCCAAAGCTACAGAAAAACCCTATTTCGAAAAAACAAAAAGCAAACAAACAAACAGAAAAGGAGTTCACCGTTTTGTGTGTGTGTGTGTGTGTGTGTGTGTGTGTGAGAGAGAGAGAGAGAGAGAGAGAGAGAGAGAGAGAGAGAGAGAGAGTTGGGGAAGGGTTGAACTTAGACCGTAACAAGCATAATTAGAAATCACCTACAGCTGCTTATTTTACAAACGTCAAAATGCTGAATAAAGATGCCATGTGATACTCTGTTAGCACATGATACTGATCTTTAAATTACAAGAACAGAGAGATTGTCTACAAAATGGATGAGCCTGATCTACAGTTCAGTTCAGCCATTATGGATATCAGTACCTGTATTGCTCATGTGGTCAGAAAACAAATGAGAAATTCAACACACATGTAGGATAAAAGTAACTTTAGTAACGGGTGCTTTCAAAGCATTGGTTAACAGCAGTAAAGACTGTAAATTAGCACTGGCTCCCCTGGCTCTCAGCCCTTCTGTGTGAAATGCTTGGTGGATGCATTTGAAAACCCTCTCTATCAGGCTAAAGCTCCTTTAACACTCTGCATGTGTAGGTTTTAATAACCATGAACAAGGAGCACAAATATACAAATAAGTGATTAATAGCCCTGGATAATTGTAGTATGTGTGTTTAAAATATGTGGTAATTTCAACAAATTTTAGATTTGGAAAACATTAAGTTAAAGATAACTGGACTGCCTAGAGAAAGAAGAAATGGCAATCTCATATTAGTTGTAGGCTAACCAGTGACATCCTGTTAACATTGAGGTGAACAGACTGTATCTACCCTTAAACCAGTATCACAGAAGACCAAGGGTCAGAGGTCAGTAAACATGTTGCTTGAGACCACACATATTAGGGTAAAGTCCAGTTTCTCTGAAACAGAGCCATGATTTCTCTTCACGGTCATTCCTCTGCCTCCAGTTTAAACTACTAAGGAGAGTGAAAGCCATGCAGGTGCTCATAGTTGATGTCATCTCTTCCAGTGTCCTGCCTTGTCTCCGCGCTTGCTCGCAAACGCACTTCTTGTCTTGCCCTAACTGAAAACCGGGCTTTGGGCACTGCTGGGTGAGATCCTGGGTGGTGTTGGAGATTCAAAGTGAACCAGCTGATGTGCTTGAGTTTGGTTTCGCCGCCTGTAACACAGGAAGAATTGGCAGTTGTGGTGGAATGAGAGAGAGAGAGAGAGAGAGAGAGACAGAGACAGAGACAGAGACAGAGACAGAGACAGAGAGACACAGAGAAACACAGAGAGACACAGAGAGAGACAGAGAGACAGAGAGAGTGCAAAGCTATCAATACCACTGTGGCTCGTGGAAGCTCTAAGAAACTGTGAGTGACAAGAGGCTCAGGAAGAGAATTTTCATGTGTTTTCCTTGCAAGCACATGAGGTTTGTATGGATTTAACTTGTTCAATCGAAAAGCTTATAAAGAAAATGAGGTTTCAAGATCTATATTCTCTAGTGACTAATAACTGAAAGTGGCAACGGGGGTCTAAGTGGATGTGAGCAAGTCAGGTGGGGATTTAGTTCACCCCACCCCACAAAGGGAAGGTCTATATCAGCTGTTTGTTCAAATAACAGTTCAGCCTCTCAGTGTAATACAAGGTATTCGAGTAAAATAAAAAGTAAACCCCGCTCCATGAAGCAGCAAGACCAGGAAAGAATGGCTCGGAACGGAATGCATTAAAAGCTGGTAGAAGGCAGGCTCGCCTCCCCCAACAGAAACTTGATACCATTTGGACAAGGCTCCTGGATGCTCTTCCCTTCCCGCATCACTGCAGCAAAGGCAATGACTGGCAAGCATGATTCACTCCAACTCACTTGTTAACTTTGGCGCTAAATAAAGGGGGAGGTGAGGAGGGATTTGAGGAAGGGAGGAGGGGCTTTTTAAATGAGTTTAGGGATTATCTGTGAGTTTCATTTAATCATTCTCTATAAGACCCTCAAAATAATTGGAAAGTGGAAGTTAGCTTTATTTGCTCACAAGAATATATGAAATTCAGTCTCACCTGCCACTTGTACTCCCAAGTAAAACGTATAAATAGCACAGATGGAAATGATATTGTTTAATTAGTGAATATTCAACAGGGCAAACCAAAAATCAAAATATAAATATGCATTGTATAAATAGAGAAATTTAGAAATCCATGTTAATTGTATCTAGTTAATTTTTAACAGCTTCGTGGTATATTAGCTTTCTGGGATGTACTCTGTGCCTTCCTGTATTACTCTGTTGACAGGCAGCTGGTGCAGTAATAAACCTGCTATTCCCAGATCTGCCAAGGGCTCAGAGAGAGATGAGTACAAGACAGATATCTACCCACTCACCATTTAACGTGTACCGTTTCCTACTGAACATGCAGATGGCATGGCGGCCCCAGATTTCATTTGAGTTAATCTAATCCCTCCACTGCTCCCACTAGAAAGGAGGGCATTAGCAGCCATATGTCAACCAGATTTGTCAGATTATTCATTACAATTAATTGCTGTTCTCACTTAAGGCCTTTAAGGCTGTGAATTGCTCTGAATTCTATTGCAAACACAAAATTATGAGTAAAAGACTTTAGCCCTGTCATTCAAATTTCACGCTGACCTTTATCGGCTTTTGGCTTTTCCATGGGTGCCGGGCTGAAAGCTTTCTAATTGGTGCTCCATTTCTTCCTCGCTACAGGTAAGCTGTCGGCCTAGGCAATAAGTATGACCAGAAAGACAAGAGGAAAAACTCTTAGGTCCCAGCAGACAGTATTTAACTGCCAACTAATAATACATTAGGAGGGTAATGAAACGAGCTAGATGTCATAATGACCCAGTATACTAATTAAGCCTCTAAATACTGCAGATTTTTAAGACATTTTCTGTCTTAGAAAGGCTTATTTTTGGAACCAAATTTCTTTTTACATTGTTTCATTATTCAAACTCTTTTGTAAGTTATTACGGATGATCATTAGAAATTAACCAAATTAATACCCACACCTTCCTATCGAGGGCAAGTCTGACTTCAGGCTCCAGTGTGCTGGACTCCTTCACTCTTGTCATTATAATGTATTCTTGGACCAAGGAAATTTTAAGACTTCTCTACTCTCCCAAACTTGTTGTTCAATTTATTTTGTTTCTTGCCAGTTGATAGCATTATCCGAAGTTAGGACCACATGATTTTCCACTCTCATTTGATTTTCTAGGCCCAGTTCAGTCTGCTCGGCTATAGGGGAGCCTCTGTTAAACTTAACCAAAGTAATGGTAAGATGGAATTAGTACTGTTTGATTAGCTGATCATCAGAGGACCCTTGATTGCCAAGGAGTGTCTGTCATGGAGCTTATTAAGCCTCAGTGGGGCTGCCTTGATTAATACTTTGTTTGCAACTTCAAGGAGTGATTTTTTTTCAGACGTTCACAATCTTGACATGGTGGTTTTATTAGGGAGCTCCTAAGCAGAAGTTGACAGTTGAAACTTCTTATACAATTTCCATTCTTCCATGTAAAGCCTTGGGTTATGGAAGAGTTTAAGGTACTATCTTAAGTAGGAATGAGGTAGAAGGAAAGAAGTCAAGGTTGAGTTATGTGTGTCTGTTTGGGTTTTTTTTTTCCACATTGTGATAAAGGTTCTACTGAGAGTCAGAAGAAATTCTTACCACTCAAGAGCTAGAAGAGTTGTTGTATTTACAAGAAATGTTAGCTTGTTTGTCAATCTAAAAAATGAAAAAAGTACGATCTTTTTTGTCATATTCCCAGCCAATGAGAGATCCTGTCTCAAAAGATAAGATGGATGGGACCTGATGTTGACCTCTAGCCTCCACATGGACATTGACGTGCCTGCATGCCCATGAAGACATGGATACACACATAGCTACAAAATTAGAGTAGAAAATGAATGTTTCTATCTTTGTCCACTTGGTCGGCTATAGTAAAATGCTGCAAACTGGATGGCTTAAAAACAACAGTGTATGTCTCACAACTCAAAAGTGTGTGAAGCCCAATATCAAAGCTCTAGCAAGGGTCCCACTGCCAGTTGTCTTTTCTCTTTATGTAGGTGGGTAGGACCTGCTCTAAAAAGACCCTCCCCAACCTCTTATCATCATCACCTCAGGAACTCCGAGTTCAACATAAGAAAGGGGCTGCATAAGCAATCTATTGTGTCACTATGTATAAATTAATAAGGAAAACTTTAGCAGTTCCATTGTGTTTGTACTTATGCAGGTTGTTTACTGCTCTTTTAATGTAAAGCAATATTTTTCACCTTCTAGAAACATAGAACTATAGCCACCAAAGCTATAATTGATGTATTTTCTCTCTAATTAAGCAATAATTAAGTTTGCATTTCCTTTTTAATATTCCTCTTAGTTTTGCAACAAAGGACATCTTACCTATAAATGCCATCTTTCCTCAATTTTGAAAGGCATGGAAAAGCTTTAGATGAGTTTATATGAGATGGCTACCAGGAAATGGTTAGAGTTGTCTTCTTAGCTATGAAAGATAATATGAATTCTCAATTGCTTAATATATTTAAATAACAATATCTATGGTAGAAAATTCAAAGACAGATTGTATTGGTCTCTTTTCACATTGTTCATAAGAATTCATAAGAATAATAATAGAATCAGGGTATTGTGTTTCCCCAAAAATAATCTATATAAGACTTTTCTGTCTGTATTGGGAGAACAAATTATATTATAGCCGTTTTCTTTTAGGACAATGTCTATTTCTAGCTTTTAATTATACATTATGTAATAATGGAATTTCAACATATATAGTTCTGGTATATATTGCAGAATTAGTGTACTGCCTAGTGCTTAACTGATACATAATAATAATTTGTTGAATAATTAGAATAATTAACCACAATGGCAAACTTAAAAATTTCATAAGTAATTCTGTCCGAAATTAAAAAACAAATGGTATCATATAGAGGCTGTGGGAAAACACAGCGTCAATTACCCTATTAAATAGTATGAAATTGACTTATCTTGGTTCCCATGTGTTTCTTCTCATCCTAACTTGTTCCTTTTAAAAGCACATTTGAGAGAAGCAAAATTTTAGGAATCTGAGCAAAATATACATTTCTCAAAACTGTACCAACTACATTTTTGTTAACTAAAATAAAGATGTTTTAATAATTTGAATATTTATATGACCTCCAATTTGCTAAAATAATATGTATCAAATACAGTGGTTTTTAAAGCATAATAGAGTTTCAGTCATTGTAAATATATATAAAGTTTATATATTTTCATTCTTCATTAAACTTTAGGAGATACTGGAGTTTTCTCCTAAGCATAGTTCATCTTATTTAGAGCACTTTAGTTGAAAAAGTTGTACTAGTGACAGTAAACAGATAACCTGTCACAACAAATTTTTATTAAAGTGGCTAAAACCAAAATGCGGACACTCAGCCAGTGAGCACAAAATATACATTTCTCAAAACTGTATATCTGGATTTTAAAATACAAAGTATATGTAAAATATACTATTGAAGAATGTATATATTTGAAATATTCCAGAAATACATATAAAAATAACAAAAATAGACTAAAAATTAGAATCCACATTGCACAATTTCTGCATATAACTACATATGGAAAAATATTGGAACTATACACATACATACACACACACAAAATCGGCAATGTTAAGGTCTACACTACAACATTTAACTTAGCCTTCTCACACAAAGATAACTTTTTTCTTCTAATGTACTAGTTCATAGAAGAAAAATTTTAAGCAATATAGTTAAATCTGGTTTATACCAAAACATAAAGAAAATGAGATCTCAGTTTGGGTCCTGGTTATTATGTAACTAACTGCTATGTACATGTGCTGATTAAAAGGATAAGGCATGAAGAGAAAGGCTGTATGTTTAAATAGCAAAGAAGATTCTTATCCCAATTTTTATGGAAGTCTTCCATCATTTATCTGAAGATTTTATATCCTCATTTTCCCTCTGTCATTTTCATGATACAGAAATTCCGAGTAGGGGAAGTTGTGGAGAGCAAGTTTCATGTTATAAGCAAAACATTTATGCCAATGAAAGGGGCATTACACATGGTAGGACAGCTTTATTCAGTTGCTTTCCTAAGGTCTTAGATTTTTAACATCACAAGGGGACACTCCTGCATCCCTTCTCTAGAATTAGACCACGTCCTTTGATCAGTTTCCAGTGTACAAGTGTTTGCATAGGTGTTTTGAAAGCATTTAATAAGATTTTTAAAATACATTAGGCCATATTCCAAGACCTATTTGTTACAGCTTGGTGAATAATTTCCAACACTGAGAAAGCAAAATTTTAAATAGACCTGGCACCAAAAGTTGAGTTGAAAGAAGAATATTCTAAATGTGGATTTTATCAGACTTTTAAAATTAAAATTATCTTATAAAATATACTGCTGAAGAATATATTTTGATTTAAAACATTCCCCAAACATATGAAAAAATAACAAAACAGACTAAAAATTAGAATACACATTCTATGATTTCTGCATGAAAAAATACTGGAATTACACACGAGCGCATGCGCGCGCGCACACACACACACACACACACACACACTTTAGCAGAATTTTATTTTAAAACTTTTAGTTTTTCCAAGTTTCCATGTATCTTCTAGATATACTTCCCAGAGTGTAAATTACTCCCTCTGTAGAAGAGAAAAAGAGTTGTAGAAACTGGGCATGATGTCATATGCTTGCAGATCCCAGAATTTTGGAGGTTTTAGCAGAAGGATTTGGAATTCAAGGCCAGTATAGGATAGAGAGTGAGATCCTGGCCTTTGGAAAGGGTTTTAAGCTGAACACCTGGAGAAAATGTGACGTAGCCTGCTTAGATGAGCAAATGACGGTGGCTCTGGTATAGCAGACAGGTGAGGGAGACCCTGGGTTTGTCTAAGGAATAGCATGGGCTATTGGGTGCACTGTGGTGTCCCTGGAGCTCAGCCAGGGCTGAGGAGACACACAATGTGGCCTTGCCCAATAAATGCAGAGGGGGATTTTCCCTCAGAGTCATGCCGAGGGATGAATTTGATTTGAATATTGGAGGGCAGAGGGCAGAGGGAAGTCACCCCTCCTGAGAAGAAAACTCACATGACCACAGTAGTTTGGGTCAAGTACTCTTCTTGGCTCCCTGGGAAGCTAATTGGAGGCAGGGAAGTTATTAACTTTTCTCCAAGAACCTCTGAGCAGGCAGGTATGATAGATTACTCATGCCTATAATGCCAGCATTGAGGAGAATGATACAAGAGGATTGCCACTAGTTCAAAGCTACCCTGGGCCATGTAATCAATTCCAGGCCAACATGGATTATACTTATCTTGACTTTTTTTTCAATTAATAAAAATCACATGTATCTTTAATGAGGGGTCTCTGACTTAATAACAGCTAGGAAAGATGTGGCAAGGACATTTCAGAAGCACAGCAAGCAGAATTTAACTGTCAGGGTGTACAGAAATCTGAGGATGTACAGGTTGAGAACACTTTAAGGGCTTGGGTACAGGGACCTCATCCATAGGCAGAGGATGTTTGCAGACAAATAATTAAAACCTCATAGTATGCTCTGACAGAATGCAAAGGTCCTCAGTCAGCTGCTCAAGTGAGCAGAGAGGAAACAAAGAGCCTAAGGACAGAGTTCAAAAGCATTCCTTATTTAAAAGGCCTAAGGAAAAGTTAAATCCTTAGGAAAGCAGAAAACAAGTTTTAACACAGCCAAGAAAGTATTTTATGTGAAACAAAACTTAGAACGTGTTTCCAAAGAAAGATGGCGTCAGCCAGGCACCAGTATTCAGAAGAACTGAGGGAAGAGGTCTCCCTTTCGGTTTCCTTCCATCCTGGACAATTGCCTCCACACTAAATGTAGAAGCTGTTCTTGGGGCAACTGCTTCTTTGCCATCAAGTTTTCCCCAATACAATGCAAGAGGGTAGAAAATGTAGGAGAAAAATCTGCTCTGAGATCTCCTTTACTGAGAAACATTGGATTTCAAACTTAGAAAGACGTTCAAGGTCTTTAGCATGACATTCTCACTTAATAGGCAAAAAATGAGGCTATCACCAGCTTACCTGTCAATTAATTTTACATTTGAAGAGAATTAGTACAGAGGAATTTGAATGCTCCCTACAGAGCGAATTGGTAGTGTGTATGGTAATGGATCAGCCAAGTACCTGATCTGCTCATTATACATTGTATACTCGAGAGGCTCAAAAATCCTATAAATCTTTGCAACTACTGCCCTCTAAAAAATCTTTAAATTGTAGATAGATAGATAGATAGATAGATAGATAGATAGATAGATAAGACACTGATGGGGAAATGTCTTGTATATATGTTTCTCTTATTAGTTGATGAATAAAACACTTTGGCCAATAGAGGCAGGAACATAGGTGGGACTAGGAGATGAGGAGAATTCTGGGAGAAGTAGGCAGAAAGACCACAAAAGGAAGATGACATGTAGCTGCCAAAGGAGTAACAGGTCTGGGCATTCTCCGGTAAGCCAAGACCAGGTGGAAATACTTAGATTAATAGAAATGGGTTAATAATTAAGACAGAGCTAGCAAATAAGAAGCACTAGCCATCAGCCAACAGTTTAATAATTAACATAAGTTTCTGTGTGTTTATTTGGGGCTGAAGCAGCAAGACCTGGCAGGACAAAGAAACTCCAGCAACAAGCCACCCTGATCACTCACACAGTAATGACAAGACCTGTTTCTAGGTTGCATCCCATTTAGATAAAAGTGTGAAAGGGCATTTTTCTGTCCCTTAGACTCTCAGTGTCACATCTTGACTCAGGTCTTGCAACACTGGCATACCACACAGAAGACCTGGGCCCTGCTCTATCCTTATGTCCAGTAATGCCCCAGGTAACTTTTACTTTTTCCTCATCTCTTCCTGGAATTACTGTAGACTAGAGGGTGCAATTTCTTGACTTTTTTGATATTTACTGGAAAAAATACTTTTTGCTGAATTTTCTCTTCTAATCTTCAAGTTAAAAGTTTTTTAAAATTTGGTTGTTTTTGTTTAACTATCCTTCTGATTTTGTGGAACGTTCCTAATGAGACCCATATTAAAAACCTTCTACCTCCCTCTCATTTAAAGCAGGCTTTTTCTATGATGCCAATGGAGATGCAGAACCCTTCAATCACAAGGACACCTTCAAGAATCTGGCAGAGATCCTGGGAGAGAAAGAGGTGTGTGTGTGTGTGTGTGTGTGTGTGTGTGTGTGTGTGTGTGTGTGTCAGAGGTGGGAGCAGGGCAGGTAGAGGCCACAGAAAATTAGGTGGGAGCTGGGAATACAAAATTAATGTCTAAGACCAATTGTCCTGTCAAGCTTCCATGCTTCCTTGACTTCTAAGGGAACACACAGAGAAGCACAAAGTGGCCTGAACGCATCAGTGCCTGAGGGAGTGCAGCAGTCTCCCAGGAATTGGAAGGCACACTGTGCCCCAGGAGCCATGGACTCTACCCTGAAAAACCTATGACTCATTCCTCTCAAGGCAACTAGGCCAAAACAACTCCATGGTCCCCTGAAATGGATGAACTGTCTTGTCAGCCCACCCTAGGAATTTTGTAATCACAATTATGTATCATGTTTCTTTAGAGAGCCCCTCAAATTCTGTAAGATCCTTCAAACCAAGATCAAGCCTTGCTGCTACTACATCCTCAAAACTTGCAAAATTGTTAATATTGAAAGTAATGTTTGAATTTTAATAGGCACTCCAGTTTAAAAGAAATCAAGAATTAGAGAATAGTTCATAGCAAAAAATGCCTCTCTGTGTACCTCTCAGACTCCAAAGGAAACACATTCATTTCTGAGGCCTTTTGTCAAATGCAGTATTATGAAGAGTAACTTCTCTCACCAAAAGTAAATAAAATACATTAAAAAAAACAAAGAGAGGCTCTGGTCACTCATTCCCCTTCCAATCCAAAGCACTTCACCTCTGGGGAGCATTATTGCCTCTGTCCTCTCAACAATCTTGCAAAGCAACATAATAACAGCAATAAATAGTACTACAGTGGAAACAAAGCCTTACATGAATTTTTCAGTGTGTAAGTACTTTGTCATAGAAAAATCTACCAGGTAAAACAACACAGTACTCATCGACAGAAGATGAACTGCCACTTTGACAGCTAGGGAGAGTTATCTCTACTAAGAGCCTTAGAAGTACTGTGCAAGGTGAGTTGTGAGATTGCCTCTGGCCAGCAGATCCCCGGAGTCTGTTAGAAGACACAATAACTATTTCAGAGGCACTCACATCTAGCTCTCAGAAGTTAGATAACCGTTCTAATTTGTGGAAACGGAGTTTGGGGGGTGAGTTCCTTTTTCCTAAAGCGTGAAACTGTTACACACAAGCACATACATACATACCTTAAAATGGCTTAAGTCTAAAAGGACAAACAAAACAGAAGAGACACCCTGTAGAGTGTGTCCCTATATCACCAATCTTCCTTTAACTAGCTCTTGAATTTTGCTCCCTTGGGTTTTAAATGATTGGGATCACTTCCTAATGGCAAGAAATCTCAAAAACAATAGCTTGGTTCCAGCCTTTCTATATATTAAACCACTTGACCATCTTTTAGGAAGTATGCAACTTTAGTCACATGGCCTTCTTTCTCAACATGATTATAAAATGCCAGGTCCTTTGGCTGTTCTTTGGTAATCATAAACTTTGGTTATTTCTTTACCAATTCAGTAAACATGTATTCAGTGTCTTGCCTCTAGACACTGCAGAAAAACTAAGATTACAGAGATAAATAGTATCTGAATTTTCTTTCAAAAGAAACGGGTGCGAAAGCCAAGGATCATGCTGTTGGCCTCAAATTTGGTATCCTTCTGTGTAACTAAGCATTTAGAATGCATAGCTTTTTTGTTTTTTGTTTTCATAGTGTTACCATCCAGGCAAGGGATTAGACAACTGATTTTGGTGCATTCTTATGTCAAAGAAAGGCAAGAAAAAGATTCAGTGTGTTACTGCTTAGCCATTTATTTTCCTTTTTATGTGTGTTATTAAACTAATACCTTGGTGAAAGTTCTTTTTCTCATACAGAGTAGGTTCCAGCCACTAACACACATGCTTCTTATTCTGGTTTATTTAGAAATTGCTCATCCAGGTCTGTGCACTTTAAATCCCTAACTAGAAAGCCAAATTTCTGTAGCCACATGAGAAAAATTGGTTTCCTTGCCAATTAGTCTTCATAGCTTTAGTCAAGAAATGGTGGTTTTAGTACAATGACTCTGAGATAAGAATCGGGGCCAATTTACTTGTGACTATTTTTCATAGTGTCCTGTTGGGGCCACAGGTCTGGTGCTCCAGGTCCCATTGCTTTCCTTTCTTCCACATAAGTCCTCCCATCAAAAATTATACCTTGGAGACTAGAATCACAGCCTCCAATTTCCTAACACCTAATCCTTATCATTCCTTTATTTGAAACATTATTGAGTTTGAATGAAATTTCTAGCACACCGAAGAAACAGTTATCTTTTCCTAGCTTCTAAGCTACCATGAAGAGGAAAGAAACCCAACAGAAAGGCCTCATCCATCTATTTTGAAAATGCCTGGTCTGGGGAGAATGCTTGCTTTCTGTTTGTTTGGCCTCACTCCTAGTTTCATCAAACTAGACTTCATATACTTTGTGATCCACCCGAGTGCAGCCTGTCATGGTTACCAATGGCTGATATTATTAAATATACAAAATCATCTTACCAGATGATAGAAGGAGCTGCAGTGTCTAAAAATTTCATATATCTAACGTGTTGTATAAACAGCCTAAATCCCTATACATTTTATAACTTCAGCAGTCTAAAGGTTAAAGCCTGTCAGTTGAATTTCACGAATTCCGGAAAGAAATGAGGAAGTAGCCCCAACTCTTCATTGTGTACTAGTGATCAAACATCTCCTCATTACACTTCAATATTGTTGCCTGGAAAGGTCACCATTGCTGAACATAATCACACAAAATCAAAACTGCAAACTTTATATATCATGGAGGTAGTAAATAGCTTGGAGGTTTATTTCCTGGTGCCTGAACAACAGTCTGAACCCATTTATAAATTTCTGAGAACTGTGGCATGAAGCAAACACACTCTCAGTATGTAACAATAGCTTCAATTAAATCAATTTCTTGTAAAGTTTTTCTTTAGGTTTTTTTTAAAGATGGAAAATATAACTTCCATATAGACAAAACAAAAATCATGTTATCTTTTTAAAAATGAACTTCCCTTCTCCATCTTCCTCTAGAAATGATGTGATAACCATTTTTAAATCACCTTCAGGATAGAATATCCAAAATCCTGATTTAGAGAGTCATGAAGTCATTTAGTAAAGGCCTGGTATGACCAATAAATCACACGTGCTCCGGCCTTCTCCCTTCATTGATTTTTCCGTGCAGTGTTTGGACAGCCTGCCACCTTATATGATCTATAGAGTCCAAGTTGAAGGCTGGCCTTGTCTATGCCAACACCAGCTGTTGCCGATTGCTGTCCATCCAAAACACCTGTGCTTACTTTTTTAAACTATACTTTTCAACCCTTGGTTCATTCTCTGTTCAAAGTCAAAATTACCTCTTGAGCATGTAATATGTCTCCTTTCCATAGGAAGACTGCAAATCCTCCACCACCAGCTTCTTCAGACAAAATTCTACCTGTTCACATGGTGGACAAAGCCCAGAAGAAAATGATGTTGTCTCCTGAACTTATTTGTATTGAACACAAGGACCATGAACGCCCACAGATTTGTGCTCTTACCCATTTCCTGGTGCAGGTGAATCCTGTTTGCAGGCATGACATGGTGAATGCTTTTATCCTTACCTTTTCCAGAATGTTCTTTCTCAGGAAACGTGTGTCCACCCAAATCAGTTGCTCCCTGCTCATGCCAAGTCCCTCTACCTCCTTGCATTATTCGTATCATAGAACTCACAGGCTGAAAACATGGGTAAATACTGAAGGTATACGTTAAACGAGATAAAAAGATCACAGAGGAACAAATGCTGCTCAAATCTACAGCAAATCAAATAAGTAAAAAGTAGAAAATCAGTTGCCAAGAATTAAGGAATAAAGCAAGAGGGTTTCCTGCCCAGTTCCGCAGCCACCTCAGAGCCCCCAAAGAAGCACATGGATGCTATATTATTTATAAAACTGTTCACCGTTGGCTTGGGCTTCTTACTGGCTAGCTCTGTGGTAATTATTAACCCATCTCTATTAATCTAAGTATTTCCAAGTGGCCTTATCATACCAGAGAAAGAGTCCAGACCTGTTATTCCTCTCAAGTACTACATGGTGACTGACTCTGCCTATACTTCCCAGAATCCTCCTTGTCTCTTAGTCCCAGCTATCATCCTGCCTCATTGGTCACAGTGCTGTATTCATCCACCAATAAGAGAAACATATGTACAGAAGACATCCCCATCAAGGGTAGTACTTAATGGGTCAAGAGTTTCAATTTTGCAGGATGAAAATATTACAGAGACCTACTACACGACAGTGCGAATTTATTTACCATAATGAGCTATTCAACCAAAAGCATTAAATGACAAGTTGTATGCTGTACATCTTTTGTCACAATAAAACAATAGCGATAAGCCAGAAAAGAGCTTTCTAGTCTTGTCCTCTGCACTTCATAGCATAAATAAGAACATTTCATGATGTAACTGATCCTCTTCATTTTTCTACAGTTCTTCTTGACAAAACCTCAATGAAACCAGAGTGATGCTCACTCACATGTTTTTGAAAGGAAAACTATATAATGAAAATGCTGCACAAGTACAAGGACCTGAGTTTAGACTCTTGCTCCTGTGTGAAAAATAGTGCGTAGCATGCAGTACTAGTCCTGGAGAGGCAGAGCCTGGAGGGTCCTTGGAGCTTGCTGACAAGCCAGACAACATGCTCTCAGTCAGTGGTTCCCAACCTTCCTAATACTGCCACCCTTTATATAGTTCCTCATGTTGTGCTTACCCCAACCATAAAATAATTTTCGGTACTAACTCATAACTGTAATTGTGCTACTGCTAATGAATTGTTATATAAATATCCGTATTTTCTGATGGTCTTAGGTGACCCCATGAAAGGGTCATTTGACCCACAAAGAGGTCTTGATCCACAGGTTGAGAACCACTACTCTAGGGTCAATGAGAAGCCCTGTTCCAAAAAAATTCACTTATTTAAAAATTTCAAACATGTATGCAATGAAAAATATTCTCTTTCCCCTCCTACTCCAAGTCCCCCCAGATCTCTTCAACATACCCCCATTCCAACTTTATGATTTTTCTACGTATTTTCTTTTTTTGTTTATTTATTACCCACTAAGTCCCACTGGTGTTACCCATATGTACACAAGTGTAGGGGTCATGTTCTGGATTAAAAGCAACCATCAATTGCCACATCCCTAAAGGGAAAATGATGCTCCCTTCCCCAGCAGTTATCAATGAAAACAGCTCCTCAGTTAGAGGAAGGATATTCTTCCCCATCCATGCTGGGATTTTGCCTTGCTTGATCACATTTGGGGCTTTGGCAAGTATCCACAGCCACTATGAGTTCATGAGTACAATAGTTATATCGTGTCTAGAAGTTAGACCTCCTCCTCCTCTTCAGGTTCCCATGCTCTCTCATCTCTTCTTCCACAACATCCCCCACGACTTTGAAGAATGGTTATGCCTTTCATTATAACATTGGATGATCACTTGAGAGATGCACTGTACACATCTATGAAATTGCCATTGGACAAATTTATAGTCCTTTCATTATAATAACATTAGATGGTTACTCAGAAGAAATCTAATGCACAGTATACATGTATGAAATTGCCATGTGGCAAATTTATAGTCCTTTCATTATAACATTAGATGGTCACTTAAGGGAAATCTATTGCATGGTGTGCATGTGTGAAAATGCCATGAAACAAATTTATCAATTTTAAAAAGAAAAAAACAGAGAATTCTAAAAATATATTTCTTAGAACAGCCTGTCTTTTGTCTCCTGGCTCTTAGAGTGTATGTGTGCTCACATGCATGCACCTGTGTTATTTTTGGTTCTTCAATGAATATAAGCCTGTGCCTGTAATTAGGTTACTCCATTCCAAAGAACTTAGGTTCTCACCCTTTGTTGCCCTCACAGTGTCAATAGTGATTGAAGCATGAATCTCCTTTGAGATAAGAATTTCCTTGGGGCTCTCAGACTGACACATTTCTCACATATGGCTTTTGCTGTCTGTGGTACATCATGGGCCTGTGCGTGTGATAGCTTCCTGATCAGACAGGCTGTCATTGTGGGAATGAAGGACTTTCCCACGAAGGCAGATGAGGGCTTCTTGTAACTTTTGACTTTTTTGTGCATCAGATCTGTTCAACATAATGACATAAAGCTGGACCATAATGCTTCCCACAGTGGCTGAACAGTATTTCATGGTGTTATGTAGTTTTATGTGTCTTCTCTTATTTATGTTTGTTTGGAGAATTTGCAAAATGCTTTTTGATCTGTAATAAGACGGGTTTCTTTTATATTACAAAATAATAGGACTACATGCTGCCAGTACTTCTTTAGCCTTTGTTCATTTTGTCCATTTTATTACACCCAATGGTAGCCAATAAATATGTCAACATGCTCTCATGTGAAACTTGTCGAGCCTCTGAGGCATGACTCCCCATCATTGGATAGAAATTTGAAAACAAATTTCTCCCTGAAAAGAAATGAATGATAGGTTTGAATATTTAAACCAGAAAGGAAATGGTAGCAACAATTTTCTTAAATGGCCATATTTAAACAAAGAACATTTTTCTACTTTAGAATTATTAAGAAAACTCAAGCCAAGTGGAAATATGAAAAGTACTGCCAGCTGCAAGAAAACATGGCTCCTGTGTATTCTCCCAGAAGCTAGGGCCCTGTACATCAGTCTTCCATGGGTATAAATTGCCAAAAGACAGTGACAACATAGCATGAGTAATCACTCTAATGTGGCACTATCCAGAATAGGCTACCAATTACCCATTCAATAAAGCCACACTGTGTACATTTCAAGCTAATATATAGTTAGCAGCTTCCATATTGAAGACTGTGAAGGAAGTTTTCCTCAATGCGGAAAGCTCAGCTGGACAGCACTACACCAAAGAAGCATCATGTATACACATTGCCATCATTTTTAGCCTTGAAAATGTGCTCTAGCATCAAACTGCTAAATACCACTCGTCTCAACCTGCACCTGTCCAATCTACAAAGAACTTTGAGAAATCTCTAATTTGAGGTAAATAACTCATATGAAGCTGCCTTGTGAAATCCGAGAGTTACTTTTACAGCTTAAGGATTCCAAATCACCTTGGAAAAACTGCCTAAAAAATCTTTTTTTAGACAACTGTTACTCAATCACATCTTGCTTTTTCTCTATTCTAATATCTCTATTCTATCCAGAAGTTTAAATACTAAATATCTGGTACCAAGGAGCCAAAATGTGTACCATTCAATCCTTACCATGTCTCAATTATCCGAGAGTTAGCTCCCTTCCTTGACCAAAAAACAGTTCACCTTTTGAGAACTAGGTGCAGAATGGCTTTCTTTCATAGAGAAAGCAAGTGGTCATTTATTAGTCCAAAAATGAAAAGGCGAGGTATGGGGCAGTTTAGCTAATTGCAATGCAGGGACAACAGGAAAGTCAAAAGGGAAATAAGATTTTTATGAGGGCATTTAGGGGAAGCTGCCCTTCTATCACCAAAAGAAATGCTTTTCTTCCTGCACACCTTCACAGCCAGCCATGGCTCCCAAGCGACCTCTCTCCTTCCATCCACTCTAAGGCTCTTGCAGGGCCCTGACCAATCTGACCAATCAGCTCTCACTTCTGACTTGTAAGGGGCTTATATGTGGACACAGATGTGGTGAGGGTGTCTGTTTCAAACCTACATCAGTTCATTGTATTTGGGCAACCTTTTCAGTCCTCTTCAAAGGTTTCTTTTCTTTATTTGTTTTTATTTCTGAATTAGCATACAACTCTTTGGTTTGATTGTGGTAGTTTAAAAACAAAAAAGTTTTTGTTTTCTTTCTCGTTCCCTCCCTTCCCCTAGCCATCTCTCTTGTACATTCCGGCTTTCATGTCACTTGTGTCCTTCATTGTGCCCACCCCACCCCTCTTCCTCAAGACCTCTTGCTTCCTCTCCTGGCTTCCCCTCTAGTTTCACAGCCTATACCCACTTTTACACCCTTTCACTTACTTAAACAGAAGGTTAAAACTTAGGATCTATATGATTTATATAAAAATTATTGTCTTCTGATGCTTCCAGGGATAAGTGTCGAAATACATAGAAATCTAAGCATCCTTCAAAGGTATGAAATTTACTTTGAGAGTTGTTTAAAAGCATAAAACAATAAGCAATAAGTAATATACATACCCCTACACAATTTGTCATATGATCATGCATTTTAATTGTTTAATAACCACTCTTAAACACAGGTCCAATTTCCATTTTGGCAAATAGCTCACTCATATTTTGAAACTGCTGCTTCTGGTCTGTTTCCATGTCAGCAGCTTCCCCCTTTTATTTTCTGGAAGTCAGTAGTAAATCAACAACAAATGAAAATTTGGCCACCACCTGCCAGAATTTTCATTGTGCAACACAAAGATTCAAGAGAGATGGGAAAATCAAGGCTAATAAGATTATCACCATCCTTATTTATTTATTTTTTGTGTGTATGTATCTAAATCTGTGCCTTTCTTCACTGAGCAGAAGATTGTAATCATTGCTAAAGTCTCAGGTTTTTGCTTCTCTGCACAAAAGTGAAGTCAGTGGTGTGTGCAGCTGAATGCATTCCAGACAGCAATAGCATGCCATTAGCATAACAGCGACAGCAAGGAGAAACATGGGCAAACAAAAACTTCGCATACAAATGAAAAAAGGCAAGACTGCTCCATAGAAGGAAAACTGTTTAAAATAGGTATGCTTCCATTGTCATAGGAGAACCTGAGTTTTCAAAATCTGGAAGTTAGGAAACTGGTGCCTGAGAAATATAGACGTCATCCCTAAGCCACACTGTGAAAGTTCCTCAGACTCTGACTTTCAGCCTTTAATTGACCAAGGCTGAAATTCCTTTCTTTTTTCCTCAGCAGTAAGAAAAGAAGCCTACAGAGTTAGTATTATAAGTAAGTCTGTAAAACATAAACCTGTGTGTATGTGTTTTGTGTGTGTGTGTGTGTGTGTGTGTGTGTGTGTGTGTGTGTGTGTGTGGGTGGGTGGGTGTGTACCTGTGTCCACGTGTCGATGGAAAAAGATTTCTCAGTGGTTTCTCAGCAGCCACGGCAGAACTAGTTTTTGTTTACAGAGACTTGCTCTTCCTGTGGCAGCTGACTGAGACTCCATCTTTTCCAGATGGAATAGTCTTCTATCTTGTGCCTCTCCAATGTACAGGAGTCTAATTATCATCTGTACCCAGTAAGCAGATACGGGAACTTTTAGGAAGGAGCTATCACTCACATTCCATTGGCTAAAATGAAGTCACATGTCCACACCCAACTACAAGGCAGGCTGGAAAATGTAAATGAGCAGTATATCCCAGTGGAGGAGGTGACAGATTTATGGTGAACAACTAACAATACATACTATATATAAACTTTCCAGACAATATCTCTAGGACAATTTTCTTCCAGCATTTTTTCAGCCATATTTTTTCAATGAAAGACACACCTCTAGGAAATCAAGCATGAGTCGTGCTGCTTACAGCTTCTTTAGAATCATTGCAAGCCTTGACACTCTCTGTGATTCAAAGGTCCATCCCACTGTTTTTAGAATTGTAAACATTACAGGTTTGACTGTGCATATGTGGGTATGTTTTAACAGATTACTACAGGAAAGATCTATTACATTCATAAACATTGGTGGCTTTTAAATATCACTTATACAGGATTTCTTTCATGAATAATATGAAAGAAGGAATGAATTTGTTTTGAAATTTGTTTATGAGTTATTTGTACTTCTGGCAAATAAAGACTAGAAAACTATCCATCATGTCGAACAAAAACATAAAAGAAAGCTTTTCTTCAAATATCATATGCAGTCCACGATGAAACTTTAACCTGAAACTAGAAATTAGTAATATTTTCTCAGTGTGAGCATGACCCACTTTAATCAACCATAAAAGAAATGTTTATGAAGTCAGGATGCTTTTATTCTAGTGCATTTCCCTTTAGCTAATTAGACTTTATTTCTGAATTCATGACATGAGCTCTGAACATTCCAAACTCTTCATAAAATATATTTAAAGAACAGATTGAGGTTTCATTATTTATAACTCAGTCAAGATACCCAACTGACTAAATTGTAAACCTGCTGATACGGTGGCTTTTCTTACCACTCCTCAAGTTGCTGCTACTAGTTTCTAATTTATGTGCAAATTGAATTTGCCTAATGCATATAGTAAGCTTTTTTCCTTTCTCCCCTTTAGCAATTTCTATACAGTACAGCTTTAAGCACTTTTTTCCCCATTATCTTACAAAAGATGATTCACCAAATGGATTTGTTCATTTTCTTTGTTTTTCATGTTACTCTGAGTACCCCATTTAGAGACTGGAACCACCTCCTCCTACCATGAACTAAATATTGATGAGGAGGCAAAGATTCCTGTGTGCTGATCAGGCTTAACTCTATGGAGGACAATGCATTTGACAAATCAAGACTTCAAGATTCCATTTGCAATATTAGTTCTAATTTTCTCTGTGTAGCAATCTGTCTCATGATATCCACCTACATTCTCTAACAGGAATAAAAATAATTTTCTAAGATACTTGATTTCATGTTTTCTCTTTTTGTTTTTTCTTGTGTGCATGTTGGGTGAGTGTGTGAGTATGTGTGTATGTATGTGTCTGTGTACTTGTGCAGCAATGCAAATATGTGCAGAGACCAGGGTATGATGCCTGACATTCTGGTCTATCACTCTCAACACTGTCTCTACCCTTCTATGGATTAAGCTGTTACAGGTGCCCTTGCTTTCTACATGGCTGTGGAGACTGAACTCGGGTCCTCGTGCTTGTACAACAGATGTTCTTACCACTGAGGGATTCCTATAGCTAGTAGTTTGGTTTCAGAGATACAGTGTCACTATGCAGCCAAGACTGACCTCAAACTAACACCACTATTGTTTTAACCTCTAATGCTGTGCTGCCATTACAGATTGTGCCATTGTACCTACCTCTATATTTTTCATTCTAGCAAGTATTTATGACCTTCGGGCCTGGGAATCAAAGAAAGAAATAGGTTGTTCTAGAAGAGTGGCCAGTTCAGCAGCTAAAACAGGAGTATAAAGACCCTTCTGTGTCCTCAGGATCTTGTTAAATACTGCAGCCATAGATGGGATACTTAAAGTGATGAAAAGCCTCAAAACATGTCAGAAATGATTTCCAAGGTGTCACTCGTACTGAATAACAATTTTGCAGGACTGTAAGCGAGTTTGAATTGTATTTGCTTGGCAACTATTGAATTCTGTTGGTGTTTAAATAGACTGCCCTGACCATATTCTCTTACATATTCACTAAGAAATGTTAACAAAAATTCCAGTAAACATGGAAGTCATTTATGGGCCTGGGCCACCTACCTGACAGAAAAATGAGTCTTTTAGATAGTGTTAAACACCATAAGTGCATATTTGTTATAATTCAGGCATTGTAAATTTCAGGCTTGTTTGGGATTGTTGTCTAACCTGCTCTAGTACAACTTTCAAACTTCTTCCCCTTACATCTTTGCTTCCATATCATTCTTGTTCAAGCCACCCCAAGCAGCTTGTGGGAAAGAGGCTAAACATCAGTCTTAAAGGGGAAGGCCAACTGTGGCTCCCATCACAGAGGGATCCACCGCACCCAGAGACTGATCCACAGCACCCAGAGACTGATGCTAGTCCATTTCTCTGCCCATGGGACTAGGTAAGCCTGGGCCTGTTTCCAGCCCGCTTACTGTTGCCCTGTGCAAAATCACATAAGGCATAGGGACTACACACTGCAAATCCCCTCTTGGCAGGGTCCAGCCCACCCTGAGACTGCCAAGGCCACAGTACTAGGACCTCATCCATCCACAGGAAGAGGAGAACTACCAGAGTATAGGACCTGCTCGCACCCACCGGAAGGGAAACTTTGTCCTGTACCCAACAGAAGAGGAAGAGACTCCTGCATACAGTGGAAGAAGGGATAAGAAGGAAACAATATAAAAACACACTCAGCAACAGAAAAATCAATATGACACCACCAGAGACTAGACACAATATACCAGCAAGACGTTAACATCCCAATGCAGGTGAAGCAAAGAGAAAGACCTTAAAAATAACTTCATGACAATGATAGAGGACTTCAAAAAGGGAATGAGAAAATCCCTTAAGGAAATGGAAGAAAAAAAAAACAAAAAATTCAAGAAGTGGAGGAAAAGACCAAGCAAAAATCGCAAGAAACAATTCAAACAGTGCAAAGGTTGAAAACTGAAATAGAGACAATAAGAAAAATACAGTCTAAGAGAATTCTGAAAATAGAAAAGCTGGGTAAATGGTGAGGTACTACAGATGCAAGTATACCCAACAGAATACAAGAGATGGAAGAGATAATCTCAGGTGTTGAAGACACACTAGGAGAAATAGATTCATCGACCAAAGAAAGTCTCAAGTCCAACATATCCCTGACACAAAATATCCAGGAAACATGAGACACTGTGAAAAGACCAAACAAAGAATAATAAGTTTGGAAGAAGGTGAAGAAACCCACTTCAAAGGGGCAGAAAACATATTCAACAAAATCATAGAAGAAAACTTTCCCAACCTAAAGAAAGATATGCCAATGAAAGTACAAGAAACCTACACAACACCAAATAGAGTGGACCACAAAAATAAGGTCACTCACTTCATAATAACCAAAACTCTAAGCACACAGAATAAAGAAAGACTATTAAGAGCAGCAAAGGAAAAGGTCAAGTAACATATGAAGGAAAACCTATCAGAATTACACATGAGTTCTCCAAGGAAACTCTGAAAGCCAGAAGGTCCTGGATAGATATTCTACCAACACTAAGACACCATGGATGCCAGCCCAGACTACTATACCCAGCAAAGCTTTCAATCAATATAGATGGAGAAAACAGGATATTCCATAACAAAACCAGATTTAAACAATATATATATATATATATATGTATGTATATATATATATATATATATATATATATATATATATCCACTAATCCAGTCCTACAGAAAGTTCTGGAAGAAAAACTCCAACCCAAGAAAGTTAATAACTAGAAAAACAGACAATAGATAATCTCACTTTACCAACAGCCAAAAGGAAAAAAAGGGAGGAAATCCACACACAATTCCATGACCAACAACAACTCCAAAACAAACAAGAATGAGCAATCAATGGTCATTAATATCCCTCAATATTAATGGTCTTAACTTGCCCATAAAAAGACACAGGAAAACAAACTGGATTCAAATATAGAATCCATCCTTATGCTGCATACAAGAAACACACCTCAGATTCAAAGACAGATATTACCTCAGAGTTAAGGGTTGGGAAAATATTTTCCAGTCAAATGGACCCAAGAAACAAGCAGGGGTAGCAATCTTAATACCTAGAAAATTAGACTTCAGACTAAAATCAATCAAAAGAAATGAAGGAGGTCATTTCATACTCATCACAGGAGAAATCCACCAAGATAAAGTCTTAATTCTTAACATCTATGCCCCAAATAAAAGGCATCCATGGTTGTAAAGGAAACATTACTAATATTCAAATCACACATAAACCATCAGACTTCAACACCCCACTCTTACCACTAGACAGGTCCATCAGACAGAAATTTAACAAAGAAATAAAGTAACTATTAGAAGTTATGACACAATTGAGTTTAACAGACAACTATAGAACATTCCATCCAAACAAAAAAGAATATACCTTCTTCACAGCACCACATAGAACCTTCTCAAAAATTGACCACACACTTGGCAACACAGCAAACCTCAACAGGTACAAAAAATTTGGAATAACTCCATGTATCTTATCAAACCAACATTCTTTAAAGTTAGAATTCAACAACAACACAAATTGCAGAAATCCTACAAACTCAAGGAAATTGAACAATATGTAATTGCACCATTACTGGGTCAAAGAAGAAATAAAAAAAAGAAATTAAAGACTTCCTAGAATTCAGTGAGAATGAAGACACAACATACCCAAACATATGGACACTTTGAAAGTAGTGCTAAGAGGAAAGTTCATAGCACTAAGTGCCCACATGAAGAAACTGGAGAATAGTCACACTAGAGAATTAACAGCACAACTGAAAGCTCTAGAAGAAAAAGAAGCAAACTCACCCCAGAGGAGTAGACACCAGGAAATAATCGAATTGAGGGCTGAAATCAATAAAGTAGAAACTAGGAAAACAATACAAAGAATCAATGTAACGAAGAGTTGGGTTCTTTGAGAAAATCAACAAGATAGACAAAATATTATCCAGACTTATCAAACAGCAGAATGTGAACATGCAAATTAACAAAATCAGAAATGAAAAGGGGGACATCACAATGGACATTGAGGAAATTCAGAGAATCATCAGGTCATACTTTGAAAACCTGTACTGCTCAAAATTTGAAAATATAAAGGAAATGAACAATTTTCTGGTTGGATATCACTTACCAAAATTAAATCAAGAGCAGTTAAGAATTTAAACAGACCCATAACCCCTAATGAAATAGAAGCAGTCATCAAAAGTCTCCCAACCAAAAAAGCCGAGGGTCAGTTGGCCTCAGTGCAGAATTTTAGTAGAAATTCAAAGAACAACTAATACCAATTCTCCTCAAAGTATTCCACACAGTAGAAGCTGAAGTGCCATTGCCAAATTCTTTTGATGAGGCTTCAATAACCTTGATACCCAAGTCACACAAAGGCACAACTAAGAAAGGGAACTTCAGACTAATATCCCTCATGAACATAGATTTAAAAAAATTCTCAATAAAATGCTGGCAAATACAATCCAAGAACTAATGAGAAAAATCATCCACCATGATCAAGTAGGCGTCATCCCAGAGATGCCGGGATGGTTCAACATACGAAAATCCACTAATGTAATCCATCACATAAACAAGCTGAGAAAAAAATCACATGATCATCTCACTAGATGCTGAAAAAGCCTTCAGCAAAATGCAACACCCCTTCATGATAAAGGTCTTCTAGAGATAATGGATAACAGGAACATACCTAAACATAATAAAAGCAATATACAACAAACCAACAGCCAACATCAAAATAAATGGAGAGAAACTCAACATGATTCCTCTAAAATGGGAAACAAGATAAGGCTGTCCCCTCTCTCCATACCTCTTCAATATTGTACTTGAAATTCTAGCTAGAGCAATAAGACAACAAAAGGAGACCAAGGGGATATAAATTGGAAAAAAAGTCAAACTTTCACTATTTGCAGATGATATGACAGTTTACATAAGTGACCCAAAAAACTCTACCAAGGAATTCCTACAGCTGATAAACACCTTCAGCAAAGTGGCAGGATACAAGATCAACTAAAAACAATCAGTAGCCCTACTATATACAGATGATAAAAGGGTTGAGAAAGAAATCAGAGAAACATCACCCTCTACAATTGCCACAAACAGCATAAAATACCTTTGGGTAATGCTAACCAAACAGGTGAAATACTTGTATCACAAGAACTTTGAGTTTTTAAAGAAAGAAATTCAAAAAGAAGATACCAGAAAATGGAAAGATCTCCCATGCTCTTGGATAGGTAGGAGGATCAATGTAGTAAAAATGGCAATCTTGCCAAAAACAAGCTGCAGATTGAATGCAATCCCCATTAAAATTCCAGCACAATTCTTCACAGACCTTGAAAGAACAATTCTCAACATTATATGGAAAAACAAAAGACCCAGGATAATCAAAACAAGCCTGTACGAAAAGGGAACATCCGGAGGCATCACCATCCCTGACTTCAAGCTCTATTATAGAATTATAGTCCTAAAAACAGCTTGGTATTGGCACAAAAATAGACAGGTAGACCAATGGAATCGAATTGAACACCCTGATATTAACCCACGCACCTATGAAGACATGATTTTTGACAAAGAATCTAAAATTACACAATGGAAAAAAGAAAACATCTTCAACAAATGATGCTGGCATAACTGGATGCTGGCATGTAGAAGACTGTAGATAGATCCATATCTATTGCCATGCACAAAGCTTAAGTCCAAATGGATCAAAGACCTCAACATCAATCCAGCCTCACTGAACCTCTTAGAAGAGAAAGTGGGAGGTACAGGAGACAGCTTCCTGAACATAGCACCAGTAGCACAGACACTGAGATCCACAATTAATAAATGGGACCTCCTGAAACTGAGAAGCTTCTGTAAGAAAAGGACACAGTCAGCAAGACAAAAAGACACCCCACAGACTGGGAAAAGATATTCACTAACCCCACATCTGATAGAGGGCTGATCTCCAAAATTTACAAAGCAAGTCTCCAAAACACCAAAGGATCCAATTAAAAAGTGGGGTACAGAACTAAATAGAGAATTCTCAACAGAGAAATTTAAAATGGCTGAAAGACACATTAGAAAATGCTCAACATCCTTAGCAATCATGGAAATTCAAATCAAAACAACTCTGAGATACCATCTTACTCCTGTCAGAAGGGCTAAAATGCTGCCAGAGTCTGCCTTTACCTATTTAGTAAGTAGTGTCACTGGCTAATCTATCAAACATATGAGAATAATGCCACTTCCCCCATAACCTCTTAAGAAAATTGGAGCCAAAAGAGAATATTTCTTAACT
This sequence comes from Mesocricetus auratus, assembly GCF_017639785.1. Taxonomy (NCBI): domain Eukaryota; kingdom Metazoa; phylum Chordata; class Mammalia; order Rodentia; family Cricetidae; genus Mesocricetus; species Mesocricetus auratus. The sequence continues at coordinate 26,438,142 of NW_024429189.1, read as the reverse complement.
TACCCTATACTTCAAAGGCTGCGGTGGGATTATTTCAGCTAATTTAAGACCAGCCTGAAATAGATAGTTGATTCCAGGCCAGACTGAGATCCTGTCTCATGATGACAAAACTAAGTTATTTTGTGAGGTTAACAATAACTTAATATCAAAATTAAACAAAACAATATGGAAAAAATAAAATTATGAACCAATGTGTCTCTCAATAACGTAATTACCAAAACCCTCAAAAACTACCAATTCAACAATGCATAAAAGTTATACATGACAATCCTAATACTTACAAATTACTGATGGAACATTTCAAAACCAGCTGATATGATCTATTACATAAGCAGGCTGAAAAGAATCATGTAAATATATCAAGTAGAGAAGAAATATTTCACAAAATCTAATAGATTCTTAGTGAAATCTCTTAAAATCTAGAAATAGAGGAAAACATCCTTAACATGAGAAATAGTATCTATAAAATATCCACAGCTCACATCCAACTTAACTGAAAACTACATTATCCCTCGATGACCAAGAGCAAGAGTCCCTGTCATGATTTCCACTCAACATCACATTTAATATCTTGGATCATGAAATAAGAAACGGAAACAAAAACTATAAAAATTGAAATGCAAAATGAAATTGTCTTTGCAGATGATATGACACCCTATGTATGAATAAACTGCAAAGAATAAAAAACTCTCGGAACTAATAATCAATGATACAAGGTTTCAGAATAAAAGGCTAACAATATACAAAAATAAATTACTTTCTTATGTATCAGTGATGAACAATTGGAAGAACCTGAAATTAAAACACACCAATATTTATATTAATACTCTCCAAAATGAATTACTATAGCAAAGCATGTTCCACACCCACATTAGAAAACCACAGACTCACCGAGCGAGTTCCAGGACAGGCTCCAACACAATACAGAGAAACCCTGTCTCGAAAAACCGAAATTAAAAAAAAAGAAAAAGAAAACCACAGACTCTGGTGGGGAAAAAAATCAGATCTCTAAATAAATAGGAAGATGTTCACAGATAAGAAGACTCAAAGTCATTTAAGTCAAAGTCAACATGTAGATTCAGTGTAATCACAAAGTTCCAGATAGTTATTTAATGGATATTGACAAACTTTTCTACATTTTATATCAAAAGGCAAAGGTTACAGAGTTAGTGGCATAGTATAGAAGGAAATGCAGTCCCAGTAGTTGATACTACTAAACTCCAAAGCTTCCTATAGAACTACTGTACCCAAGACTGTATAATGTTGAAGAAAAATGGGCAAATAACAGGTTAGTGGAAGAGAATGGAGAACCGAGTTATATATATATATATATATATGCACAAAAATATCAATAAATCAATAATCTTCGGTGAAGGAACACTCAGTAGAAAAAAACTTATCTCTTCTACAGATTGTATTGGACTTCCACATTCAAGAAAGTGAATGTGGACAATGTGGACAGAACCTTTAGTTCTTTCACAAAGAAGGTCTCACAACACTAACTGCAAAAGCAAAGGGAAACTAAATCCAACTTCTAAACAGCATAAATAGGAGGAAGTCTAAGTGACCTGGAGTTTGACAATGACATTTCAGAAATAACACCAAAAGCATAATGCATGGGAGAGAGGAAATTGATTAGTTGGACTTCACTAAAATTAAAAACTCCGGCCTTGCCAAAGACTTGTTTAAAGAATAAAAAGACAAGGCACAGACTGGGAGAAAATTTTTGCAAAACACATATCTGATAAAGGACTTAGAATCAAAATATCCAAAGAACACTTAAAACTCAACAATAAGCAAACAATCCAATTAAAAAATGGGCAAAGGATCTGAACAGACACCTCATCAAAGATATGCAGATGGTAAATAAGCATATGAAAATATGTTCAACAGTACATATCAGTACAAAACTGCAAATTAAAACAACAATAAGATGCTACGACGTGTATTTTTAAATGTACACGGGCTTGTTTTAATCAGATCTGTTAAGACATGCAGGCATGGAAATGACTACTACGAAAGAAGCTGTTTTATGCTCTCAGATCCTAGAAGCAGAAGGCACATGGCAAGCTATGCCTAGCCGCAAAGGGGATGCCATGTCAGCCAGGAACAGAGGAAACAAGCAATGCATATGCAAAAACCCTGATTGCGACCTCAGCACAAAAAAAAAAAAAAAAAAAAACCAGACACTGCAGGGCAGACAGGTTTAGAACTGACATGTGGATAACAACTATAGTGGACTCTGGGGAGCAGGCACTGTCCTGAGTTAGCTCATACCTGGCCTTGGGTGGCTTGGGGCAAAGGAATATTGACATTCAGTGCAAACATTCTATAAAGAAAATGTTCAAAGCCAGGCGGTGGTGACAATCACCTTTCATACAAGCACTCAGGAGACAGAGGGAGACCATTTTCTGTGAGTTTGAGGCCAGAGTGGTCTACAGAGCAAATTCCAGGACAGCCAGGGCTACATAGAAAAACCCTGTCTCAAAAAAGGGGAGGGAGGGAGAGAGGGAGAGTAGGAGGGAGGGCTTAGAACTTGTTAGTTTGGGACTGGTTGTTGTGCCTATCACAGGCTCACCCTGGAGACAGTTGCTTGTTGTCTTTAGGTTTTAGCCAGTCTTTGAATTAGCACTTTTTCTAATCAGCAAGGAGCTAAATGTCAAAACAGCTGTAAATTACAGAAAAGAAAAAAAGTTGGTATAAACACATGTAAGAATAACCAAAGTAAATGCTGGCAAAAATGTGGTAAAAGATTACTTCATTTGTTGGAGGATCACAAGGTTTGCAGGCACTTTGGAGGAGATTGTGGCAGTTTCGTGAAAAGTTGAACATAAGTTCATCCTATTGACGTTGGACGTTTATGCCCATACAATGTCTTGGACATGAATATCCATGTCAGACAGCAATGTCTGTCAAAAGTTTGAAGCAAACAAGTTGTCTTTCAAAGACTAACTTGATTAAATAAATTGTGGTATATCCATAAAGTGAAATATTATTATTCAATGATAAAAAGATAAGCTGTGGGGCCACAAAGGAAAATATAGAGGGGACCTTTAAATGAATTTTCTAAGTGACAGAAGCTATTCTGGAAAGACCACTTCATATATGATTTCACTACACAACATTCCAAAAAAGGCAAATCTATAGAGACATTAAATAGTCAGAGATTAAAAAGGTAGGACATACAGTATTTCTAATGCAGTGAAATTCTCAACAGCATGATAATTAAACATATTCTTATGCAATTGTCAAAATGAATGGAATTATACAAAGTTAAGGGTAAGTCCTAATGTAAATAATGTTCTTCAGTTAACAATTATAGATCAATTTAGATTCAACAAATGTGACAAATATACATTAATACTAGATATCAATAATAAGGAAATCTATATTGACAGAGATACTGTATATATGTTTACTATCCTTCCCTTTTTCCTTTGTGATTTTTTTTGAGGGGCAGGGGTTCAAGACAGGGCTCCTGTGTAATCCTTTGCTATCCTGGAACTTGCTCTACAGAGAGTGCTGGCCTTATACTCAGAGATCTGCCTGCCTCTGCCTTTGGAATAATGGGACTAAAGGTGTGTGCCACCATGCCCAGCCACTTCTTGCTTTTCATCAGAGAAGAACATGAACTCAACCTCAGTCCACCACAAATTACATAGTCAAGTTTTCCAACTCTGGTGAACCTACTAGAGTCAGCATATCCAAGTGCAATAGGTGAGCCTTGACCTGGGAAAGCCACCTTCTTTATCATAGTTTCTCTGCCACTAGATAAGTATCCCTTCTGACTTGCTGGATTATTTTTGTCTATACTTAGCATTGCTCAGAATTTGGTACAATGCCATGTTCTGGTAGTCTTAGGTATTCAGAAGGCATCCAGGATCTCAAGGCCAGCCTGGACAACATAAAAAGACATCATCAAAAGAAGAGAAAAAGGAGTATCTTTAAAATACCAATAAAAGCATCACATTTCCATTTTACAGAGCTGACAGAAAGCTCATATTCCAAATAGTCAGGAGAAAATATCAAATTAATGAGGATAAAAAATGTAAAAGAGAAAGATAAACAAGAAACACAAAGAATCCCAAAAGGCCAATCTATATTGAGCTCAACTGCAGTACTCAGAACAAAATGAACATTGTTTTCATTGTCCAGACTATACAGGTTAGAAGATTTCAACAGCAGGATATTATGGGACATTAAGTACTTCCATACACTGTATGCATTCATTTGGATTTGAGCATTGTGAGATATAGTTTATTAGAGCTTGTATATATCATTCAGCACACCAACTACATGCCTTGTAGACTTCCAAGGGAAATCCTTGAACAGGTACAAAGTGAGATGCACATGAGAGGATTTGTGACAACAAAGAGTTGGTGCTATTGGAAATAAGGAATTAACTAAGAATACATAATAAAATGTGTGCAGTGGAATGTGACAAAGTATTGTCAATGAGTAAAGAGCTGTATTGTATATAGGAATAAGCCCCCAGAATAACACTGAATGGGGGAAAAAACTATAAATGTATAAAACAGGAAAGTGTTTAAGATACAATTCCCTAATAAACATGGATAGAAATGATAGATAGGTTTGGGTGAAGCAGAATCCTCTAAGATGAAAGAGAAAGGGGGATGGAAAAGATGTCTACAAAGACATATTTACTTGTGAAAATGAAACTAGAGCCCATTGGAAAATGTGAAGCTGACTAGATGAGGACTATTTGTTCCCTTGTTGCATGCTTTTCTGTGCATTTGATGTACTTCACTTTAATTAGTGATCAGATAATAACTCAGCTCCTCATTGTTTATCTTAAAAATGATAAAGAGACAGCCAAGTGAAGGACGGTCGTTGGGACAGGAAGCCCATAATAGTATAATGAGCTCAGTGGGCTCCGCTCAGGAGACAGTGATGAGAGCTCTGCTGTCACAAACACACGGCAGAAGCAATGTTCCCTAAAATTAGCAGCAGTGACAGGGTCAGAAGCCCTTACACCCTAACTGTCCCCAACGAGGAAAGCTGTCCCAAATCACCACTTGTGATGTTCTGATGGGAATGGGGGCCTGCTCCCTATAAGGACTCCCTCTGTTCTCAGAAAACACTGTCAACTGAGCCTTCACCACTAACAAAGCCCAAGAGGAGCCAGAAGGCTTTGTCTTTGCCCACCCTTCCAACACTGATGCCATCTCTCCATTGTTAAATAAGCCCCTGTGCTGCACATCTGCCCTGTGCTGGTAAGGATGTAAGCAGAGGGTGCTGTCAGTAATCATGAAAGGGAGTGAGAACATTGTGGTGGGGAAAGCTTGTGCGAAGACAAATTGATTGAGGAAGCAAACCCAATCGACACAGTTTAGGGTAGAGAGATTAAGATTTACAACGTATTTGGCTTCTCTCCAAAGAAATAACCCATTTATGTCTAAAGGGAAGGGAAGGATGTCTTACTTGGGAGTTGGAGATCAAGTTGAAATAGAAAGTATGGCAAGATCGAGAACTTGCAGAAAAAAAGAAGCTTCAGAATTGGCTCACATGGACACCACAGAATAAAGTTTCTGAAAATGTGAGGGGAAGGGAGGCTGCAACACTGGGCCTGAAATGGAGGCCTGACTTCAGCTACTACATCTGGAAGAGTCAGAACAGATAGCAGCTCCTGGGCCAGACTAGAGTGCACAAGCCAGAGTAAAGAGATGCTTTTTATCATCTCTGTTAACCTGAGTCTGCAGTTTAAGATACTGAGAATATTGAAGCTTTTTCTGTCTTACTTTATTTGTGTGTGTGTGTGTGTGTGTGCAGAAACAGCAGAAACTGGACTTTAGACAGTTATGAGTTGCTGCCATGTAGCTTCTGGAAACCGAACACAGGTCCCATGTGAAAGCAGCAAGCATTGTCTCTGGCCACATGTACAAAATCTTAAAGACCCTGGCTCTGTCAGTCTTTGGAGACTGAACATGATTCCTTATGACAATCACTCTAAAACTGATGGCATTTTCTGAAATGTGAAATGTTTTATGATGCACTTTTTCTAAAGAATGTCATTTATGGTCTCTCCTTGAGTAAAAAGCTGTCTGTTGTTCCTGCTATAGAAAGCATTCACTAAAATATCTACTGATGATGCTGATGAAGACAACGACAAATGAATACTTCTTAACACATGGAAAGAAGACCACGTAGTTCCCTGGAGAGGAACAAGATGGGGATTCTGACAATAGTTCTAGAAAAAGGGAAGATGCGATCATCCCAGGAAACACCCAGCATTAACATCCTCCATTTACTCCCTTCCTTGTCCATCTGCAATATTTCACTGTTGATTCTAGTTCGGTTTCTATAAATTTGCTTTCTACTCCTTTTCTTTCTTCAAATATTTGCTGAATCCTCTAAATGCCGGGACTTTTGCTTCATGCACGGGATGCTAAGATTATAAAACACATGGCTGCTGTCTCCAAGAACTCCCGATGGGGACACATATATACTCTGTGGTAGCACTCCGGGGTTGAACACAGATATGAATAAAGTATCAATTCCGTGGAAAGGGAGCCATAAGTGCTGCAGCAATAAGTGCAGAGAAAAGTTATATATCTACTAAGTCACCAGTTCTTTCTTTTTTCTTTTTTTATTGATTATTTGGGACCTCACACCATGTGCCCTGATCACACTTACTTCCCAGTTTTCCCATGTCCACCCTGTTTCCCTTGTAAACTCCCCCCCCCCGCTCCAAAAAACTAAAACATATTCACTAGGGCGTGGTTAAATACCTAGTGGCCAGACCCACCCCCAAGGGAAGATGAGTCTTTATCTGCCTGCATCCACCCCAGAAGCTATGAGATGAGGAGAGCTGGTGGCCACCCACATCACCAGTCCTTAAAGATAGCAATTGATGGTAACATTTCTTTCTTCAAAATGGGCCACACCAGATGCATAATATGCTGGCAAGATACATGTTATCCAAGTGTGTAATGCCCATCTAATAAATGGTATTGACACTATTCAATTCACAGTAAAAGAAAGAGAAATGGGTGACATTCTGGTTAATGTAAAAAACATTTTAGAACTCAATTAAATCTTATGGAAGTTTTTCACAATTTGAAGTTATGGAATATTCATTAAAAATGAAAGGAAGCATCATATAAAGAGGAAAATAGCCAGAAATAAAAGCAAGTCATACCTTACTATTCTTTCAGAATCTTTATTTTACAGCTAAAATTGATAAGAGTGGGGAGGAGGTTAGATTGAAGATAGTAGAGAATGAATTCATTCACTCATAACAATGTACAGTTTCTCACTAGAGAGAGAATTAGCTTAGTAACTCAGAAAATAAAAACCTAGGCTCATTATTTTAATTCATTCAGCATTCTTTAATGTATTTTTCCTGAGGGCTTACCATATTCCAGACATTGTTCAAGGGGCTAGGACACAGATACACCAGTGAACAAGACAGTCCTGCTTTCGTCAACCTTACTGAATATGTACACAAAGTAATCAATTCATAGCTGGCCACTGAAGAGTGGAGTAGGGTGTCAAAATGGGGCAGGAACAAGTGTAGAACGTGGGCGAAGTGAGCAGTGGTTGTAAAACTTAAGGTCGGTAAAGTTTTCACAGAAAAAGGAGCATTTAAGTTGTGGTGAATTTTTGACAGATCCATCCAGACACTGAAGGGAGGGGTGGTTTCCAGGTGGCAGTTTTAGTTAAGTCAAATCCAAGATGTGGAGAGTGCTTCTGTTCTGGGAGGAGTCCTGAAGGTATCTCGACTGGAGTAGAGTATGAAGGTGAAAAGAGTCCAGGCCCCAGGAAAGGCTGAACTGGACCAGGTTGTGAGATCCCTGGAGACAGTGTGAGGACTCAACTTCTTCCTTGAGATGAGGTACTGAGGAGGATTCTAAGCAAAGCTGGAAGGATTCTGCAGTCTTATGTCACAATAGGATAAGCAACTAGCATAGGTTCAGGGAAAACCTTCATATGGGAAACAGCTTCCTTACTTTGGTGCATACATAATTGTTAGGCGAAATTCTAAGTATGTTTCCCAGGACTCAGATTTTCTGATTATTACTAAATGATCTATATTCTACTATGCAGACAAAAATTTAGGTTACTAATCAGTTGATTTTTCAGAGATTATGCAGAATTATTGCGTATGAACAAGATAATCATATGAGCCCTTTACAAAGAGAACAAGGTCGATAGTGGTGACATATGCCAGTAATCCCAGCACCTGGGATCCTGAGCCAGGAGAAAGACAAGCTTGAAGCTAGCCTGGGCTATATCCACAGATACCTTATTTTGAAAGTTCTAAACAAAAACATAGTGAGAACCAGAAAAGAATATGGAAGACTTGAAACCAAAGGAAAACTTGAGCTGCCATTGTTAACTATGAAAACGGTGGGAACTACAAGACAAGGAAGGGAAACAACCCCCAAGACGAGAACAGTCCAGTCCTGCCATAGTGAGGAAACAGGACCCTTATGCCAACTCTACACCACATGGTACTGTATTTTGCCAACCACTAGAATCAGTCAGGCAGAGGCTTCAGCAAAGAAATGGCCCTCTCACCATCTTGATTTTGTCATATCAATTGGAGAATAGAGGTTCAACTGAACCATACTTTGTCTAGATTTCTTATCTATAACACTAGGAAGTAACAAATATGATTTATGTTATGCCACTAACTTGTGTATTTTGCTGCGGTAGCAATGGAAAACTATGAGCAATATGAAAGAAATTTGCTTACCATCTCATTAGGAGCAAAACTGGCACCTTATTCTCCCAGAAAATATTTCTTATTCTCCTTGCCTTTGAATCATTTAGTTCAGAAAACCCAGGAAAGGGGCAACTAACAGACAGGAGAAAGGATCATGTGTTGTGTAAGTAAATGAGAAAGCAATAAATGAGAAGTAACTATGGAAATTTTGTGTATGATGTCACATTTTCATTCAGAAAGTCTGAAGTTCATAAGGAAAAAATAACTCAAATCTTTTCATGAGGAGTGTGTAAAATAAAACAGTACCATAAAATTCAAACTAAAGAACTCCTAAGATTTGTAGGGCTGTTGGACAGAAAGACAAACTCTCTAGCTCTCCCAAATGGCACTGGATGTGGTCTTGTGTATTTGTAGTTATTATAAAGCATGGAATTGAAAGCTGTCCTGTGTCTTGATGAAATTTTTATTAATACTGTGTAAACATGGGGTGATTATTGGCTCTTGCCTATTCAAAACATGAAATACTCTTATATACCACAAGTCTTGCTTAAACCACAGTGCTAGCTCCCTTCTAAACATCATGAACACAGAGTCTCTCTTGCTGGAGTTTTTTTTTCTGGTGCATTGTGTGTACATGTGTAAGCCAAAGTCACTGACATCAAAACACAGACTGAACATTTCCTGTAAGATACCCAGGTCAATTAAAAGCCTATCCTAAAAGATAGTGAAAGCTGCCCCGACAAGTTCTATAGTCTTTAACAAAGATTATGAAATATACTCAGAAATAAATAGCTTCATTCAAATGAGAGCTTAAAAACACCAGATTGATCCATGAGTTTTAAATGGTTTCCAACAGCAGCTGACAGTGGCATCCCGTGGAGTTCAAAGGATGCTGTTGTCTTATTTGAAACCAGCCTTTCAAACACAGCCATCATTTAGAAGACTCCAGAGAGCCCATCTCTTTCTCTCCATTTGTTTGACTCCATCCTCTCCTTAAAATTCCCCTATGTACTTAATCAACTCAGCAAAATGCAATCTAATCATCTATATAAATTTCTTATATTTAGACAATCATTTATTATATGACTGAATACACTGCAAGCATATACTAACCTTTCTAGCTTCCCTAAAGTAACAAATATCATAATAATAAATTATAAATACATCTTTTCCTTTTGGATCATTTTAATTTAGACTGTTGCATTTCCCCACTTCAGGCAAGAAGTGTCTTAAAGAATGAATATTACACTTCACTGCAATTGCCTGTTTTTTTTCACTTTATTGTAAATAACTTAATAAGCTTCCGTTGAATACTTACTAAGATGTACCAGGTTCTGTACTTGGCACTGGGAATAAACAGATTAATAAAATGTAGTCCTTGCTCAAGAAAAGTTCATAATCTACTAAATAACAACTACATACACACACACACTGCCATCAACTAATGAACAGATATTTGCTAAAAGCTATTTCTACAATTAAGATTAAGTTCACTGTGGTCTGAAAATCAGAAATTTCTCAATTAATTATTACCTATCCTTTCCCCTACTCTCAAATGGGTTTTATTTACTATCTATTATTTATCAGTTGATATCTGAAGAAGGACTAAATCAATGTATTTTGTTGCTGTCTTCTTAAAGGCAATCATAGTTTTTGTAATTTAAACATACCAAGGCCCTCACCATTGGAATAATTAAATGATCTTTATAGAGCATATAACACTTCAACACCATTTCCAGGAGGTTGAAATAAGAACCAGTAAAGACTAGTAGGCTAAGTGGGACTAAATATAAAAGTATGGTAGTGGCTCCTAAAGTAAAGCATGTTTGAAAAGTATTTCTCATGATTTCAAGTTGCAATATTGATGTGAGTATGTTTTAATGTTTCAGCTATCCTAAGAGGGGAGTCAGAGAGAGCACTACTGAACACAGAATTATTATGTACTGGCTACTTGCCTTGAGAGTTTGAGAACTTTTCAAGCATGCAGTTTTTAAATGAATAATTTGTTATGGTTCCATAAAGATATGGGGATCTGACACCCCAGATCTGAAAGTAGAAGAGATAAAGCACTAGTCTGTCTCTGAATATGAAATTCCTTGTTTCAAAGGAAATGTCTTCCATAATTATCTTTTCTCCAGAAAAATACCAAAAGCACTGAAATTCCCATCTTCTTCCTTGGTGCCAAAGTTTTATAAGAATAGTGTTGGGTGATTCATGCTTTTACATAATTATTGCTACATTTTCATAACCTAATAAAGTGCTTTATTTCAATAAAGCACTAAACAGACCATATATGATTGTTAGGTTCCATATCAATTGTCCCTCATTAATATTGCAGAAAAGCGATTAGCATTTTGAGGCAAACAAGGTGTACTTAGTTAGTGGGACATGACCCTGCTGTCACTAAATTATATCTATGATTAATGATCTTCTCCAGTTTAAAGTTTGAATCACAATAAATAGATTACAAGTGAATGATGGGGGTGGGTAGAGGAATAAGGGAAAGATGCATCTTAAGACTTGAATCAAGCATGCTATTGTTCAATATTGAATTCAGATCATGGTACAGTTGACCTCAAGGTTGATGCTCAAATTCCAAGACACATAAAAACAACCCAGGGAGCGTTTTACAAACCCTAGTGTTTGACTCCAACTCATACTAATTAAATTCTGTAGAGGTGAGACCTGGGTGCTATATGGCTTTCAAAGAGTAAATGCCATAATACCAACATTTTAGAAATGAAATTGGATTCATTTTTTTAGAAAACAGAAAGCCAGGAGATCTACATTTGAACACATTATGACGAAGACTTTCTGTTTTCTATATCACGCCACAGTGAAAATATTTTTCCATTGCATAATAATTTACATCAAATAGAAATATTTATGCATTATGTCTTGGGTATTTAGTCCATCATTGGAAATTTTGTTTTGTGGAATACAGGCTTATTTCACTTTGAAACCCCATTATAATTACAGAAAAAAATCATAGGAAGTTGAAGCCTCCAGAGTTAGAGCTATTTAAGAACTGCAGAACCAGTGTAAGGGTTTTGCCCTGTGGGTGTGTCTGCATGCACACTCATGCCTCTTATACACTACCACTTTCTTTTAATTAATTATGATTTGGGAAGAAAAAAAGAGAAGAAGGAACAAAGGGAAAGTGGGAAAGAAAGAAGAGAGGAGAGAAGAGAGGAAAGAAACTAGAAAAGTTGAGATGAGAGAGAAGAGAGGGGGAGTGAAAAGAGGACCCAGATGGTGCCAAATACAATTTACTCTTCTCAGGAAGGAGTGATGAGCAAAGGAGTCAAGACCCAGCTAGTGAAACCCACAGAGGTAGCTGACCTGAACAAGGGGGAGCACATGGACCCCAGATTGATGGCTGAGAGGACAGCATGGGACTGATCCAGACCCCTGAACGTGGGTGTCAGTGAGGAGGCCTCAGCAATCTATGGTGCCTTGGATAGTAGACCAGTATTTAGCCCTGGCATAAAAATGGACTTTGGGAGCCCATTCCACATGCAGGGATGCTCTCTCAGCCTGGACACATCTGGGAAGGCCTAGGCCCTGCCCAGATGATATAACAGACTTTGAAGATTCCCCATGGAAGGCCTCATCCTCCCTGGGCGGGGGGAGGTTGGGAGGGTTGGGGGAACAGGGAGGAGGGGAGGGAAAGAGAGCTGGGATTGAAGTGAAGCAGGCTTGTTCCTAATTTAAATAAAAAAAACAAATGATAAAAAAATTAAAAATTAAAAAGATGAAAAAATTACTCTTCTCTTTTATCCCTACCTCTCCCAACTGTGAATTTTGTCTATTTCTGCCATTTACTCTCCATCCCTCCTTTTAACAAGCATCCCTAGCAATATCTAAAGTTGGTGGATTGCCCTTGTACTCAATGAAAGTTACACACACACACACACACACACACACACACACACACACACACACACACACACGCTAAACCAGATTCATAAGCAACTTTTTAAAATTGTATTTGTATGGGTGTTTTGCCTGCATTCACCATGTATATGCCAGAAAAAGAGGATGAATCCCCTGGAACTGGAGTTACAGGTGTGAACTACACTGGAGATGCTGGTGATTGAACCCTTGTCCTCTGGAAAGGCAGCCAGTGCTGCTAATCACTGAGCCATCTCTAGCCGCAACATACATAATTTTTAGTAAAAGCTCTGAGTAAGATTTTTTGACCCACCACGTTTCCTATTATTTGTCAAAGAACTAAAGTCAAACTTGCAACATGTCTTAAAGGTCATCTTGGAGATGTCAGAAGTGACGGCACACTGGCCAAAAACATGCACAGCTCTTGCAGAGGACGAGGATTCAGTTCCTAGTACCCACACTGACCATCTCACAACTGTCCATCACTCCAACTCCAGAGAATCCGAAGCCATCTTTTGGCCTCATCAAGTGCCTGGACTCTCATATACAAAGCTACACTCAAACGCACACTTATACACATCATTAAAAGATTTTTAAAACTTTTTTATTTTGTGTGCCTGACCTTCCCCCCCACACACACCCGCCCCTCAGCTCCTGTGGCTGTAATACTCAGGCTTGTGGGATCCAATCCATAAAATCACCTCAACCGCCAACTGGAGACCAGAAGAAAACAGAGACACCAACTACAAAGTCAGAGTCTTCTGGTATGAGAATGTTAAATGCCCAAGTCAGATAGTCTACTCATGGCCAGCATGAGGTCCAGCAAGAAGGCATGGGATCAAATCAAGCTTTTTAAACCTGAGGGAAAGTTGTGGCAGACTGGCAAGACTTTTGTCAGTGCCATGTGACATGGTCTCTCTTGAAGAGAACTCAGAATAGGTTTACTATAATGCAAGAAAAATGGAGTGCACCGGCTCTCTGCGGCCTAGCATAATTCCTACACACCTTGCTTACATTACTGGTGAGTTCTGAGAAAGTTTCATTGGAGGAGGAAGGCCATTGAGCCCATCTGAGCCCCTCACCTGAGCTGTCAGCGGCCACGGATCAGGACTATCCTGACCAAGGTTTTTCCATGTAGCATTCAGTCACCACTTGTGTCCAGAGAAAGTGAATTCTCTGAGGAGATTTTGGGAGCAGGGCAGCGTTCCCACCCAGACAGAGTAGATTCCAGGAAGACACTAAGAAGTAGCAGAACCATGAAGGTCATTGGTCCCCTTCTGAGGAACAACAGGGATGGATGCCCGGACAGAGATGGGTGACTTCACAGGACAGTGTGGGAATAGAAGCCTGCCGAATTCTCACCAGAAGAAAAGGGGTTGAGGGTGAACCTACCTTCTTTGCATTAATAAATAAATACAATTTAAAATTCTGAACATGAATGCCAATCATAAGCTAGAATTTGTATTTATGTTATAAAAAGGCACAGGTTTTCTTAGAGTTTTAAAAGAAACAAACCTTTTTAGTTAAGAAAACAACTTTATAAAAATAACAGAAGAAAAAATAAAGTATTTCGGCCTTGGCAACAGTGACTACCTGCTGGCAGTCTTGCTCACCTCTCACTTTACATTTCATTCAAAACTTAAAGTAGATTGGATATCTAAATTTGAGACTTAAATGTTTAAAACTCTCAGAAGAAAATATAGTGAGAAATCTCCCGACTCCCAAACCCCAGGCAACCAAAGAAATGAAGAAACCGAGCTTCTGCGGTATTCAAAGAGTGTGTAGATTAAAAAAAAAAAAAAACACTCCCATATAGTGCAAAATAACCTGCAGACTGGGAGAAAAGGTTTTCCAAGTGTCTGGTAAGGCAAAATACCATTCCTTAATTGTGAGTACCTTGGGCAGGGATAGACAGCTCCAACCTCAGACCCTGCAGACCACTAGCTTAAGCCATACTCTTCCGAGTCACACACCCACCTTCTGTGATCTGACTGGCGCATGCTTCCCAAACGAGTCCTGATTTGCTCTGCTCACCATGCTAATGCTCCCTGTTAACCTGGGGTACTAACTTCAGTTCAACGTTAGTATGTTCCACTAGGTTAACTCTTGGGATTCTGAAGCGATGCCTTTCCTGAGCCTGCACTGGACCAGCTTATTCCATTTCTTCTGTCTGTTCTTACAGTTGAGGTGTGGTTTGGAACTGTTCTGTGAGTGAATTGTCAACTTGGTTGCAGGTAAAGAAGTCTTGGTTCTGGGCAACCTATGGGGCCCTGAGCTGTGGATCAGTGTCTATCCCTGGAATACAAACAGTCTTCGTGTGCCTATAGCACAAAGAGGTATGCTCTCTCAGCCTGGACTCGTAGGGGAGTGCCTGGACCCTACCCAGAGTAAAATGACAGACTCTAGATATCCCCTATGTGGAAGGATTTGGCAATAGAGTGGGAGGGTGGGGGGAAGGGGAGTGGGGGAGGAGGGGAGGGAGAGGGAACTGGGATTGACATGTAAAACAAGCTATTTAAAATTAAAATAAAAAAATGATAAAATAAAAAAAATAAAAAATAAAAAAAAGAAGTCTTGGTTCAGAGAACCGGTCTTTGTGCATATGAAACACTCAGGCCTTTGTGATAGAAATTATAAATAATTGATAATCAGATTGGTTTTATTTTTTTAAAAAACTCTTTTGTTATTGTTTTGGGACTGAGTCTTGCTGTGTAGGTAAGGCCAGCCACAGACTAGCAGTAAACACCCTACCTCTGCTTCCCAAATGCACATTGGATTGCAGCAGTGTGGCCCAAAGCCTGGACAATACCTTTATTTTCCAATAATGCTTTATAGTTATTATCCAGAAAAAGAGTAAGACCTTCATTTAATTTAGTTTAACAACAAACAACAAAAATACTTGACTGTGTAATTAGTTAATGCATTACAGAGTACTTTTATGTGAGGAAGGCGATTTAATTATGAGTATTCCACACCTTGGGAATATATTAACATTGGAAATTATGGGATGAAAGTGTGGGCATATTGGAAAGGTAAATATGATAGCGATATGTGTTATATAAATATGTGAGTAAATATGTAGGTAGAAATAAGATTTGGAAATGGTTGCACTGGTGCATTTTCTTATCGGTTATAACTTTTTTTTTTTAGATTCTTAACTTACTGCCAAATTTTGTGCTTCGTTGGAGAGAGTTTCATATGATTTTTTGTATGTTTATTTATGGTATTTTTTTCACTAAAAATGCATCATTACCTTAGCAGCTGCTGCACCACATGGAGGAGCATGTGTGCTTTTTAGAAGCCATTCACTACACCTTCCCCCAGAATCCCAGAGCCAATCTGCTATGGGAAATCACATTTCACCAGCAAGATAGCACACGACTCAGATATTTTTGCAGGTTTTTTCCAATAATAATTTTCTATACCATTTCTTCTCTCCTAAATTTTGTATTTAAAAATACTATTTCAAAAAAGGAACAATATATACATATATGTGTTAATTCAGAGTGAAAGAAAGCTTAAAATATATTCTCTCCTGTGCTGGGGGCCATTTTGGTAGAAGCCTGGGACTGAATCAACTTACAACAAAACACGAGGATGGAAAAAAATGTAGAAATGGGTAATGGCATGTTTTTCATGAATGAGCCTGCCTGTGTACTACATAGTTAAGGGATTTTTCACTCTTTCTTTCCTTCTTTTTTTTTCTTTCTTTCCTTCTGCTCTTCTTTGTATGGTGTATGTGCATGAGTATGTGTTCATGTATTTGCACAAATGTGAATGTATGGGTATGTGTGTCTGTGTGCATCTGTGCATGTGTTTTGAGTGTGTGTGTGAAAGTGTGCATGTGTGTGCACGCATGTGTATGTGTTTTGATGTAGAGACCCACAGAAGTAGCTTTGTTCCATCTTGACTTAAGGTCAGGGAGTTCAAACCTATTCTTTTTCCTTCAAGGTTAAACAACAGGATGTTTGGCCTAAGATATGGCTACTGGATATCTTGCCTAAACGACAGGATGTTTGGTTTAGGGTATGGCTACTTGATGTTTTCGGTATTAAGGAGGTAATTATATTTGTTTGTTCTTTGTATCATGGAAAGGAAGTCTTTTACTCTCCCCCTTTTATTGGTGTATATAAGAACTTTGAGTAATAAACTTGGGGCTGGTCACAGTATTCACCGGCTGCCCTCCTAACTATCTTCTGTTTCTTGTCTTTTTCTTTCCTCAATCCTCACTCCTCCTTTCAAGCACAGATAGACAAGTCTGCTGGACTGGTGTATTTGTATGTATCTGTGTGTATTTTGAGGGTGTGTGTGTGCATCTGTGTGTGTTTTGAGAGTATATGTTTGTGTGTATGTGAAACTGTGTATATCAGTGTGTGTGTGTGTGTGTGTGTGTGTGTGTGTGTGTGTGTGTTAGAAGGGAAAGGGGATAGAAAGGAGTTATATCATGTATACTTAGTCTCCTGCGAAGGGACTACCGCTTCTATGCCCATTTGTATTAATTCCCTGACATTCTAGCTCAGTCTCCAAGCCTTTAGTTTATACCTGAGTTTTATGACTTTTTGTTATGTTTTCTAGACTGCTTTTGGACATCTTCAAAGCTACTGCTCAGGTCAGGAGTGGAAAACAGAAAACATCCATCTACAAAATCATCCATAAACTAATGCACTTGTGTTTAGTATTTTTGTTAAACCTTAATGAAGTTATATACCTTTTACATAACTATTTGAGCTAGTGTTTCATGTAGCCTAGTATTAACCTCAAGCTAGCTGCACAGCTGAGGATGACTTTAAACTTTTGATCATCTAGCCTCTAAATCACAAGTGCTGGGTTCACATGCACCACCATGCCTAGTGTACAGTACTGGGGATTGAAATTAGGGCTTTATGTATGCTAGACAAGCACTCTACTAACTGAACTACATCTTCAGTTCTTACACAAATTTTATTGACTATATTCATTGTATATGATGATAATTTTCATAAAGAGATTTTCACATTTGTATATCCTGCGCTTTGATCATATTCACCCCAAGCCTCCCCTTTCCCCCTCCTCTCCCTCTTACTGTGTCTCTTTATTTTAGCCAGCCTCATGTCTATTTTTATGTCATATATATAAATGATTTTATGCATCTATATATAATCTACAAATGAGAAAGCGTGTATTTGTCTTTGAGTCTGACACATTTCACTTAACTCAGTGATCTCCATGTGCATCCATTTCTTGACAAATATCATTATTTCATTCTTATTTGCAGCTGAATAAAATATTACTATGTATATGTGCCACATTTTCTTTATCATTCATCTGTTGACAAACACCTAACCTGATCCTAGTCTTGGATGTTGTTAATAGTGCTGAAATTAATATAAATGTGTAAACATCTCTGTGGGATTTTTGAAACATTTTAAGATTTACTTTTGTTTTTATTTATGTGTATGTGTCTATGTCTGTGTGCATATGTCACGTGTGTGCCACAGATGGCAGAAAGGTATATCGAGTACCCTGAACTTGTAGGCAGTTGTGAGCTACCTGACATGGGTTCTGGAAACTAAACTCAGGTCATCTAGAAAAGCAACAAGTGCTCTTAAATATTAAGCAATTTCCAGTCCCTGTGATGAATCTTAAATGAATTATTCAGTTTGCTTTTAAAGTCATGCAGATTTTTTAGTTAGGTGCATATTTATTTCCTCGAAACACATTAATTGAAAAATAAAGATTTTTACAAATTTCTCAACCAGTATAATTCCCATGGTTTGTAATTTTGGAGTTATATCTATAATGTTCATGGAAAGAGGGGCAAAGATACAATTTTGAAGAATTATATCAAAAAGATATAAAGTAAATATGAAGATTACAAAATCCATCTATATTTGATCAATTTTAATAAGGAAAATCAGTATCTGAAAGTATTGTATATCAGGTAACAGTAAATATTTAATACACAATGTTCATTACTATTCTCACAATGGGTCCTGTCCACAGAAACTTGAACCCTCTTCCAGAAAAAGATGGAAGCGGATTCAGAAATCCACAATTAATCAATGGGTCAAGCTCCTGGAGTACAATCAAAGTGAGGGAGGAGCAATAATATGAACAAAGGAGTCAAGACCATGATGGGGAAACCCACAAAATCAGCTGACCTAAGCTAGTGAGAGATCACTGACTCAGGTCTGACAAATAGGGAACCTGCCTAAGACCAAACTAGACTCCCTTAATATAGGTGACAATGGTGTGACTGGGACAATGCATGAGGCCACTGGCAGTGGGTACAAGATCTAACACTAATGCACAAACTGATTTAGTGGAACCCATTCTACATGGAGAGATACCTTGCCCAGTGTAGATACAGGGGAGTGGGGGGTGGAGAGGTGCCTTGGTCCTGCCTCAACAAGATGATGGGATCGACTTAGTAGACTTCCTAGGGGAGGCCTTAACCTCTCTGTGGAGCAGATGGGAGGAGGTGGAGAATGGGGAATGGGAGGAGGGGAGCAAGGGGGAACTGTGATTGGACTACAAAAATCAAATAAAAAAAAGTAATAGTATGGAGCACATGAGGCACAGCAAGTGCTTTCTGGAAAAAAGAAAAGAAAAAGAAAAAAATGGTCCCTGTGGGATTTGATTCTGACACCACTGTGTGAGCTTCAGACTCCTCAGTGAATTACTTCCTGGTAAATACTTTAATGTACTAAGCAAGAGACAATAAGTGAATGAAGGCTGAGTTGATGGGTAGTAAGGAAAATGTCAACTGATGCTTGGTTCTTTTAGAATTTTAACTCCTCCAGAACTATTTTTATGCCCAAAGCCCCAATGTGATGGCACTAGGGATCCAAGTATGGTGGTAACTTTGAGGAGGTAATGAGTTGTAGACAAGGTCATGAGTTTGGAGGTTCCACAACAGGAGTAGTATGCCTGTAAGAAGAAACATCACAGAACGAGGGGAGGGGAATGAAAAGGAAAGGAGAGGAGAACTGAGGGGAGAGGAGGAGAGAGAAGTAGTAGAAGGAAGAGAGTAAGAAAGGAGGGAGGGAGGGAGGGATCCATGTCCACCATTCTCATAGACATCACAACAGCAAATCTGCACTCTGTAGGGTGAAGAGGAATCCAGAAGCCGGCTGCTCTGGCTCTGACCTCAGACTTCCTCCACACAGAAGCGTTCAGCATGGAGTTGTGTTTCTAATGCACCCGATCTCTGGCATGTTGGCATGTTGTTCCAAGCAAACAAAAACAGACTTTCTATCAGATAGTCAGTATGATATTCTGGTTTGAGGAATTAGGGAAGAATGGTTTGGCTAAAGTAAGCTAAAACCCTGCTTCAACTATTTGTGTTATAAGGGAAAGTGAGATCAGAAGTTGCATGTTGACTTTTCAGTGGAAGCATCGAAATCCAGACTAAACATGAAATCTAAATTTCTGCAAAGTGATCATCAATTTAGTTTGCTCTGTTTTGTTTAAAGAAGCACTCATACAAGTGTTATGGTAGCACAGGCCTATACCCCCAAGTACTCAGGAGGCAGAGGCAGGAGGATGGAGAGGTAAAGCCCAGCGTGAGAGCATAGTGAGGTCCTATGTGAAATACAAGTATCATCTGTGGGGCTGACCCAGCTCATGGATTGTGTGTGCAAGCACCAAGGTTCACACTGGATTGTGACAAGAAGCTCTACTTGTGCTTGTCGGTGTGAATGTCAAAGGGCAGAAATGGATGGGGCTGGTTTGGTTTAGCGTTTTAAACAAAACAGTAATAAAACCACAGCCTTGAGCAGGATTGAGGACAAGGACTTCACATAGATCTGGCTCGGTTGAAAATAAACAGAGTGAGTTGACCTGGTCACCATCTGGGTCCCAGCAAGGGCCAGACTTTCTCCCCCAGAGATGACCCTCTCACCATTCAAGAGAGCTCATCGGGGCTAAGCAGCTGGTTTTGTTGCCAGGGCTTACAGCTCCCGTGCACTCCACCAGATCACCACCAGTCTGACTTTGGTCCTGCCTGGCCCTTCACAAAGCTTGCCAAGGTGGAAACGGAGTTCAAGTGAGAGTTGGTACTGAGAAATTGGAAATGGCTCTTGGCTTCCTCTGTGCTCCAGGAGGTAACAAGGGCCAAAAGGCTAGGGGAGCTATGGGCAGGGGTGCCAGAGACACAGCCCAGGAAGAGCCAAGGAGCAGACAGCAGGAGTAACCCCAGCTATGGCTGTGCGCCACAGGGCAAACTGTTTGAGTCAAACGGATAAACTCAGTACCCACAGCTGCTGTCACCAGGTCTTTTTCTTTTATGGTCCGGTTCTTTGTTCAAGTGTCTCATTGTAGCCTTTTCCTTCTTAGTAGAAAGTGTCACCTAGTTTTCTTAAAGGTTATTTTATTCTTTTATGTGTATGGGAGTTTTGGCTGCGTGCGTGTGTGCATGTGTGTATGTACACGCACATGCACCATATGCATGCCTGGTGACCTCCGAGGCCAGAAGAGAATACTGGACCTCCTGGAACTGGAGTTGCAGATGGTGTGAGGCACCATGTGGATGCTGGGGATCAAAGCCAGGTACCACACTGTACCCTTAACTGTTCAGCAGCAACCTCTCCAGCCCTGCAGCCTTTTGATGTGTTCTGTTTTGTTTTTTAAATCTGTACCATGAGAATAACTTTACTCTTGTTAGTTAGCTGCGAATTTGAAAGGAAACGCTGTATGTGAAGCTGATTATAAAGTCATTAGTCAAGAATAGGTGTTCATTTGTTCCTTTGGGGGGGCAAGCTGGGACTGGGGCAAAGTGCTGTTCTCTAGAACCTTGCTGCACACTTATTTCTGCGACCTTGATAATGTGCCCTCCCCAAATCCCAGGCTTCCCACTGAATATCCTATATGCCTAATGGGGCTGTTGGATATGAACAGTAGCTGCAAGAACTCTCCAAATGAAAATGGTTATCATGTCTCTGGAAGAGACATTCTTTCTCATGGGCCCACTGTCCTTTTCATTCAAATGATGTTCCTATCCATTCCATTGTACACTGGTGAATTTCCAGGATGCTATATTTATTTTATTTATTTATTGTTCAGTTTAAATTTAGATAAGAAACAAGGTTGCTTCACAAGTCAGTTCCAGGTCCCTCTCCCTTCCCCTCCCCTCCTCCTGTGCCCTCCCCCCAACCCCCCATTATCCCCTCATTTCCCCAGGGAGGGTGAGGCCCTCCATGGGGGTGTCCATAGTCTGTCATTTCATACAGGGCAGGGCCTAGACCCTCCCCCAAGAGTTGAGGGTGAGAGTGCATCTCACATTTTGGATGGGAGTCCAAAGTCCGTGTGTATACTCGGGATGAGTACTGATCTACTGCCCAAGGCTCAATATATTACCTAGGCTTCCTCACTGACACTCACATTCAGGGGGTCTTGATCAGTCCCATGCTGGATTCCCAGGCTGATGCCTGGGATTCAAAAGTTAACCTTTGTCAGGTCAGCTGTTTCTGGGGGTTAAACCAGCCCAGTCTTAATCCCTTTGGTCATCAGTCCTCCCTCTCTCTTACTGGCTTTCTTGACTTCAGCTCAGTACTTAACCAAGGGAGTCTGCCTCTTCTTCGATCAGCCACTGAATGAAGGTTCTGTTTCCCAGACTCTCTGGCCATGGGATTGTAGGCTGGCACTCCCCAGATCTATGTCTAAAATCCATATATGAGAGAGTACATGCCATGTTTCTCTTTTTGTGACTGGGTTACCTCACTCAGGATGGTTTCTTCTAGTGTCATCCATTTGCCTGCAAATCTCAGGATTCCATTGTTTTTTTCTGCTGAATAGTACTCCATTGTGTAAATGTAGCACATTTTCTCTATCCACTCTTCGGTTGAGGGACATCTAGGTTGCTTCCAAGTTCTGGCTGTTACAAATAATGCTGTTATGAACATAGTGAAACAGACATCTTTGTTGTATGAATGGGCATCTTTTGGATATATGCCTAAGAGTGGAGTTGCTGGGTCTTGTGGTAGGCTTATTCCCATTTTTCTGAGGAGTCTCCATACTGATTTCCAAAGTGGCTGAACCAGTTGGCACCCCCACCAGCAATGGAGGAGTGCAGTATGCTATATTTAAATTAGACAGAAAACTCACACTTAATAAAGATTCCTGTTGTCAGAAAGAAGTTCCGATGAAATCCTATAAATTCACAGATACTAAGCAAATCTGATTTTTTGGAATCATCTGTGAGCATCTATGAGTTGCAAAGATTGCACTCAAATACAGTTGTTAAAATAATTAATACTAGCCCTGTCTCTACTAAAACAACAGTGGGCTAGAAGTGGGAAATCTTTTTTGTCAACTGTGTGACAAACGTGGATTCTGTAACATGATGTATACAAGACCACTTTTTGCTCATCATTCACCCACCACCTCATCATTGAGCCACAAGTGCACCTGTGAGGGTTTGGATAAGAATGGCCCCCAGAACCTAGGCCCTCTGCATCTGGGTTTTAGCTGTGCATCTTGGTCTTTTGTGGGGCCCCTGGCAGTGAGACCAGGACCTGTCCCTGATGCATGAGCTGGCTCTTTGAAACCTATTCCCTTTGGTAGGATGCCTTGTTCAGCCTTGGTGCAGTATGGAAGAGCTTGGCCCTGACTCAACTTGATATGCTATGCTTTGTTGATTCCCATAGGAGGCTTTACCCCATCCAAGTGACTATGGATGAGAGGTGGGGGAGCAGGAGGAGAGGAGGGAGGGGAAACTGTGGTTGGTATAAAAAAATAAGTAAAAGAAATGATGAAAAATGGCTATCAGAGGCTCATATATTTGCATACTTAGTCCCCAGATGATGAACTGCTTGGAAGGATTAGGAGGTGTTGTAGGGGAGGTATTCTGGAAATGGGCTTTGAGATTTCAAAAACCTTTGCTAGCTCCTGTGCCTCTCTGCTTTCTGAGAATCAGGGTGTAAAGCTCTCAGCTACCATGCCTACCTGTGTGTGTGCTGCCATGATGATAACGGACTCATCTTCTGAAACTATAAACAAGTCCCAATTAATTTACGAGAGTTGCCTTGGTCATGGTGTCTCTTCATAGTAATAGAATTGTGACTAAGATACATCCTAAGCCTACGTTTACCTGACACAAAAACATATCCTTCCTGGCTCTCTCTGGCCAGCATTACCAGTCATATCACTTCTTTAATAAAAGCAGAACACACAAACACATATTGAGACTATCTCGATTTTCCCTGAACTTTTCGTAGTCAATGGCTGACAAGTCGTTGTGTGTTTCAGAGCTTCAGAGTCCTGAAAATTTGCTTCTATTCAATTCCTTGGCACATATGTCCATAATTCAAGTTTGTGTCTACATATAATGCATGTACTTGTGTGTATATGTATATATGTTTGAATATGTATATAAGCATAGGTGTTTGTATGTACAGTATGCAGTCTATTGAAATCCAAGTTGATTTTTTTGTGCTGTGTAATAACTGCCAAAAAAGCAAAAGAAATGGTCTCAAAATTACAGGAGGGCAAGAAATAGCACATGTAGAGTAATAATTTATCAGGTTGAGCTGTGGCCAAAATGTTGGTGTCCACTGTCTTGATCTTATTATTTATCACACAGCATGACCAGAAAACCAAGGGGTTGCAAGATAGGAAAGAAATGAATGGCCTCCTGGGGAGACAGACAAAGCCAGCCCTTGACTGAACTGTAGCTGATTGTCCACTGTACTGTGCACCTGTGCCTCTCCCACCCCTTTCCAAACCTCCTTGGTCTTGAGGGTTGAACAGTGCTCATCTTGGAAACAATATCCAAATTGAGATCAGAAGAAACACAAAAGCTAAATTTATCCCGACACTTTCTTCATTCCAAGCTCCTACTTTCCTGTGACGCACAAATGTCATTTTCGATAAGGAAAGAAAAGCTATTTTCAATAATGGAAAATGGATTTCCCTGCCTAGCAGTATCGGGACAACTGCTTCCTACAGAAGTATCGCGTATGGAGCCACAGGCAGGAAGGCAGATGTCATTGTGTCCTCTCATATGCGCTTATTTTTCACAGAGATTTTTCAGCAAAGGAAGAAAACAGGAGCCTGATGGAGAGCAATTGCACAATCTCCAAGAAGAGTTGGCTTTCCTTGGGGAAAAGAGGCAAATGACTGCCCGTGGAATCATTTCTATGACTCTAAATTAATTTCTATCAGGCAAGATTTAAAAATAAAATCAATTCTAGCTCAACAAAAACATGTCCAAATAATTACAGCGTTACTGCCTTCCATTGACTTGGAATGACTGCTGGTTGGCTTTATAGTTAGTTATCAAATCACATTTTTTTCTTGTAAATCAGGGTCTCCTATGTACCCAGGTTGACCTTGAACTGTATCCTCCTGGCCCAGGCTTCCAAGCAGTACCACACACCATCAAATGATGTTGCCTGCACTATACTCCTACATCTAGTCCAAACAAGCTAACACAGTCATCAGTCAACAATATGTGAAAACATTGTATTCAGTCTTCCTAACTCAAATCTGGAAGTCCTGAGCCAGGGAAGCAAGAAACAATACGTTTCTAAAAACAGTTACTAAGAGTGTTAACATCAGTCAGTGTGAAGAGACAAGGAAGTTAACATTTATGCCCCATCTGACTTTACTTGCATGTTTATAGGAAGAAAGAAAGTGACTTTTCAAGTCAAATGTACTCATACAAATTGAGATATTGAAACAACATCCTCATATTGTTTATTCACCAAAATATAGTAATATTGCTGAGGGTTGTTGAGACTAGTAAATGAATTAATAATTATAATGTCAGGCATATTATAAGCATTATGCTTTTATTATTACTATTATGAGGACCAATGTTAATTATTATAACTAATAATATCTATATTCCATTATTGATTTCATTTGATTACAATTGTGACAACTAATATTAAAACTAATATTTTCTTGCACTTTAAATATTTAGTTTGACTCTGCAACATTTTTCAAACAGAACTTCTACTATAATATTATTTTCTTTCAGAAAAAATATCAAGGAATAATAAACCAAATATGATGAATTAGAAAGAAGTTTTAAAGTACTACATGTCAAAGAAGACTGGATTATTCTAATAGGCATAATAATTAATGCTCCAAAGCCTGTAATTTCTCTCTTAGAAGGCAGAGTAGAAAGCGAAAGAAATAGTCAATGATGTATAAAAAGAAAACCTTTACCCTTGGTTACTCCTTATTCAACCTATTTCTTTCAGCCATGCTTGAGAACACACAGAGGACCTAGAGGCTGCCAGCAGACCATGTTTTTCTTCCTCTGAGAATGAATGAATGGAACAGGCTGTGAGCAGCTCCTAGGTCCTCAGAGAACAGCTACATGGCTCAGACTGTGTTCCTCATGTAGGCAAATGAGAAAATGAGAAACCAGGGAGCAAAAGTGATAGCATCCCCAAAGGAAAAGAGTCCCCATGCTGTCTGATCCAGACACTCTCCCTGCCCCAGCCTCACAGTCCCACTCCCTGACTGGGCACCTGATTAAATTCTCTACATGAAAGTTACTTAGTGTGATGAAAGGAGCTTTACTATAACCTCTCTTCTATTTTGCAGATAAAGGATCTAAGACATGGAGTAGTTGAGTGCCTGTCTAGAGTTACATGGCCTAGATCGCCAAAGGCTTATAAACACACACACACACACACACACACACACACACACACACACACACACACGTGTATGAATATTTTTGTTTGCTTGCTTGTTTCCAGGCTTGAACCTAGGACCCTTGTTTTCTTGACAGGTATGACCCTGTGTCTTCAAGATATCCCTTTTTAGTTTTTTTTTTTAATATCAATCCCAGTTTCCTCTCCCTCCTGTCCTCCCATGCCCCCCACTGATCTCCCCTCATCCACTCCCTGGGAAGGTGAGGCTTTCCATGGGGATCATCAAAGTCTATCACATCATTTGGGGCAGTGACTAGGTCCTCCCCCATGTATCTAGGCTGAGAGAGTACCCTCCATGGGGAATGGGCTCCCAAGGTCCCTCCATGCACTAGCAAAAAATACTGATTACACTGTCAGAGGCCCCATAGACAGCCCAGGCATCCTGACACCCACATTCAGGCCCTTTGCTGCTTCCTCGGCTATCTGACTGGTGTCCAATGAGCTCCAACTTGCTCAGGCGAACTGTTTCTGTGGGTTTATCCAGCATGGTTTTGACCCCTTTGTTCATCACTCCTCCCTCTCTACAACTGGATTCCAGGTGTTTGGCTCAATGCTTAGCTGTGGATCTCTTCTTCTGCTACTGAATGAAGGCTCTAAGATGGCATTTAAGGTAGTCATCAGTCTCATTATAGGGGAAGGGCATTTGGGTCTCACCAAGTTTCTTTAAACTCATTCTATAGTTTGGACAGACCTTGAAATTTCTGTCCTAGAGCCTTGGCCACCCAAATAGCTGAGATTCGCCAGATCTCTATTAGTTACTCATCAGCCTATGTCACAGCTATGCTTGGGGATACACAAAGCAACCTGGAGGCTGGTGGTGAAATGTTTCTGCTTCTCTAAGAAGTAGTAAACGCAACAGGTTGTGACCAGGCCCCCAAGTCTCAGAGAGAAAATGCACACTTCAGAGTGTTCTTGTATTCTTCACCTCAGACATTCTTCTCACTTGGGAAGGCACACTTTCAAACAGCTGCTGATACGATGAGAAACTAAGCTGGAAACAAACTCAAGCTTGCAGAGGTGGCATACCAAATTGGTGCCCTGAACTGAATGCAAACGAGACACATAGGAAGAACCTGAGTGAACAGAGCAGTGGCAGCAAGGGTGCATTGGAAAGGCCAGGACCCGATCAGAGCACCAGGCCAGAGACACAGAACTGAACAAAGCCTAACATCAAGAGAAGAGCGCCTAACTTCCCAAGCAAGGATTTGTGAAGCTAAGAACACCCACAACCCACAAATCTCAGATTAAACCAAACACCACATTAGAAGACTCTTGAGACTGAAGAGCCTAGTAACATACGCCTGATTTCCCATGAGAGAGTTTAAAACTATTTTTAAAAGAATTGGAAAGCTGGAGATGTCTTCAAAAACAAAAAAAGGGATTAATTGACAATGATTTACATAACTTTGTGTATTTCCACAATTCTATAGAAAACTTCTCAAAATTTGTCCTAGTTTTCTTTTATATTGTTTTGAGTTCTCATTAAAGCAGGGGAGAAGATGAAAGAAATCTGTGGAGTATAGTTTCTTTGCAATTTAAATTAGACAAAACTAGAGAAGGAAAGTCTATTTTATCATTTGTAAGGAAATTCTAGTATTTAATCAATGATCCATTTGGTCAAACAAACTAGAAGTTATCAATTGACTCTTTGGAGAGCATTATCAAGTCACATGACAACATGGATAAGGGCTTTAGAGTGACGTAATAAGCGAACAGACCATTTCTAGATCTATCCTCAGTATTAAGACAATGGCAGTGGTGATGAGAAAGAAAGAATGTTGTTCTAGAGCTTTAAATGTTTCTTCCCAAATACATCCTCTGACAAGAAACATGGTACAAGTCCTATAAAAGCCAGAGACCAAGTCAAAATAACAAGCCACTGGGAACTGTCTTCTGGAGGAGGATGCCTGGGAGCTATTACAGTCTACAAAATCTAGTCCCAAGTTGAAAAGGTTAAGCTGCATTTTAAACAATCTAGATAACTATGCACCTGGGTTGGGGGGTTGGGAGGAGCCACAATAACCTCCTAAGGAAATGATCTGAACTTCAGAAACAAATTAATAATGCATATTAGGAGCAAACGATTCGTTATTTTTAAATATTTAGCTGACAGATTGTTTATCTTCAATCACAGATCTGTATCTGCTGTTTAGTTCATAGAACTAAAAATATTCACTTCTTTGGCACATTCTGGTGAAACTGTTGGCAGAAATTTCAAATTAGGTAAAAATCTTATGTTTTGAATGTAAAGGTAGGCTGAGTTGTTTGGGGGTTGGTTCTTGTTGGGTTTCCAGAGGTTGTTGCTATTGTTTCTTCATTATGAGGAGTTTCTAAAGACTCTAGCAGAAAGGAAAATGTAGACACAGAGAGTAGAAGAAGGATAATTATTGCCAGCTTGTTGGGTCATAGTATAAACCTGGAAGTAATGCTTTTAAAGCAACACATAAGCCAGGAGTTCTGTTAGCTGTTCCTTACATTATTTTTTAAGGAAATGGAGATTTTGAAAAGGCTTGATATTTTTCAGTGGCTTTCATACATTCCGAACAAATTGAAACCAATATCTAAGGGATCATACAATATGCCTCTGAATCTGTCTTCCTCAAGAGAAAGACAACTTCCAGCTCTCTGTTAAGCAGGAACTTCACTCATAACAACCCATCTTGGGTAACTGGGAGCCCTGATGACCAGGGAGCAGAGAGAGAAGCTACCTGAAAATTTCTTCCAGAATAATGGTGCAACAGAGCCAGAGAACATGTCTGCGGACTCCACTGTCTGTACATTACTGCTACCAAACCTAGAGGAGGAGTTTTATATATGTTACTAAAGTAACCAATTCCTCTACTTCAGATTATATTGTCCATATGCCCAGTCCTCCCTCCATGTCAGTGTTGACACTGAGTGGGGTTGTCTGTTAGGATATCATCTATAAGATAAGTTTATTATTCTTACAGCCTCATGCATGCTGTTTACAAAGCACTTACCCATCCTAATAGCAGCTGTCGCGTTCAACTCTTGTTGCTTCCTAGGAATCCCTATGCCTATTATGGGAAATACTGTGGGGAATCTTGACATCCTTACAAAATATGTATGTTTAGTCTCAGTAAAATGGCAGGTATCGGGGCTGGAGAGATGGCTCAAAGGCTAAAAGCACTGACTGTTCTTCCAGAGGTTCTGAGTTCAATTCCCAGCAACCAATTGCTAGCTCACAACCATCAGTAATGAGATCTGGTGCCCTCTTCAGGCCTGCAGACATAACACTGTATACATAATAAATAAATATATCTTTTTTAAAATGGCAGGTATTGTAGAAAATAAAAGTGGAAGTGGCATTAAGTCCTTGACCTAACCATAGTTAATTTGGGTTTTTTGTTGTTGCTGCTGTTTCGTTTTTTTGACTATCGAGCTCTAAGAACTGTTATGTTCAAAGGACCTTTCAGGAGGCTGTTCATGGTGAGTTGATACAACTGCTTAACAGTTATGAGCTCACAGACTAAGTACCTCTACAGCATTTTCACTATGAAAGGCCCATACTTCATCCCTCTCCTCCACTGGACTTTCATTTAGGGTCTTGCTGACAGGTGAGAAACCATTTACTCCCCTAAAGCTAACGAACATTTAGAGACAGCCAGTGAGCTCATCTTTTGTTTTCAGTAGCCAATCCAGATCCTCCAATGCCATCTCTTCTGAAGGACTCTTACACTCAGATCAAAATACCCTGTCTCATCACTATAGAATCCGATACCAGACAACATGAGATGGGACCTACACTGTAGAACCCATTAAAATGATTCAAACTAGGCAACCAGAAGCCTATTATCTCTGCCTTACCCATATTTTCCCCATAGAAAGCAAAAAGCAGGCTCATGCTGCTGCAGTCCTCCTAGTCCCTGTCCTGTATGACTGTCCTAGGTGCCTGCCTTATGGCGCTGAGTGGTGCTTCTGTATCTCCTCTTGAAAACTATGAATAACAGCTGTTTTCATTGGCAATTGTTTCTGTTGGCCTTATCACCACATCTGAAGAATAGATATTTAAATCATAACAAAGTACGGCATCTGGAGCTATCTACAAATGTTCAAAAATAACAGAGAAATATCTGTTTCTCCAGTGTGGTGGTGGAGGCAACTCTTACTATCACATCAGGACTCCCCCCCACACACACACACACATGGACAACCAGGCAATTGAGAGCTGGTACACTTCTGCACACACTCGGGGCAGAGGACAGAGGTGAGCACCGGGTCCCCATCTTAGACTCTATTTCCTCCTTCTTGGATCTCCTGACTTGGGGACAGCAGCCAGGTCGACTCCCGCCGGAAGGACTACCAAGCGACAAGGAGCCTGCAGAGAGAGCTGCTCCACTTCCACCCAAACCCAGGGCAGAGGGCAGAGAGCAGAGGCCAGAGAATATTGGATTTGCTTGCACCCACCAAAAGGGAACCCTGGTCTCCTACCCACCAAGAGAGGAAGAAACTCTACACCCACTGGGAGAAGTGATGGGGAAAAGGCAATATAAGAACACACCCAGCAACAGAAAAAACAAATATGACACCACCAGACTCTAGAGATTCTACACCAGTAAGGCCTGAACACCCCAGTGCAGATGAAGCAGAAGGGAAAGACTTTAAAAACACAATCATGAAAATGATAGAGGCCCTCAAAGAGGATGTGACAAAATCCCTTAAAGAAATGGAAGAAAAAACAAACCAAAAATTCTAAAAAAAAAAATGGAATAAAGGGAGGAAAACACGAATCACGAATCAAAAATTACAAGAAACAATTCAAACATTGCAAGGATTGAAAGCTGACATGGAGACAATAAAAAAATCACAGTCTGAAGGAATGCTGGAAATCGAAAAACTGGGGAAATGGACAGTTATTACAGACGCAAGCATAACCAGCAGAATACAAGAGGTGGAAGAGAGAATCTCAGGTGTTGAAGACACACTAGGAGAAATAGATTCATCAATCAAAGAAAATATGAAGTCCAACAAATCCCTAAAACAAAATATCCAGGAAATATGGGACACCAGGAAAAGACCAAACCTAAGAATAATAGGTATAGAAGAAGATGAAGAGACCCAACTCAAAGGGAAAGAAAACATAATCAACAAAATCATAGAAGAAAACTTTCCCAACCTAAAGAAAGACATGCCATGGTACAAGAAGCTTACAGAACACCAAATAGAGTGGATCACAAAAATAAGTCCCCTCACCACATAATAATCAAGACCCCAAGCATACAAAATAAAGAAAGAATACTTAGAGCAGCTAAGGAAAAGGGTCAAATAACATATAAAGGCAAACCTATAAGGATTACACCTGAATTCTCCATGGAAACTCTGAAAGCCAGAAGGTCCTGGATAGACATTCTATCAACACTAAGAGACCAGGGATGCCAGCCTAGACTATTATACCCAGAAAAGCTTTCAATAACTATAGATGGAGAAAACAAGATATTCCATGACAAAACCAGACTTAAACAATACCTATCCACTAATCCAGCCCAACTGAAAGTTCTGGAAGGAAAACTCCAGTCCAAAGACATTAATTAAAACCAGAAAAAAATAGGAAATAGGTAACCCCACTTTACCAATACCCAAAAGAGAAAAGGGGTGGAAATCCACATACAATTCCATCAAGAACAACCATTTCAAAACACATGAGAACCAGCAATCAAAGGTCATTAGTATCCCTCAATATTAATGGTCTTAATTTGCCCATAAGAAGGCACAGGCTGACAGAATGGATTCGAAGACAGAAT
The DNA here is from genome assembly GCF_017639785.1 of Mesocricetus auratus. NCBI lineage: Eukaryota > Metazoa > Chordata > Mammalia > Rodentia > Cricetidae > Mesocricetus > Mesocricetus auratus. Next base: position 26,406,148 of record NW_024429189.1, on the reverse strand, counting down.
CCATCCTTCTGCAGCATACAAGAAATACACCTCAGCCTCAAAGACAGACATTACCTCAGAGTTAAGGGATGGGAAAATATTTTCCAATCAAATGGCCCCAAGAAACAAGCAGAGGTAGCAATCCTAATATCTAACAAACTAGACTTTAAACTGAAATCAATCAAAAGAGATGAAGGAGGTCATTTCATATTAGTCACAGGAAAAATCCACCAGGATGAAGTCTCGATTCTGAACATCTATTCCCCAAATACAAAGGCCTCCACATTCATAAAAGAAACATTACTAAAACTCAAATCACACATAAAACCTCACACACTAATTGTGGAAGAATTCAACACCCCACTGTCATCACTAAGCAGCAATACAAGACAGAAACTTAACAATGAAACAAAGGAACTAATAGAGGTTATAATCCAATTGGGTTTGTCAGACATCTATAGAACATTCCATCCAAACACAAAAGAATATTCCTTCTTCTCAGTGCCACATGGAACCTTCTCAAAAATTGATCACATAATTGGCAACATAGCAAACCTCAACAGGTACAAAAAAGTTGGAATAGCTCCATGTATCTTATGAGACCACCATGCTTTAAAGTTAGAGTTCAACAGCAACACAAACTGCAGGAACCCTACAAACTCACGGAAATTGAATAATGTGCTATTGCACCATGCATGGGTCAAAGAAGAAATAAAAAAAAAGAAATTAAAGACTTGCTACAATTCAATGAGAATGAAGGCACAACATACCCAAACTTATGGGACACTTTGAAAGCAGTTCTAAGAGGAAAGTTCATAGCACTAAATACTCACATGAAGAAACTGGAGAATAGTTACACTAGAGAACAGCACAGCTGAAAACTCTAGAACACAAAGAAGCAAACTCACCCAGCAGGAGTAGACGCCAGGAAATAATCAAATTGAGGGCAGAAATCAATAAAGCAGGAACTAGGAAAACAATACAAAGAATAAATGTAACAAAGAGTTGGTTCTTTGAGAAAATCAACAAGATAGAGAAACCTTTATCCAAACTCAACAAATGGCAGAATGTGAACATGCAAATTAACAAAATCAGAAATGAAAAGGGGACATAACAACAGACACTGAAGAAATCCAGAGAATCATCAGGTCATACTTTGAAAGCCTGTACTCCACAAAATTCGAAAATTTAAAGGAATTGGACGACTTCCTGGATAGATATCACCTGCCAAAATTAAATCAAGAACAGATAAGCAAATTTGAATAGACCTATAACACCTAAGGAAAATAGAAGCAGTCATCAAAAGACTCCCAAACAAAAAAAAGCCCAGGGCCAGAGGGCTTCAGTGCAAAATTCTACCAGAAATTCAAAGAACAGCTTATACCAATTCTCCTCAAAGTATAGCATGCAATAGAAGCAGAAGGGTCTTTGCCAAACTCTTTTTACAAGGCTTCAATAACATTGATACAAAGACACAACTAAGAAAGAGAACTTCAGACCAATTTCCCTAATGAATATTGATGCAAAAATACTCAATAAAATACTGGCAAATCGGATTCAAGAACACATCAGAAAACTCATCCACCATGATCTAGTAGGCTTCATTCCAGGGAATTAGGGTTGGTTCAACATAGGAAAATCCATCAATGTAATCCACCATATAAACAAGCTGAGGAACAAAAATCGCATGATCATCTCACTAGATGCTGAAAAAGCCTTTGGCAAAATCCAATACCCCTTCATGATAAAGGTCTTGGAGAGATCTGGGATAACAGGAACATACCTAAACATGATAAAAGCTATATACAGCAAACCAAAGGCCAATATCAAATTAAATGGACAGAAACTCAACACAATTCCTCTAAATCAGGAACAAGACAAGGCTGTCCCCTCTCCCCATACCTCTTCAGTATTGTACTCGAAGTTCTAGCTAGAGCAATAAGACAACAAAAGGAGATCAAGGGGATACAAATTGGAAAGGAAGAGGTAAAACTTTCACTATTTGTGGATGACATGATAGTTTACATAAGTGACACAAAGAACTCTACCAGGGAATTCTTTCAGCTGATTAACACCTTCAGCAAATTGGCAGGATACAAGATCAACTCAAGAAAATCAGTAGCCCTACTATATACAGAAGATAAGAGGGCTGAGAAAGAAATCAGAGAAACATCACCCTTTACAACTGCCACACACAAGACAAAATACCTTGGGGTAACGCTAACCAAACAAGTGAAAGACCTGTAGCACAAGAACTTTGAGTCTTTAAGGAAAGAAACTAAAGAAGACACCAGAAAATGGGAAGATCTCCCATGCTCTTGGATACGTAGGATCAATGTAGTAAAAATGGCAATTCTGCCAAAAGCAATCTACAGACTCAATGCAATCCCCATCAAAATTCCAGCACAATTCTTCACAGACCTTGAAAGAACAATTCTCAACTTTATATAGCAAAACAAAAGACCAAGAATAGCCAAGACAACCCTGCTCAACAAAGCAACATCTGGAGACATCACCATTTCTGACTTCAAGCTCTATTATAGAGCTGTAGTCCTGAAAACAGATTGGTATTGGCACAAAAATAGATAGGTTGACCAGTGGAATCGAATTGAACACACTGAGATTAAGCCACAAACCTATGAACAGCTGATTTTCGACAAAGAAGCTAAAATTATACAATGGAAAAAAGATAGCATCTTCAACAAATGGTGCTGGCATAGCTGGATATTGGCATGTAGAAGACTGCAGAAAGATTCATGTCTATCACCATGCACAAATTTTAAGCCCAAATGGATCAAATACCTCAACATAAATCCAGCTACACTGAATGTGTTAGAAGAGAAAGTGGGAGGTACCCTTGAACGGATTGGTACAGGAGACTGCTTCCTGAACATAACACCAGTAGCACAAACACTGAGATCGACAATCAGTAAATGGGACCTC